>NC_137904.1:9435825-9913061 GCF_963455335.1 Martes martes | reverse complement strand
ACACCCCTCTGTCCTTGCCAGCAGCCCCCAACGGGTCCCCACTTTGCAGAAGAAAAAACTGAGGCTCAGGGAAGTGAGGCAACTTGCCCTAAGGTCGCACGGGCAGCCAGGGGCAAAGCTGGGATTTGAGCCCAGGTCTGGGGCTTTCCTGACCTGGGCCACAAAGCTGCCAGAGGACAGGTCTTGGTTTGCATGACTTGCCCTAGGGATCCCTAATACGCGGGGCACAGCCCCACATGGCCCATCCTGGCAGCCCATCCCTGGAAGGTTCTGTCTGTTGCTCCCAAGATTGAACAACAGCAGGGGTCCTCCCTGACCTGAGAGGAGTCAGGTCCTGTGTGCACGACCTGGGGAGCCTCCCACTGCCCCAGAGAAACGCGGTGACATAGCACAGCTCATCAGGGGCAGGCCTGTGTGAGCCAACCGGGTCTACCTCATAGTTGACATTTTCCTGGCCAAGCTTTCCTTCTTAGAAAGAAAACACAGGATCTAGGGCAACTCCAGCTGCCGTGTTTAAATGCCAAAGTTCATTTGACCTTCGGAAGCAGAGAAAACTGTCATGTTTCTCACAAACATTCCCATCTCTTCTCAAGGGAGCCCTGTTATTTACAAACACAGCAATTCCACAATGATCATGACTGTCAGGCAGCACTGTGCAGGTTGTGCACCTACCTAACTCTAGGGAGAATGCCAGTCTGTGTAAAAAGTACCCTTTAGGTGTTGCACAGTGCCCAACCTGTGCAACAGTGCATGGTGGCCCTGAGCCTCCAAAAACATTTCCACTAGGTAGACAGGTGAGTGGGTCCCCTGAAGCTTTGAGAGGGTGGTTGTGCTTACCTTCTTGTTGATATACATCTCCTAGAGTAGGAGAAACTGACCAGTTCCACACAAGGGACCTGGAAGTGGATGGCTCACCCTCACTGATGAACATTGTGCATGTCTTCAGCTCAGTATCTCACTTAGCTCCCCCCTCCTCCCACCTCACTCTGATGTTCATGTTCCAGACTTGGCTTGTGTTACAAGTTTCTGCAGCAGCTCTTGTCCTGTACCTGACTCTAAAATTCTTGAAGGGACTTTTGGGTTACTTGGCTCCTGTGTCTTCCGCCTCCTCTCCCAGTCTCCATCATCCCACTCTGCCACCCACCATGGTTCCAGCTGCTCAGGCCCTCCCTGAGTCCTCAGTGTCCTTCCCTGGCATGGTCCCAGGTGCAGGAAGTCCCGGTGGCCGTGCCTGCAAGATGCACCTGGTCCCCTCCTTTCTCACCAGCCTGCCTCCTACCTGTCCTGGCCACCAGCATCCCTCATCTGATGGGGCTTCCAGCCTCCTTCTGGCCTCCCTGCCTCAACCCATGCCCCACTGTGGATCCTCCTTCTCCTTGGGGCAACAAGAGGGGCCCTCTAAGAAATTAAATCGAGAGACACCAGACACCAAACGCCACCTACTGTGTGATTCCGCGTATATGAAATGTCCAGCAGAGGCAAATCCTCAGAGAGAGAGCGGGTTGTCGGTTGCCAGAGGCTGGGGTTGAGGGGAAGGAGGATGGGGAGGGACCACCCAGTGGGTTCAGGGGTTCTTTTGGGGGCGGTGACAGCGTTCTGGAACCAGATAGAGGTAGCGATTGTATGACACTGGAAGTACCAAATACCACTGCACTCTGTAGATCGAGAACGTGGCCACGGGGAATTTGATCGTAGGTGGATTCTGTCACAATAAAAATAAAATGGAATCAGCCCACTGATGAAAGCCCTCACCGGCTCCCCAGATGCCCTCACAATAACCCAGAATTCCGGAGCCCCTGGCCCCCATGGGCCCCTCCTTTGCATATTCCCAGGCTCCTCCTCCAGGTCTGGGCGTGGCGGGTCCCTCCCTTGTCCTCAGACCTTCTGGGGCTGCCGCTTCCCCACCTCTGAGCCTGAGCCTGCCCCCCCCCCCCCCCGCCCCCATCTCCTCTGGGGCGGGACTTCCTGGTCCACAGTCTACGCTTCCCCTCGCCCCACTTCAGTTCCTGGGCCCTGTTTCCTTCTGAGCGCTCAGCATCACCTGAAAGGATCTGGTATTTATAGCTTGACTTGCCGATTCCCTCTCTTCCCCTGAAAGATTCATCCACGAGGGGCAGGGGCTTTCCTTGTATCTCTGCAGCTGACTCCTGAGTGCCGGGGACAGAGTCGTGGCCTTTGTGGGCCAGCTGGTGGGAACGCGGTAGCTGCATGGCTGCTCCTGCCCCTGGGGCTTCTGCCTGCTGCCTCCCAGGGGCCTCCAGCCGGCTGGTCAGCCCTTGTCCCCCCTCGGGGGCTTGCCAGAGAGGAGCCCGGCTTCCTCTCTGCCCTTCGGAATCCTTTCTTCTTCAAAAGATTCATGAGCAGTGTTGGTTTCCGCCTGGATGCTTTCTGCTTCTGAAAATCCTCTGGGGCTTCCACGCCCCTCCCTGCTTATACCTGTGCCCTTGAACTTGCGACTTCCTCTGAGTTTGGGGCAAGGCTGTCCAGAGCCCTGGAACTGTATCCACACACTCGGCCCGGGCGGTGGACTAGATAGTGGGGAATGGAATGACCACAGCTGATTGTGCCGTCATGGGGTGGGAGGGGCCAGTGGGAGGGGCAGCCCTGGGACTTGCTCTGAGATGTCCCTGCCTGCTACCCAACCTAAGTTGAAGGTCAAGAATGTCTGTACCGTGTCAGCTGGTATGGCTCCTCTATATGCCCAAAAGTCTGGACTTTTGGACTGGACCCAAAACTCAACTTCTCAGTGAGGGGACTTCTTTACTTAGCATCGCACCCGCATCCCCCTGGTGCCTCGCTTTTTTGTTTTTTTGTTTTGTTTCCAGAGCCCTCCTCACCATCTGATGCCCCCATGTTTTAGCCATTCATCTCTTTGCAAGTCCCATGAAAGCAAGGACTCGGTGCCCCCATAGCCTGGATCCTGGGGCAGCACCAGCTCAATCAAACTGTGAAGGGAGTGGGGATTTCCTAGTTCGTCACTTCCTTGTCTGAATTGTTGGAGTGATGCTCAGAAACGGTCAGAGAACAGCCAGGCCGCCACCCACTGGCTCTTCCAGGGCCCAGTGCCCGCTGGGGCTCGACTGCCTTGCCCTCTGCCCAGATCCTCGCTTCCTGCTCCTGGAACCTGTCACCCGGCTGTACATTTATCAATCTTGGTCCATCTTGTTTCCGTCCGAACCTACCCATCCCTCTCCTTGGCTGCTTTGAAGAGAATCGCAGACATCATATTATTTCATTTGTAATTATTTCAACATTTACTTCTGAAAGTCAGAGGCTGGGGGCACCTGGCTGCTTCAGTTGGTAGAGCACGAGACTCGTGATCTTGGGGTGGTGAGTTTGAGTCCCGTGTTGCATGTAGACTTACTTAAAAAAAAAAAAAGAAAGAAAAAAGAAAAAAAAAGATAAAGACCCTGTTTTTATCAAAATAACTGCGTACACAGTTGCTGTTGTTGCTTGGTTTGTTTGGATTGGAGTCCAAATAAGGCCCAGCCTTGTAATCAGTGGACACTCATGTGTCTTTTTCTTTATTTTATTTTATTTTTTTGAGAGAGAGAGAGTGGGAGTGCGGCGTGAGGGAGGCTGCAGAGTGAGAGGGAGAGAGAGACGTTCGGCCCATATCTTCCAGGACAGCTGTCTTCGGACACGTGGTCCGTGGCATGGGGGCCCCCAACAGAGGTGTGTTTAAACACTTTTGTCTCCCCAAGGCGTCAGCCTAGAGCGGGAGTGGTTTGGGAGGGTCCAAGGGAAGAGAAAGCCACTGTGGGAGTCAGTGACACCCACAGAGGTGGGTGGGAACTAGCAAGTCGGGGTGCTGCTGGGTGTTAATGCTAAGCATTTTACATTGGTTATCTTATGATAAGAACTCTCTGAGGAAGGAAGTGGTTATTGACATTTAACAGATAAGCAAACTGAGGCTTAGGATAATCAGTGATTTACTCTAGTCACTAAGTGGTAGAGACGTAATTTATACCCAGTTCTGGGTGATTCTAAAGGGGATGCTCATAAGATAGAAACTGCAATTGGCAGTTAGAAAGAGATAACTGACTGTAGTCCTTTAAACAGAATAGGGATTAATTTTCACGATAAAGATGACTGGAGGTAGGGTTGAGGGCTGGCTTGGCAGCTCCACAAAATTACCAGAGACCCGGCTCCACCATTGTCAGTTTATAGCTTCCATCTCCAAAGTCACCTCATGGTCCAAGATGGCTGCTGGAGCTCCAGCCATCTCATCTGTTTTATAGGCAAGAAGAAGAAAGAAGAGATAGAAAGACCTGACTCCTAGTTTAACTGGCTCTTTAAAGAGGGTCCTTCTTAGTTCCACTCAAAAGCTTCCACATCATTGGCCATCCCAACTACGAAGGAGGCTGGGAAGTGCAGTCCTTTAGTTTGGCCACATTGCTGTGCAAAGACCAGAGCTCCATAGTGAGGAGGAGGAAGATTATGTTATAGGCCCCCTTCCACCTCGCCTCCCCCCCAGAGGAGCCATATTTCCATGCCTTCCAGTCTCTCCAGCGACACATGTATTCCAGACCCACTGATGGGAGTCACTCGAGGCTTGGAAAGTCAGTCACCCACTCCCTTTCTGGACTGCTTTGCTTGGGGACACAGGTGCAGAGAGGCACATCTGGGCCACGTGCTGCTGAGGCAAGTGTTACATTCTTCTTGCTCACCCTTGGCTGTGTCTATGGTCTCCTAGGGGACCTGCTGTGTGTAGAACATGCCGTTTTGTTAATTATGCCAGTGGCTCTTTGGCGTCAGGCTGACTGGCTGGTGGTTTAGAGCATGGGTGGCAGTGCTGGAGAGACCTGGCTTCAACTCTTGGCTACCCCTGTTGGCCACTGGCAAATGCATAATTGTTCGGGAATTTTCCATTCCCCTACCTGTCAAATGGGCTTCACGATGGTTGCACACATGCATCCAGGATTTACTCCATCCCAGCCCTTCTGAATACTCCGCACACACTAATATACTGAGCCTTCCCAGTGAGCCTGTGAGGTAGGAACTACTATCATTCCCATCGTATAGATGTGGGAACTGAGGCACAAGGCATTTAAGTGCAGCTAGGGAATGACGCAGCTGGGAAAGAGAGTTGATCTGACCAGAACTGACATTATGGACGGTACTGCAGGCAACTCTGTGAGCCTCTGTTTCACTACATGTAGAATAAAATGGGTGTGATAACAGTACTTCCTTGGGCTGACCTGAAGACCCAACAAGAGACCGATGTCATTATGTGCTCCATTTAGTACCTGATGTGTAGTAGGTGCTGGGCGCATGTTGGCTGGTACTACCCTGTTTCCTGGACTCCTTCCCTGAATTCCCACATTTGGCTAAACACTGTCTGCCTGGCCGCTTATAGTTTCATTCCCTCCTCTGGCTATTTTTATTTCTATTTCCTTGGAACTCTAGATTCAATACGTGAGCCTCAGTGGTTCTTTGCAGCTTGCAAAGAAAGAAAGACCAGGGGCTTTGGGGAGATGAGACAGCTTCCGAGATGGGAGTAACTGGGAATGCTTTGTTTATTCTGCTGGAAAGCACTGACACAGCTGCCTTTTCTGGGTGAGTGACCCTGGGGACAGAGTTGAGCTTTGCCAGAGTGACCAAGATGGTCTCTGCTGGGAGAGGCCGTCTGGACAGGGTGTGGCGTTTCTGCTGAAGGCTTCCTGGGAAGAAACACCAGGATGGAGCCACAGGCAGATCTGGGCAATTAGGCAAAGGAGCCATGAACCCTCCTGCTATTTTTTTTTTTTTAAGATTTTATTTATTTATTTAACAGACAGAGATCACAAGTAGGCAGAGAGGCAGGCAGGGAGAGAGGAGGAAGCAGGCTCCCTGCTGAGCAGAGAGCCTGATGCGGGACTCGATCCCAGGACTCTGGGATCATGACCTGAGCCGAAGGCAGAGGTTTTAACCCACTGAGCCACCCAGGCACCCAACCCTCCTGCTATTTTATCTTCATAGTGGCTCAGGCCTGGAGGAGGCCAGGCATGGAAGCCCTCTCTCGGTCCTAAGAGAAGGGGACTTTCTGACAAAAATGGAGGTGGATAGCATCAGCCAATTTCCCAAGACCTACTCTCTTTGTTCTAAGAAAACATCGACTGTTTTTTTAAGTCAATGGTCTAAGCCAGTCATGGCCATTTTGTTATCAAATTTCCCAGCATCTAGTGATGATCATATGACCCAGATCTGGCCAGTCCATCCTAAAGTGGAAAGTCTGCTGGGGTCATTTCTGGGAAAGCTTTTGCTCTCCTGATGAAAAGAGACAGAAGTAGCTTACGTGGCCCTTAACCTTTCCCTCACCTTGGGCTTGTCTTGCACCCAAGTGTGAGGACTAGAGTGATGGCAGTCATCTTGTGACTCAGAGGCCAAAACCTCAGGATGGAAATGAATTATATTAGGGAAGGTAGAGTCATGGTCCCTGATGCTAGGTGCTACCTGGCTCTAGTTACGTGAAGAAAAGAACACTCTATCCATCTGCTTAAGCCTCTCTTGGTTGCATTTTGGTTTTTGCACATGAATGTGTTCCTTCCTTTCCAAAGTCAGTTTAAACCCCACCTGAAGGCCCACGTGCCAAGCTCGGCAAAAATGACAAAAGAGCATAAGGGGGGCAGAAGGAATTGCTCAGAGTCACCAGGGATCTTAAGGCTAGGTCAGCCCTAAAATTATTGAAGGGGACTTTTGTCTTCCAGCTTTCACATTTCGGCTGACCCAGTCTGATGTTAGTTTGAAAAGACGAACGGCTATGACAAGTAATCCCCAGGTCTCAGGAGATGGCACAATGAAGATGTACGGATTGTTCATCTTAGTTGGACATGGGCTAGTGGGAGGCGGCGAGCGCACTGGGTCTGCTTCCCACAGACATTCAAGGACCTAGACCCCTTCCATCTTGTGGCTCTGCCTTCCTCTAGGTCTTCCTCCAGGGCTTCTGGGTACTCTCATTCAGCGGGGAGATGCGGAAAGAGAGATAAGGGTGGCACATGGGAGGGTCTTTGCTTCAGGCCTGGGATCAATGACGTCACTTCCTCTCACATTCCATTGGCTGGAACTCGGTCATGTGGTCATACCTAACAGCAAGGAGGGCTGGGAAATGGAGTCTCCCAGAGATCCTGTGGATGCCCGCTGACCTTCAGAGGCGGTGGGCAGCAGAGTCCTTTCCTCGTCTCTCCAACGCCCTTTCTACAGCTGTTTCTCCCCGTCTTTTGTTCTACTGTGTCCCAGCACCTTCCGTGTAGTAGATGCTCAGGAAATTGCATGAACAGAGAGATCAAGCAATACATGACAGAGCTGAGTCGGAAAGGGTGCCCTATACCAGCCAGAGAGGACTGGGGTCTGGTTTGTGCAGGAAGGAGCCATTGCAGGGTTTGGAGCAGGGGAGTCACCTGCTGTTGGGGTGCAGGCTGCTCTGGAAAGGGTGGAGGCAGGGAGGCCAGCCATGGTGACCATCCAAGTGCAAACTGATGAGGCCTGAGCAGAGCTCTTTCAGAGGAACAATTAATATGGTTGCTGATGACTGATTCCTTGTGGCAGGGAGGGAGAGCGCAGGGAGGAGTCTGGGTGGCACAGGGAGGGCAGGTCTCCGGTCATGGACAAGATATGGAGGGGTCTGGGGGTGAGGGGGGGGTAGGAGTTCAGAAGGTGGAAGGAATCTGGAGCCTGAAAAGGAAGTTTAACTGAGAAATAGAAAATTAGGAGTCATTCATGTGTAGTGCCTGGAAGAAAAATCAGGTAATTCTGTTTTTCAGAAGCTGGCTGTAGCTATTTATGCATACTACCAGGCGGCAGCCGCAGTGGTGTTTAGAGAAGGAGCAGCTTTTGTCTGGAAAAAAACACTCTAAAGGACTCTTGATTGGGTGAAAGGTCTTGGACTTGCCTGGAAGCAAGCTCGCAGGGGAAGGACTGCTCCATTCCCCCCAGAGATGGGGAATGGGGGTGTGTGAAAACGCCGTAGGGTGCTGGAGCAGGACGTTAGGGCAGGGACAGGGGTTTCCTTGGGGGACAAGCCTGACACCCTTGAGAAGCAGAGATGGCCAACATTCCACTTTAAATGAGCGTGTAATGACCCTTTCTCTTAGAACTCAACAACAGAAAGGCAAATAACCCAAATAAAAACGGGCAAAGGATAGGAACAGACATTTCTTCAAAGGAGATAGAAGGCCAATAGCACAAGAAAAGATACTTAACTTCATTCATGATCAGGGAAATGCAAATCAAAACCACAAGGAGAGGGGAGCCTGGGTGGCTCATTGGATTGAGCCTCTGCCTTTGGCTCAGGTCATGATCTCAGGGTCCTGGGATCGAGCCCCGCATCGGGCTCTCTGCTCAGCGGGGAGCCTGCTTCCTCCTCTCTCTCTGCCTGCCTCTCTGCCTACTTGTGATCTCTGTCTGTCAAATAAACAAATAAAATCTTTAAAAAAAAACCCAAACAAACCCACAATGAGACACCATTTCCCAACCTACGAGGATGGCTAGTATCAAAAAGACAAGAAAGAACAAGTGTTGTTGAGGCCGTGGAGAAGTTGGAGCGCTCATGAGCTGCTGGCGGGAGTGTAAAATGGCAGCCACTGTGCAAAACGGTCTGGAAGTTTCTCAAAAGCCTAAGTATAGAGTTATCCTATGACTCACCAATTTCACTGTTAGAGAGCGCCCAAGAGAAATGAAAAGTGAATCCATTAAAAGACAACAACAACAACAACCTGGCGGGCGCCTGGCTGGCTCCGTCAGTAGAACATGTGACTCTTGATCTTAAGGTAGTGAGTTCAAGCCCCACACTGGGTGTGGCACCTACTTAAAAAAAAAAGTTAAAAAACCCAAACTGTACATAAAATGTACACACAGCATTATTCACGACAGCTAAAATATGGAAACAGCCCAAGTATCCATCAGCAGACGAACGGGTGGACAAAATGGGCTATGACCATACGATGGCGTATTACTCAGGTATAGGAAGGCACGGATACATGCTACAATGTGGATGGACTCGAAAACATGCTAAGTGAAAGAGGCTGGACACAAAAGGTCACACTAACTGCATGAGTCTTCTAGAAGATGCAAATCCATAGGGATGGAAAGTTGGTCACCAGTTGCCAGGGGCTGGGGGGGCAGGGTGCAGAGTGACAGCTGATGGGTACAGGGCTTCTCTGTGGGGTGATGGAGAAGTCCTGGAATTAGATCATGATGATGGTCACACAGCATTGTGAATGTGACTCAAACCACTGAACTGTACACTTTAAAAGGGTTAAAATAGTTCTTTGGGGAAGATGCGGTGGTCGCTGTAGGGAAGATGGGGTCACCTGTTCCTGCCGCCTGCCCTGTCATCACTTCTTAAGATACCTGGAAGACATCCGTGGGACCCAAGGTGGCGGTTCACCGAATCTGAATGACTCTAAGCAGCAGCAATGGTGAAAGTCTTTGGAGAAGATACGCGCTGACTCGGTCAGAGGCTCCAAGGCAAAGAATCCCAGTGTGAAGGGACTAGCCTACCAAGACTGTGAGAATCACTCCAAGAAAAATCTCCCAGTGCTGAAGGTTCTAAGACTTGGGATCTTTGCCAGATGAGGACCCACGAACGACTCATGGATTAGCACCATCCTTCTGCGCTGCCCAGCAGATGCCCCGCCCCCACCCCCTGGTAGTAAGCCAGTGGTCAAGGTTGAAGTCACCATCACAGATGGTTCAAGTGATTACCTATTGTTAAAAAATAAAAGAAGATAAAGTGGTTAAAATAATGACATTTATCTCAATACAGTTTTTTTTAAAGGATTTTATCTATCCATTTGAGAGACAGAGATCACAAGTAGGCAGAGAGGCAGGCAGAGAAAGAGGAGGAAGCAGGCTCCCCGCTGAGCAGAGAGCCCGATGCGGGGCTCGATCCCAGGACCCCGGGATCATGACCTGAGCCGAAGGCAGAGGCTTCAACCCACTGAGCCACCCAGGTGCCCCCACTTTTTTTCTTTTTGAAGTAGGCTCCATGCCGACCTGGGGCTCAAGCTCGTGACCCTGAGATCAAGATTTGCAAGCTCTACCCACTGAGCCAGCCAGGCACCCCCCTGACCCCCCAATTTTTTTTTAAGTATGTGGGAACTCTCTGTACTCTGTGCTCACTTTGCCAAGAAAGTACTCTAAAGTGTATTGATTAACAAAACGAAACACAAAAACATGAAGCGGCCAGGAGGAGACGAAATCTGTGCCCCTGGGTCCCATGGTGCCACCTGCAAGCCGCTAGGCGTTGGGAACCCTCCCCGTGTCTTCACTATCATGGCCACTAGCCTGCACCTCCCCGGCCCCTCCGTGTTCATCTCTTCCTCTTTCTGAATGACTGAGTTTCCCGTAGGTCTGCAGAGGCCGCCCACAGAGGGCTGGTCAAGGGCCTGTTGCCTTTGACCCCATGACAAGCCCATGAGGAACTGGGGGCTTGAGGAGCTCGGGACATTTGCCCAGGATGGATTCGTGGGTAAGTGGCAGAGCTGGGATGGGACCTCAGAAGGGTCCGGCCCAGGAGAGGGGTGTCGCTGTGAGGTCAGGTCCCAGGCAAACCTCTGAGTTTGGGAACAGCTCACCCATGGCCCTGGAAACGCAGACCCAGACACTAACACTCACGCTCCCATGAGGGCTTGGGCTCTGTAGCTGGCCTGTCATTTAAAAGTGCTGGTTATCAAAGGCCTGGGCTGAAGCGGGGGAAATAGGCTGGCTCTGAGTTTTCCACGGCCTGTGGGTCACTTTGACCTGGCCGGCCCTCACCAGCAGGCACTTAGCCATCTGGTCCCCGAGTGGCCTGTTCAAGTGCTCACCTGGGGGAGTCCAGGTCAGGGAGGGGGCAACTCAGGGACCAGGGCAGAGTGGTCCTGGGGGCCACTCCCCTTCACCTAGGGCTGACTCCTTTCAATTCATTAACCTCCAACTGTCTAGTCCTTGAGGGTGGGGTGGTTGGGGTCCTTACTGGATCCTGAGGGTCACCGCTTATGGTAACACTAGCCACAGTGGTGGACAGTGTAATATAACCAACACGGGACTAAATACTTTCTGTGCCCCGGGCACTGTTCTGAGAGCATTATCACCTTTGAGCCTCACGACAAGCTTATAAGATCAGTAGGGTATGAAACCATTATACTGGTATAATGGTTTCATACTCTACCCTAGAAGTAGATGCTTCTAGAACCTGGCCAGGCTGGTCCTCGAACCCAGATTGTATCAGTCAGCTCTTGCTATACTATTGCTGTGTAACAAACGGTCCCAGACTCCGGGGCTCACAGCAGGTGTTTATGCTCACGTACGGTTCTGCAGGGGTGAGGGTAGGTTGGTTTGTCTAGTTTGAACTTGGCTGGGGGCTCTGCTACAGTCTGGGGTCAGCTGGGCCAAACCAAGTTCAGGTCTCCCCCATGTGTGTTGGTTCTGGGGCCCAGGCTAAAGGGGTGGCCGTCACCGGGGGTATGTGCTTCTTGTGGGAGGTCATGAGAGCACGAGAAGTCAAAGCAAACCACACGAGCTCATTTAAGGCCTCTGTTTAGGTCATGCCTGTTCTCATCCCATCAACCAAAGCAGGTTACACAGGCCCAAAGTCAATGGCACAGAGCAGTCTGCTCTACCCACGATGGGAGGCCCAAGGTGGGGTGGAGGCCACCCCAGGAGGTGGCCCTGGGGTCCTCTGTAAACACAGCTTGGATGCCAGGACTCAAGGACTCAAGGACCAGGCAGCAGGGCCCCCTGGTGATGGGCTGGGATGACTGTCCCCCTGGGCCCCGCTGAAGCTGGCTGTGCCTGAGCTGCCCGCGCACCCTGCCCTGAGCTGGGCTAAAAAAGCCCAGGGTTTATGAAAGCAGGAACAACAACACACCAGCGGCCAATGACAGACCCATAACTTAGAAGACAGGACACAGACACTGCACACCCCTCCAGGAGAGATCTGATGCTCCGGGTGATCAAAGCTCATGCTGGAGGTCGGAGGTCGCCACAGCACTTTGGTGACGCTCTGGCCCCCTGAGGCACAGCCTGTGGGGAGTCGTGGGCGACAAAACCTACCCGAGGGGCCGTCTGCACAATCCCCAGGGCTCTCCCCAAATGTCAGTGCTGTGAAAGACAGAGTCAGAGTAAGGGACGTTTGCATCGAAGTCAGCTGTAGGAGGTGAGTGATGGACCCTGGAGCCTGGACCTCATGCAAAACCCAGCATGAAGAATGGTCTCAGGGTAATCGGTGAGATTCGCATGTGCCCTATATGTTAGACACGCTCCTGTAGCAACAAGAAACTTCCTGATTTAGGTCATTGTTCGAGGTTTTGGAGGAAAACGTCATAGTTCTTAGGAAATATCCCTCAAAGTATTTAGGGGTAAAGAGTCTGCAATGTACTTTCAAAAGGTAGATTTAAAAAAAAAAAAATTACAGGACACCTGGATGGCTCAGTCGGTTAAGCGTCTGCCTGCTTTAGGCTCAGGTTATGATCGCGGGGTCCTGGGATTGAGCCCCGCGTTGGGCTCCCTGGTCCTCTCCCTGCTCCTACTCTCTTGCCTCTTGCTCTCTCTCAAATAAATAAGTAAAATCTTAAAAAAAAAATCATTACCTATAAACAGATAAAGCCAACACTGGGAGACGGTCATCGGCAAACCTAAATGGAGGATATATGGGTTTATGGTACCATTCTTGCGAGTTTTGGATGGGTTGGAAAATTTTGCAGGTCAAAAACGTTTTTTAAACCCATAAAATTGACAGCAGCCTGATTCATTTCATTAAGTAATTTCAAGAGATGGCTGAGTCAGGCTCATGAGTCTTTTTGAAAGAAGGCACAGGAAGTGCATCGGTAAATAGGGCAAATAAAACACTATTCCAGTCAGAAAGGAAAGCACACGGGAAAATGTCCAACATCACAAATAATGGGGGGGGGGGGGGAGAAGCCAAATTAAATAAAGCATAATTATTCAACTATTAATGTTAACTGTTTGGAGTAATCGTACTCTAGGCTGGCGAGTCAGGGAAATGGAAATTCCACCTTTATTCGCGGAGGCACGAACCTTTACTGATTTATGTTTTTACTGACACGTAGCTGACACACAGTGTTACGTTAGTTTCGGGGGTACAACACGGCGATTGGACAAGCGTGTACATGACGCCTTGCTAACCCCAAGTGTAGTTATGGTCAGTCACCCCCCAGCACTACGACAACAACATTGACTGTGTGCCTCGTGCTGTTCCTTTCATCCCCGTGACTTCCTCACTGGGGAGCTGGAAGCTTGGTCCTCCCTCTCCCCCCACCCCTTTTGACTCATCACCCCTCCCCCACCCCCTCCCTTCTGGCAACCATCAGTTTGTTCTCTGTCCTTATGGATCTGTTCTGTTTTCGCTTTTTGTTGGTTTGTTCATTTGTTTTGCCTTTTAGATTCCCCATAGGAAGGAAATCCTATGGTACTTGCCTTTGTCTGACTCCATTCACGTAGCACAATGCTTTCTAGGTCCGTCGGTGTCGTTGCGTGTCGTGCAGAGGGACAAACCTTCAGGAAGGGTTTTTTTTTTTTTTTTAAGATTTATTTTTTTATTTGCATGTATGAGAGAGAGAGCTACACAAGCGGGGGACGGGGGAGAGGCAGAGGGAGAAGCAGACACCCTGTGGAGCAGGGAGCCCTATGACTCAGGGCTCGATCCCAGGACCCCAGGATCATGACCGGAGCCCAAGGCAGATGCTAAACAGACTGAGCTCTACCCAGGCGCCCCAGTCCTTAGTTCTGATTGCTTCTGGCCCTTGCTTTCCTGCTTCCTTCCTGGGCATAGCCTTGCGGTGCAGTTTTCACGGTAAGGTAAAGAGTTGCTGATGCTCTGGTCCCCTTTGAGCATCTGGGGCAGGGATTGCTTGGTCCTGCTCTGCTGGCCGCCCCACCGGGTTAGCGTCTATAACGCTCAGTGGGCTCAAGGCTCCGCCTCCGCCCCCACTCCCACCCCCTGTCAATGGGAAATGCCATCTTCTCCTGGAGTCCGGACACTCACCACTCCCCGGCCACTGTGGCTTGACCAGGATTGGTCACCTGACCTAGTCTAGCCAGGTGTAGTGCTCATACCGTCTGCTGGTCCACGTGGAGCTCACGGGATCTCATCTCTGGGCTTTATTTATCATTACTTTTTAAGATTTTATCTGTAAACAATCTCTACATCACACGTGGGGCTCGAATTTATGACCGTGAGATCAAGAGTCACCCGCTCCACTGACTGAGGCTGCCGGGCGCCCCTCATCTCTGGGGTTTCAAAAACAAATGTATTCTCTCCTTTCCAAACATGGGGAGATGTTTTAGTTATCTTCTTGTTTGCTAGCTTAATCCCAGTGTTTGGGAGGATAACCTATGGGATCTCAATCCCTTGAAATGTTCTGAGATTTGCTTTATGCCCCAGCATATGGTCGATTTTGGTAAATGTTGTCTATGACCTTGAAAAGAATGTATGTTCTGCACCTGCTAGGAGGACAGTTACGAGGAGAACGTGGTAGAAAGTTGGTTCGTCATGTTGTTCAAATCTGTGGCCCTACAGGGTTTTTCCTACCTTTTCCCTCAGTTCCCAAGATAAACATTCTAACCCCCATGAGGTATTTTTATTCTTATGAATGTCTAACACCCATCTAATACCTTTCATTCCTTCCTGTGTGCCTGGGCTTCTGACTGGGCTCATTTTCCTCTTACCTGCTGGTGACGAATTCTCTCAGCCTTTTTCGGTCTGAAAATATTGTTACTTTGTTTCCATTTTTGAGGGATAACTTCCCAGGGCTAACATTCAGTCTTGGCCTTCCTTCACTCATCGATTCCTTTGGTAAATTCGATGAGTGACTGATACGGGTGCTGGGTGTGTGCCAGGTGCTAGAGCTGCAATGGTGGCCAAAGCAGGAAATGTCCTTGCTCTCCAAGAAGAGAAGGGAAGAGTACGTCTGACAGGGAACAGGAGATGCAAAGGCCCTGTGGCTGGAAGCAACTGACAAGAGGTCAGTGTGGCAGGAGTACAGAGAGCAAGAGCTGGAATGGTGGGCTGTACCTGGGCCATACAGGACCTCGAGGCGGGGGGGCATGGTGAGGAAGAGTGCTTTGCCTTAGTCCTTAGAGGAGTAGGCAGACTTCTTAGAGAAGATGAAGCTTATCTGGACCTTGAATGATGGATGTGATGAAAAGAAGCAGAGAACGGAGCAGAAGCATGATGCATTTTGAACACTGAATATTTGAAAAACTGCTGAGCCTGCCCTGGGCTGTGTGCTGGGTTTTTTATGTTATTTCCTCCATCCCAGGGAAGCAGGATTGCATAGTGGGAAAAGGCCGTGTGTGGCTTTGGGCTGGCCGGCCTGAAACACATCACTTATTCAGCAGTCTGACCATGGGCCAGTCCCTTCCACAGAAGTCAGTTCCCTTACCAGGAAAGCCAGAATAACACCACCCACCCCACAGGGCAGTTTGGGGGCTTATACAGGGAAATGGTGCTGAGAACTGAGCTGACAGCTTTGCAAGAGCTCAAAAAGCTTAGCGGTTTGTTTCTCTGGGTCGAATTTTCTCTTCTGCTGAGAGACACAGAGGGTAAGTCACTTGCCCCAGACCCACAGCCAGAGAGTGGTGGGGTGGGGACTTCATAACTCACGGGTTGCTTTGATTTCCTATTCACTGATCCTGTCACCTTCCCCTTTCCGTAGGCAAGGTCATGAGGCCCAGAGAAGTGGTTTGCGCACGGATACCCCAAAAGTTAGGAGTGATAGAACAATTCATTCATTCACTCATTCTTTCATTACTTAGTGAGAGCCTGCTTCATGCCAGGCATGATCCAGGTGCCACAGAGAGAGAGAGAGTTGTGTATAAAGGCTTGAAAAAGTTCCATCTTCAAGCTCACATTCTACCCCAGGGAGACTGACCTATATGGCATGAAGAAGTGGGGGAGGGGATGCAGAGTGGAGGGGGCGCTTGATGTTTTCCACAGGCCAGAAAGGTGATACTGGACCGGAAGGAGGGGAGGGAGGGAGGGAGTTGGGAGGACTTCGGAGGGAAGAGCATTCCAAGGTAGAATGCTCATCGTCTGTACAAAGGCCCTGAGGTGAGGGTGTGCCTGGGGTGTTCCTGGAACAGCAAAGAGGCCAGCGAGAAGGCAGGGGTTGGCTGCTCTGTGCACCACGGAGGGGTCGGGGAGTCTCGGCCAGTCCCCACTTCTTGCTGGAATTGCCGGGGCCTTAAATGGCTGGATTCGGGTGAGTCTAGGCTGAGCCTTCTTCCCAGCCATAGGAGGTTGCGGGGGGGGGCGGGCCCCTTCCTGACTCTGGGGAGGAAGGGAGGGTTTACTCATTATCCACAGCCCTGTCCTGCCCCAGCTTCCTCCCGGGCTCCTGCTGGACTTGCTTCTCTCCTGTTCCTGGACCCTCCTTGGGCCAAGTGGGGGCAGTGGAGCCTGAATATAGGAGGGACGTGCGGGGCATTATGGCTGCAAACCCGTCATTACCCCCTGGTTTTAAAAAACTACTGATAACGTGCTCCTTGTGCGCCACCTGCCATCACCACCCCCCTCCCCACCCGCAAGCTGTCTGCTCCTGCTGGATTCTCATCCCATCTCTTCTGGGAACTCAGTGCACCCCTGAGCTGGGCTGGCCTAGACGCCAGCGTGCCCATGAATGTTACGAGTGTGACGGCAGCTGCTGAGTCTCAATTACACACAAGAGAGGGAGACAAATATTTATTGAGAACCTACTGTGTGCTGGGCACGTTTGCGCATATTGCTAACTCTAATCCTTATTTCAGCCTTGCTCAAGAGATATCGTTAAACCTATTTTATGAACAGTAAATGGATTCAGAGTAGGGAAAGGTTTAGGTTTTACCCAAAGCCACCCGATAAGCAGATGCTAATTTTCGCAATAAAAGCCCACTTTAGTAATTCCTGGGGGCCAGGCAGCCAGATCCAATGCCAGTGGAGGCTGGGGGAGAGGGAGGGGAAGGCAATAAAGAAATGACTTTTAGTTTTGATCCCCTCAGAGCAAGTGTCAAATTCCTGGCCAGAGATGGCAGCAGGAAATGTTTGCCCTGGAGCTACCTGGGAGATAGTCTGTGATAATGGCTTCCCATTATCTGAAGAATAATCAAGGGGAAAGGAGAGATAACTTTGAGGTTAGAAAGGAGCTGTATTTGTTAAAACTTAGGAAGGGTGGCTTCGGGTCTGTTTCATGAATGAAACACTGTGTCCAAGACTGAAGCAGGCTACCTCAAGAAGTGGTGAGCCTCCTATCACTTGAGGTATGTAAACAGAAGTGACTTTGCTACTTGCTAGGGATGCTGAAAAAGAAATATTCCAGCGGGAGAGGTTGGCTTCGACAATCCTAAAAGCTCTCAGACCTGGGAGTTTTCAAACGGCCCGGCAGAGACTTCTGCCCCAAATTATCTTGGGCAGGAGGCTTTTGATCCGAACCACTCCCATCACATTTGAAGCTGCGGTCTGCCTTCTCCAGGTCTGGGTGTTTTCACAGGAAGGGGCAGGGGGCGGATTCCTGGTGGAGAAGTGGATTCCTCTAGTTGAATCAGCTCTGGTGTGACCTCTGACATTTACCTTTCTTTGTTCCCAGATACACCAAACACACACACAAACTCATTTTTCCGGCTTGAAAAAACAATACGAGTGGCCAGGAAGGTCAGGAGAAAACTGGGGCTTGGGGAAGGTAGACATGGGGTGGGGGTCGTGGGGAATGCCCTTCGGAGCACTGTGCCTTGACCGGCTCCCCAGAATTGACTCTGGGTCCGGCACGCCCTGCCTGGACACCCTGAGAGGGGGAGCACTCCTGACTCTTGCAACAGTGGTCTGTAGGCAAACCAGCTTTTCAGCCCCTACTGTGTACTCAGCCCTGTTGTGCCCAGTGGTCATTACTTCACATGGGTCAGATGTGTACTGAGTTTTACCCATGTGCATTTCCCTTTTACTTTTTTTGGTTTGTTTTTAAAGATTTATTTATTTATTTGTCAAAGAGAGAGAGAGAGCACACGCAGGGGGGAGCAGCAGGCAGAGGGAGAGGGAGAAGCAGACTCCCGGCTGAGCAGGGAGCTCATGCGGGGCTCGATCCCAGGACCCTGGGATCAGGGCCTGAGCTGAAGGCAGATGATTAACCAACTGAGTCACCCAGGTCCTCTTCCCTTTCACTTTTGAGGAGACTGAAATTTACTCCTAGCCAGAGACCTAGGGCATGCTCCAAAGCCAGAATCCTTCCTGTCCTCCCTGTCTTGTTGGTGGGCTGCCCCACCCTAAGGATGTTGTAAAGGTTGGGCTATCTGTAAAGGGGTCGGAGCAGGGACAAGCACTTGGCGGCTGCTCAGCAAATGCTGGAGGATGTAGGTGCTCAGGGCCAAGCTTGAGAGAAGCGAGAAGCAGGGCACCTGGATGAGGAAGCCCCCGCCTTGCAAAAGTTCATTCTGGGCTCACAGCTGGCTGGGAGACTGTGCAAATCTGGGACTCTGAGTCTGTTTTCCCATTTCAATTAACACCTAGCTGCAAGAGGGTCTCTCTTGGACCTGACCATCTAAAATCCCACCTGCTTTCCTAAACTCCTTCCCTCCCACTCTTCTTCCTCCAACGCTACTCCACAGATGATCAGCTGTTTCTGGATTCCATAAGGACGTCTAATTCTGCCCTGTCTCCTGGCCTTTGCACCGCTGGTCTCTCTTCCAAATCTGCCCTGGCCCTACACTGTGCAGGTCTTGCACCTTCTCTCCAATCGTGCCTTCCGCAAGGGGATCCTAAGGTGCTTTGCCTTACCATCATCTGACCTGGCCCCCAGTTTCTTTCCATCACAGTACTTCTCGAGGTTATAATCCTTTATTCATGTTTTGTCTCTTCTGCTAGGAGACAGTGAGGGCAGGGACCTGTATTGTTCCCTACTGTACCTGTATTGTTCCCTACAGTACCCGCAGCACACACTCGAGTTCAGCAAGTACCCGGTGAGTGAACCAGAGAATGAATGAACAAAGGAGTGGAGGAGGTGTCTCTGGCCGAGCCAAAGAATAGGGAGGCCGTGGGGGCGGGGGCCCAGGGTCCCGAGGAGTAGCCTCTGCAGGAGGCTACAGGGTGTGATCGGCCTGCACCGCCTCTGGCCAAAAGCAAATCTCAGAGGGGGGCGGGGGACCCCGAGCCTGGGCCAAAGTCCAAGTCCGCAGGGGGCTGCGCAGGAAGCTACTTAGACCTAGGACCCGCAGCCGCCGGCTCTGAGCCCCGTCGCCAGCCAAGGACAGGGAGGCCAGGTCAGTTGGCGGGCCGGGTCCGGGAGCCGGGGACCGAAGGGTCTAGGGGAGAGCCCCCTCGGAACTGGCGGTCACCACAGCGTACGACCCTGGGGCTAGTAGTTCTCGGCTCCTCGAGATGCCGTCGCGAGCTCCAGGACAGTGGCGCCTGGCGGGGACGGGGAACTACGTTTCCCAGAAGGCCGAGAGAAACTGGGGTCACAGGGAAAGCGCCCCGGGCGGCACAGCTTCCCGGTACGACAGGACGGGTTTGGGGGGTGAGTCGGCGGCCGCGAGGCCCCGGCGGAGGCCCCCTAGAGGTGGCCGGGCTCGGGGGACGTGGCGGCCGGGGGCAGAGCCGATGAGCAGCTCTGTGGCGGGGCCCGACTGCTGCGGAGGCCTCGGCAATGTCGACTTTAGGCAGGTACGGACCCGGCCGCGCGGCCGGGGAAGCGGGGAGGGCTCGCGCGGCGGGATGGGTCTTCCGGCCAGCGGCTGCCGCGGCCGCCAACGCCCAGTGGGCGGGGCTCCTGTTGCCAGGCGACGGGGGCGGGGCGGGGCGAGGGCGGGGCTGCGTGTTGGAGGGCGTGGCGCGCGTGTGTGCGCGTGTAACGGAGGGATTGTGTGTGTCAGAGAGAGAGTTCCTGAGTGTGCGTGTGCGCGCGCGCCTCTGGGATTGTGTGGTCAGAGTTGTGTGTGTTTTGTCTGAGTGGGAGGGTGTGGGGCTGGAACTGGGCGTGGAGGCCTGTGAAGGAGGCCCAGCAGGTGTGTTTCGGAGTGTGCGTGGTGGCAGCATGTGGGTGCGTGGGAGCTGGGGGGCCCCGGCCGCAGTTCCGTCCCCCTACCCGGGCTTGAGGCCAGCTCTGCAGAGGAGGCCAGAGAAAGGTTTGCGCCCGCCCCCTGGCCAGAGTTGGCGGCAGAACATCACCTCCTTCCCGGGTGGATGGGTGGAAAGAGTGGACGACCTCGAAGCCTTGCGCCAGGATGGGGTGGGACGGGCCCTGCCGGCCGGAGAGCCCGGCTGCCCTGGGCGGCCGACCCTAGGCAGACTCATAGGCCAGAGGATTTGTCTTTTCCTGGTGTCTCTCCTCAGGCTCAGGCTCCCCTTTCCAATAGCTCTTCCTCTCCTGCATTCTGCCTTCTATCAGAGCTTCCTTTTTCGCACCTTTCCACCTTCGTCGTCAGTCAGCCGCTCTTCGTGGAGTCTGGGAGCCCCGTCGCTGCCTGGAGCGCCTTTCTTTAATCTAGAGCGTTTCTCCTCTTTATTCATTCACTGGTGACAGCCAGTCTTTGAGACCAGCCTGGGAGCATGGAACATTCTCTGAAGGGGGTAAAACTGGTCAATGTTTCAGAGAGTAGCTGGTGGAAAAGTGGGATGGAAATCCCTGTATCTGTGAGGAGGTGACCTGTGGTCTGAGACCTGGTGATAAGCTCTGGTCAGCGGGGCAAAGGCCTTAAAGGCGGGGGTGTTTGTCCAAGGAACAAAGAGAAGGCGAGCATCTGACCCTGAGAGAGTGCGGGGGGAGTTGACATTGGTGACTGGGAAGCAGGAGAGAGGGACAGCCTCCCTCAGGAGGATGATGGTATCTCATGGAATCCTTAGAATCTGAAACCACAAATGGCCATTAGAGAATCTCTGGGCCCACATGGTCAGTGGTGGGGCTTTCGGTGTTTTCTGCCAGAGCAAATCTTGGATGAAAAGAGCACTTGGAATGCCAGGGGGACCCTCGGCATTGCCTGGCTTAGGGGGTGGATGCTTCCTGGATGAATGACTCCGTGGGGAAGGGTAGGTCACCATTAACTTGAGGTGGGACATCCTTGAGCCAGAGGCCCCGGTGCAAGGGGGGCAGTGGGCCCAGCACAGGCCCAGTGGAGTGTTAGGGTGCTGCAGGGTTGTCTGAGCAAGGGCCACGTTCTAGACCTAGCAGCAGGAGTGAGAATCAGCCATGGGGAGGGGAAGGCTAACTGGGTTTGCGTGGAACAGGCTTTTCTGCTCTCTCCCTTACTCCAGAGCGTGTTGGGGCTGCGGGGCTGGAGAGAACTGGGAGTGCTTCTGGGACTAGGTCAGGGTGACCCTCACTGACTAAAAAATTCGGTTTTTTCCCCACTGCTGCGTTAGTTGGCACAGTTCAGCTTCCTGTTACCAAAGGATTTTTTTCTTAACAACAACAACAACAACAACAACACAACACAACATTATTATTATGTATTTGTCTGTGGTCGTTCTCCTCCTCCTTCTATCACAGTCTCTACTTTTAAAAGATCTTTAAAAGATGCCAGTCAGTCGCTGGCCCAAGTGAGCACCAAGGTTTCTTTTCCTCCACAGGCATCTGAGTGGCAGGATGTCAGCCTGTTCGTCTAGCACCATCGATAGGAATGCAATGTGTCCCATTTATCATGTAAACTTCTATAGTAGCCACATTTTAAAAAGTAAAAAAAAAAAAAAAAAAAAAATCGGTGACATTACTTTTTTTTTTTTAAGATTTATTTATTTATTGCAGAGAGAGAGAGAGCATAGGAGTGGGGTGGGGATGGGGTGGGGGTAGAGGGAGAGAGAATCCCCAGCAGACTCCCCGCTGAGTGCAGAGCCCCACGTGGGGCTTGATGCCACGACCCTGAGATCATAACCTGAGCTGAAGTCAAGAGTCGAAGCTCAACCAATTACCACCCGGGTGCCCCAGCATTCCTTTCAAGAGTATATTCTGAACAGGATAGCCCTTGGGTACAAGGCCCTTAACCAGCTATTTGCTGCATCTGTTCCAGCTGATACGGAATTTTGGTTTTGTTTTTAATTAAAAAAAAAAAATCACTCTGTGGGATGAGGAGTGTATCTGCTGTGGCCTTGCTGGCAGTGGCCCTTCGTAGCCCTTTGCCCTCCCTGCCATGGGATTCCAGAACCTTGCTCCTTGGCCTGTCGGCGGCATGAAGCAAGCTGGCTTGTGGATGGATGGCAGCAGGGACTTCCAGTTTGCTGTCTGCGGGCAGGGATGCCTCCAGGACTCAGAAGGTGGCTCCAGTGGGGCCCAGGGGTACTGGCTCCTTGGAGAACCCAGTCTGGCCAGGCATAGTCACGTGGGCCCCTGTTATGCCCTTTTCTGTATGGACTCACCCGTTCTCATGAGCAGATGGCTGGTTCCACTTAGTGTACGTGTCAAGGGGTGCCCTTCAGTTTCTTGATCTGTAAATCGGGGATAGTAAATGGGGCTTATGAGGAAGCCCAGAATGAGCTAAGGGTGTAGAGGAGCCTTACAAATTGTCAAGGGTGGTGTTCAGAAGGCAAAGCCCTTGTGTTCAGGAAGCTTTGAGGCCACGACAGGGGACAGGCCTCTTGAGCTGTGCAGTTTCCATTTGTGCTGCGAGAGCCTGATAAACCGTGGGAGGTAAAATCCCAGGGGCAGATGTGGGAGATCTCGACTGCCTTTGGGGGGAAGATGTTTGCCTGCTATACAACTTGTTTAGAAGAATCTTTGGATGCTGTTACTTTATTAGAATAACTATCAGTCTGTTTGATTGGATGACTGATTTTGCAAAGTTCTCAAGGACCCAATTTTTATCGTCAGTGTTTTGGGTCAGAGTCAAGACAGCAGGGCAAGGGCTTTCCTCAGCCCCTGGTTATAACCTTGGGCAAGTCACTGAACCTCCTAGAACCTCAGTTTCTTCTGCTTCCGTTGAGACGATCATGTAGCTTTTCCTTATTTGGTTGTTAATGGGATGAATTACATCGATGCTTTGTTGATGGAACTAGCCTTGCATTCCTGGGGCCATGCAGGGTCCTGAGGTGTTATCCTTCGTCTATATTGCTAGATTTGCTTTGGTTTTGTTGTTGTTAAGGATTTGGATGGGTCAGCTGATGGATAGGGTTTGTAGTTTTCTTGTGTCTCTGTCTGGTTTTGGTGTTAAAGCAGTGCTGGCCTCTTCGTGTGAATTGTGAAGTGGTCTCTCCTGTTCTGTATTCTGGGAGAGATTGTGTGGAATTGGTGTCATTTCTTCCTTAAAAGTTGGTAGAATTCATCTAGTGAAATCTTCAGGGCCTGGGGCTTTCTGTTTTGGAAGAGTTTTAACTGTGAATTCATTTTTTTAAAAATAGATATAGGACTATATGTTGAATGAATTTTGTTAGCTTATGTCTTTCCATGATCGGACCATCTGATCTGAGTTGCTGGCTTGTGGTCGTAAGCTCTTTTATTACCCCTGTAATGCTTGTGAGGTCAGTGGTGAGGCCCCCCGTTTCATTCTCAGTATTGGCAGTTTGTGTCTTCTTACTCCCTTGGTTGGTGTAACTAGAGGTTTATCTATTTTATGTTTTCCCCAAAGAACATGTTTCAGATTTGATTTTTTCTCCCCTCTCTGTTTTTCTGTTTTCAGTTGATTGATTTTTGCTTTTATTTTTTCCTTCTGCTTGCTTTGGGTTTATTTTACTTTTCTTTCCCTAATTTCTTTCTTTCTTTTTTTTTTTTAAAGATTTTATTTATGGGGCACCTGGGTGGCTCAGTGGGTTAAAGCCTCTGCCTTCGGCTCGGGTCATGATCCCAGTGCCTAGGATTGAGCCCCGGGTCGGGCTCTCTGCTCAGCGGGTAGCCTGCTTCCCTTCCTCTCTCTCTGCCTGCCTCTCTGCCTACTTGTGTTCACTGTCTGTCAAATAAATAAATAAAATCTTTAAAAAATATTTTATTTATTTGACAGAGAGAGATCACAAGTAGGCAGAGAGACAGGCGGCGGCGGGATGGGGAAGCAGACTCCCGCCTGAGCAGAGAACTGGATGCGGGGCTCGATCCCAGGACCCTGGGATCATGACCCGAGCTGAAGGCAGAGGCTTAACCCACTGAGCCACCCAGATGCCCCTCTTTCCCTAATTTCTTAAGGGTGAAGCATATATTACTGTTTTGAGCCTTTTCTTCTTCATTAATGTAACTCTTACCTCTTAGCCTTGTGTCCCACAATTTCTGATACGTTGTATTTTCATTTTTCATTCTGTTCAAGATATGTTTAAATTTCCCTTCCGACTTCCCCTTTGACGCATGGATCATTTGGAAGTACATACTTTAACAAGTATCTTTCTGTTCATGTGTAGTTTAATTCTGTTATGATTTGAGAACATACTTTTATGCTTTCTGATTCTTTTAAATATAAGATTAGTTTGGCGTGCCTGAGTGGCCTGGTTGAACGTCTGTCTCTTGATCTCAGCTCAGGTCTTGGTCTCAGGGTTGTGAGTTCAGGCCCCCACTGGGCTCCACACTGGGTGTGGAGGCTACTTAAGAAAGAAAGAAAAAGAAAGAAAGATAGATAGATTGATTGATTTGTTTTGTGGTCTGGACTGGGGTCTGTCTCCATGGATGTTATGTGTGCCTGAGAAGAATGTGTCATTTGCTGTTATTATGGAATGTTCTATAAACGTCAGTCAGGCCAAGTGGTTGGTGGTGATGTTCCGGTCGTCTCTGTCCTTACTCATTTTCTGCAGACCTACTCTGTCACTTCTAAGAGAGGAGTGTGGAGGTCCCCAGCTGCTGTCGTAGATTTGTCTGTTTCATCTTTTAGTTCTGTTGGGCAGTTTTTCTTCATGTGATAGCCTCAGTTTTTTAATCTGGAAGAGGGGCATGCCCCATGGTGTTGTTGCGTGGCCTGAATAATGCTAACATTTATTCAGCCTTGCTAGGTGCCCCTCACTGTGCTAAATGCTTTCCTTGCCGATCTCATGTGCCACTCTCATTCAAAGCCTTCCGAGGGCATGTGACTTGCCCAAGCGAACACAGGGTCCATCAGGCTGGACTAGGCTGGGGTGTGCCGTGGCTCGGGGCTGTGCTGTGGCTCGGGGCTATGCTCTGTCCTGCCTCATTAAAGCCGGGGCTTGGTATCCAGTAACTTCCCAGGGGAGGTCAGCTGGCTTATTGTTACTGCTTTTAATATATAACATGTATTCGATAAAAGTACGCTGTAGCATCACCCTAATGGGGTGTGTCCTGAGCCCTTGAGGGCGAGTGTAAAGAAAAGGCGTCCGCAGCTCATGATCACGAAGTGGGGGGGAGGACCCAAGGCGGAGGAGATGAGGGCCTTGATGAAAAGGGCAGGACCCGCCCGTGGGTGCCACTCTCAGGAAAGGGGCCTCGCTTTGGCCCCACTGACCAGGGCGCACACGAGCTGCCACAGCGTTTTTTGCACCTGGTGCAATTGATTGATGGGTGAATGAACCTCTTTGCCTTTCCTGGAAGGAGTTACAGATTTGGAGAATTAGAGCAGCTGCTGGCCGTTTCTTCTTACCGTGGGATGTAGGAACGCCTCAAAGCAACGTTTTTTTTCCGGAAATTGTCTGTGGCTGACTACCATGGCGTTGTGACATTCCAACAAACCTCCTGTCTTGAGATGGTTTCCAAAGCTCACATGCCCTCCGATTCCAGTGTGGAGCCTACAGTCCTCGGATCAGTGTCCTCTCTACACCTTTTCTGTAGGATGCGTGTCTCCCCAGAGGGCCCCTCCAGAAAGAGGTGAGGTGTCCGTCTGTGCTATTTAGCAAACAGAGGGAGAGGACAGAACAGCTTCAGCCCTGGGAGCACCCTCGGCACCTTGTACTTTCATGCCCGGTCTGCCCTCCGTCCAGAATGTCACCTGGGGGGCTGGAGGGCTGCAGTCTTATCACCCCTGTGCCATCCAGGGGAAGCCCTAGGCTGTGACTGGTCACAGAAGGCCTACCTGTGGTCCTTCTTCGAAGGTGGGAGTGGTCTGACCCCAGCTCGCACTGTGAGCTGCCCAGAGACCTTCTTCTGAACCAGATGGTCCCCCACCCCACCCCATGCAGAGTAGAACAGACAAGGTTGGGGGCCTGCCTTAGTAAAACTCTGAGACTCTGGCATGTTCGTTCTTGTGTCTGTGTCCTGTGTCAGACACAGAGCTCTAACCAAAAGTTACCCACTCCGTAGAGAATGCCGGGGGTGCTTTGGGGGTCCCCTGGGAAAGGCAGAAGAGGCTGTGGTCCCGAAGACATACTTGGCAGTGGTGGAGAGCGGGGCTGGAGGACCCCAGCTGGCTCCCGCCCTCACCCCATTCCTCCTGCCCTTTGCCGTATGTGCTGTGTGGATCCCACTTACGATCGATGCGACTTTGACTCTCTGGGCCCCTACTGTTTGTTTGGATGTCACAATGTTACCCCGGGTGCTGTTGACCCGCGGCAGATCGTCCCCCTAAAGTGTCCTCCAAGCCCACAGTAAAGCCAAGTTGCTATGAGCCGCTTCCTCAACCACCCGTAGGGTGTCAGTAGCCGAGCCCATTCGTCGGTGGCCCGAGTGGAATTATTCCCGGTTTCGGTAGGTAGCGCCTGTCCTCTTTTCAAACACAGAACTCTGCCGTCTGTGACCTTGGAGCGGGATTCCATTCTTAGAATGACCCGGGAGAGAGAGCCAGGGCTTTTGCTGCTCTAATACGGTTGGGGGAGGGGAGGGGGGAGGACCTTCCCTTTAGGTCAAGGCAGCCCACTGGTGTGCAAGGGTGACTGAGGGACCTGGGATCGGGAATTTTTTGTTCTTTTTGGCTGAGCCACTTTCGGGAGGGAGGTCCGCCCTTTCAGGTGAGTTCTGGGAGGTGACAGCAATCAGGAGAGGACATTCAGGCCTCTGGAGGAATACCCCGGTGGACATTAGTCATTCTTTCCTGCCAAGCAGGCCCTTCTCCAGGCAACGCAGATCCCGCGCACTCAAGGTGACCCGGGTAACTGGATGCTTTCCTCCCACCAAGACAGGTTGACCTGAGGGCACTGGGACCTGGTGGGGGCTGAGGTGCCAGTTTTAGCCAGTTCAGTCCTAATTGGGAGACTCTGCTGGATATCCCTTGACTGCCAGCTTTGGCTGGTGTTGTCGGCTTGTTAACCTGTAAGTGCCTCAGTTTCCCTTCCTCTCAGCTCCCACTGAAGGCAAAAGCAGCAAATTTGACCTGCTCGTTTGCCCCGTCTCTTTGGGAGTATTTGAGGCTTTTCCTTGCCCCATCGGCCGTAGTGGCTGCAGCATTTCTAAGTCCTGACAGAAAGCCTCAGTTTCGGTTGGGAATCTGGAAGGGCGGGTCTGGCCGTGGCCTGGTTCTGCCCCCTCTTGACCGTAATCTGGGGGCTTCTCTGAGGCTTTGGCTTGCTTATCTGCAGAGTAGGAATAGCCACACTGCTTGCCAAGATGAGGTATGCGAGCCTTAAATAAAGCCTCTTTGATCTTGTTATCTGCACTGGAAAGTTTCTTGCCGGGGGGTCGTAGTCCTCGGACTCCCCCCAGAGTGTCACCTCCCTGGTGGCTTGCTCAGAATGACATTGAGTTGAATCCTTAGAAACGCCTTCGGCATTTCCAGAGGCTACGGTTTCCCCCAACGGCCAGTGGGGAGATAGGGGACACAGTTCACGGTTCCTAGCGAGGAGGCTCTTGCAAACTTTCCTCTCTGGGGAGGTGTCATTTACACACAGTGAAATGTGTAGACCTTTGTGCCCAGTTGGAAAGTCTAACGTGCAAGGTCCTGGCTGGCCAGGCTCCCGCTGAGATGGCAAATACTTCCATCACCCCCGAAAATGCCCCGTGCGGCTCCTGGCCAGTGCCCCACCTTGTGTCCCAGGCAGCCACCATCTACGTGCCTTCGCCTTCGTGAGCCTGCCCTGAAGCACTGGTCCGGTTCTCTCCTGCTCGGCGTCCCCGGGTTTCTAGCCTTGACCCTCTGGCCATCACCTGTACCTTCTCTCCAGCTGAATGGGTCCCTGCTCTGGACCTCACACTTCCCCCTCTTTCCTCCGTCTTGGTCTCTGGGGATCCCGAGAGGGGGCAGGCTGTGTGGGTACGGAGGGGGGCCTGGAGAATCAGGCCTGCGGATAACTCTGCCTATTGGTAAAATGAGGCTGCTGATGACAGTGGGAGGATAGGGTCGGTGGGAGACTCTTGGTGGGGAGTGGGGGGATATTTCACGTTCCAGGTGTGCTGGCCCTATGCTCTGCCATGTGATGATTCAGGGGGAAGCCTGGGTCTTAGAGAGCCTTCTGTGTGCAGCTTCTGGTGGACAGGTGGTGCGGGTGCCTGGCTTATGGCGTTCCTGAAGGCTGCAAGAAGGATCTAGAGGGGATGATGGGTAGTAGAATTCGGGGGAGGGGGCAGGGCTTCAGGACTGCAGATAACCCCCCTGGTGTGCCACCCCCACTCTTTCCACCCAGCTGTACACCCTAGGGACCGACCTACCTTGAAGAGACCCCAGCCCTGGGGTTTCTAAGAACCTTAGAAAGCCCTATCCCGTCCCTGGTCTGGCCATCCCGCCTCCCGCCAGCACTTGTGAACACTACTTGATTTCTCAGCCTAAAAGGTGCCATAAAAATATTGATGAAGCACAGTGCCTGGGCAGCTGGTGAATCTGTCGCCTCAGAAACGGAGGGATCTGCTGGCCGATGTTGGCCGCCCACCTGCAGAATCTCCACGGCGGTTGCTTGGGCAATTTCCTGTTTCCAGTTTGAAGCCAGAAGGGAGGGGATCAGAGTCCTAGGAGCCCAGGCAGCTGAGCTGGAGGGCCCTTCCATACCTTTAGCCTCTGCTTCTTACTGATGATGCAACAAGGGCCACCGTTCACTCAGCAAACATTTACTCTTTGTGCCGGGTGGAAGACACAAAGTTAGAGGAAAAAATGGCCCCTTGCCTGGAGGGATGAGTATGAGATAGGGACAGATAACCAAATCACAATACCGTGTGCACAAAGGACACAGAAGAAGAGTGCCATGGGTGAAGGTAGAGGAGATGCTCCCGCTGGGTCTTGAGGGGTGAATAGGAGTTCGTCTGGAAGTGTCAGAGGGATAGAGAATATTTCAGACACATGCGGACCCACCGTAAAAGGGTCTAGAGCGTGATGTTTGGTGTGAGCGATAGGTTGGGGCAAGAAGGATCGCAGGTAAGGTGGGTGCAGGTGAGGAGGCCCGGGGTCCAGAGTGTGGCATTAAATGAGGCATGGGAGGCTGGCTGGGGTGAGGGTGCCCCATCCTGAGGCCAGTGGGAACAATGGGGTCAAGGCACAGATTGGACTCCTCGATGAGAAGGGGGAAGGGTCAATGGCAGGCAAGCTGGGTGTTGAGGGTTGATGTGAGGACCAGGGGGTGGGGGCAGTGAGGCGGGCACTGCTCTGAAAGTGGCGGGGCAGGACCAGAGCAGCCTGGTCGTTCCTCAGGCCAGCTCTCCTTCCATGCCTCCCGGGGCTCCTGTTCCGCCAGTCAGCCCCATCGCAGCCTCTCAGTGGGCCTTGCAATCGGGTGCTTAACAAACATTTCCTTTCAAACAGAAGATAGAACATCCTTTGGTTCAGTCCCAGGGTTTAGGGGCTTTGGGGCTGAGGTGTGCCCGTCTCAACTCCAGGGGAGGACAGCCTGTTCCGAGGCCTGTTCCAGTTGTGTGGTCCTTCACGAGCGGCTTTGCCTCTTCTGGTGTGTTCTCCAGGGCAACTTGGAATTTCCCATCATGCCCCGGGGCTTTGTGAGGTGCACCCCCCCCCCACTCCCAGCCTGGAGCCAGCGAGTGCCGCCGAGCCTCCCCTGCTCTGCCTGACAAGCTGGGGGCCTCCAGGGGGCGTCTGACCTGGGGCTAGAAGAGAAGGAGGCTGGAGGGCAGGGTGTGGGGTTGCCTGCCTGCTGGGTGTCGGTAGCACCCACAGGGTGCCGGACACTGCGGTCAGCGTGGGGCAAGACTGTGCTTCCATCGTCACCCTTCCCTGTTTGCTGAGTGGTTCCCCCTTTGTCATTTGCTTATTAATAATGTGCTTGGGCACTCATGTGGCCACTCCGTCCCCCAGCCATTTCATCCGCATGTTCCCTTAGCAGTGCCTTTGTTGGCTCATTCATTCTCAGCTCTGCCCGTGGTCCCTCAGAGGTGAAGATTGCCCTTGACTGGGACAGGAGGCCCACATCTGCCAGGGACACGCCTGGCCACATCTTCCGTGCTCGGCGACTTTCCAGAGTCTTCCACCGTCTCTACAGGCAGGGTGTCTCAGTGCTGCCCCTGGGGGACATTGGGGCCATGTGTGGAGACATTTTTGGTGCCACTGGCCCTGAGTGCGTGGCGGCCAGGGGTGCGGGGGACAGTCCCGCCACAGGGAGCACTCCAGCCCTAAGTGTGGATGATGGAGGGCGGGAAACTGTAGCAGTAGATGCGGCTAGTAGCATGAATCCGGTGTGTCGCTCTTCAGGGTCTTTTTTAAAAGACATACACAGAAAGAACATTTAGTACGATGTAGTTATGTGTTATTTTCTAAAAATGTATATATGTGTATATGCTGTGGGAAGTCTGCAGCTTGCTCTGTTCATTGGACATTTTTAAAAGAATATCACAACTTGACACATAACGGCTAGTTTGTTTAAATTCAGTAGCTTTGCTGCTTTAGGAATGGGCCCATTCTGTGTGGCCGTCCTTCCATAGGTGGACGGCTCCATCGCTTGTCTTTTTCACTGCAAGCACACGCATTTTGCACACTCGACGTGAGTTTCTCTGGGACAGGCACTTGGGAGTGACCTTGCTGACAAGGGGGAGCACGCCTTTTGCTTCACCCCTTCCCCAGCACTCAAGCCTGGCCCTCGTTCAGGTTGCCCTGGAGGAGGGACAGGACTGCTGTCTTAGTTCGCATTTACCTGATTACTCGGGAGGTTGAGCGTGTCTTCCCACGAACGACAGCCCCTGGGGTTTGCTCTGGGGCCTCCAAAGCCCTCTGCAGGTGTGGCCCCAGTCACAGCAGGTGGTGACCCAGACCTTGGTCCCGGCGGGGTCCCTTCCCCATCAGGGTGCTGGCTGCTCATGATTTCCTGGCCGAGCGTCCCTGCACACCGCTCCTCTGCCACTTGCCGGGCCACCCTCTGACAGGGCACGATGCGGCTGATTGGGTTTTGGCTTTTTATCTTCAGTTTTATGATTACACTGTAGTAACCTTTGCTGGACTTGCTTGTGCCCGAGCCTCCCGGCGTGTTCCCAGAGGGTAACTATGTTTCTGAGTTCTGGGGGCTTTGCACTCCGTGTCCAGCGTGCGGGGGCCGTTGGGGGACTGGGCGGGTCTCCCGCTGACGCTGCTCTGTCCCTGCAGGCAGACCTCTACGTTATGACCCGGCTGTTGGGCTACGTGGACCCCTCGGATCCCTGCTTCGTGGCTGCCATCCTCACCATCACTTTCAATCCGCTCTTCTGGAATGTGGTAAGCGCCCTAGCCTGGCCCTGTGTGGGCTGGCTGTGTGCACGGACAGACGGACGGCTCTTCCCTCCTTCCCTCTCTGGCCAGTTCGGAATCGTCCTTTCTGTTTCCCCAGTGAGGTCAGAGCCCAGTTAGGGGATGCTGGCCAGGCCAGGATCCCACGATGTGCGGGCAGTGACAGTCCTGGGCTGCTGCTGGGCCGGGCCAGCGGGCTTTACCGTGATGAGGCTGCCCACATGCGCCCGACGATCTCGGTCTTCTAGAGGCTGCTGGAAATGGCTTTCGCTTAGCGGCTCCCTCCCCTTGCTGCCGCGCTGCGCAGTCAGGTGGCTTTCTTGGGAACCCTCACCCTCTCTGATGTGCTCGAGAAACTTGATTTGTTTTTCCCGAACGAGGCTCCTGGCGAAATGGGTTTGCACGGCACTGGAGTGTGCGTGCCAGTGAGCAAGAACGAGCGAGCAAGAAGTGAACACAGAAGGAGACAGAGCAGCACCCAGCTCGTCTGTGGGTACGGGGGATGCTCAGGACCCAGAACCGTAGGGGGGCAGGCTGTGTGGGAAGGGGACCCAAGCCGGGAATGGTGGACAGGCCCTCCTGCTACCGTGTTTCTCTGCGACGCCTCCTCCCTGCTGGGATGTGGGGGAAGCTCTTGGGGTTTCTGCAGGGATGGAAGGGGGTGGCGGTGGTGCCCCAGGGCCGCTTCCCAAGGCTCCTGCCCTGTGCCCGTGCCCGGGTTTGCTGATGCAGAGCCACGGACGTCCTGTGATTGCCCTTGAGGGTAGCCTGAGGAATAAGGCCAGCCTCTGGGTTAGCAACACACTGTTCCAGACTGTTTTCATTTCGGGTGACCACTTGGTCCCGGGGTGGAACACGACACGTTTGTCACCTGGTTGCTGAGTTAGACTCTTTTCTCTATCTGGGGAGATGGGTGGTGGGTGGGAGTGGGGGTGGGGCGGGACTGCTCACCTCACAGAGGCCACGTTTGGAATGTGCTGTCCCTTCTATCCTGAGCGCGCGGGACCCGCCCTGAGATGGCTGGTGCAGGCCGCCGGCTGGAGGGGACCCGAGGGGAGAGAGGAGCTCTAAGGGTCAGAGATTCAGCCTCGCTTCTTTGTGTAAAACCATTCTTGAGGCCTCCTGGGACTCCTGCCTCAGTCCATAGAGGAACACTAACAACTACCTCACCCCGCCATGTCTGAGCTGGCCCTGACCTGACGGGCCTCCCAGCAAGGACTGGGCTTCCGCAGGGCCTGCGTCTCCCTGTGCTCTTCTGCTCGTCATTCTTTCTCCCCCAGCCCCGCTCCCCACCCCCCAGCCTTCCTCCTGCCGCACAAGATCACGGTGGGTAAAACAGCTGGAAAATGGCCCTCAAAGATGTATGTCCATGTCTTGTCCTTGGAACCTGTGACTGTTACCTTACATGCCCCCAAAGGGGAGCTTTGCAGGTGTCAGGGATCTCAGGATGGGGAGATTGTCCTGGATTATTGGGGTGGGCCCTCAGCGCAGCTACGTGTGTCCTTACAAGAGGGAGGCAGAGGGAGATGAGAAGACACTGGCTTTGAAGACCGCGATGATGCGGCCACCAGCCAACGAAGGCTGCGGCCACCAGGAGCTGGAAGAGGCAACGAGGGATGGATCCTCCCCTGGAGCCTGGGGGTGGGGGAGGGGGTGGAAGCGCAGCCCTGCTGGCACCTTGATCTGGCCTAGAGACACTGATTTCGGACTTCCGGCCTTCAGAAGTGGGAGAGCATAAATTGCGTTGTTCTAAACCACCTAGTCTGTGGAAATGGGCTACAGCAGCCACAGGAAGTGGGTGTAGGGTCTCAGAGAGGCTGTTAATCCGTGCTAGGTGGGCTGGCTGTGTGTTGGGAGTGTGCAGTGCTCTCCCTGGTCCACCGTCCGTGCCCTGTGGGCCTGGCTGGTCCCCAGTGCTGTCGGCTCAGCTTACTGAGTGCGCGGTGGGTCTTGGGGACACTTCTTCATGTACAAGCCCCTTCCGTTATTTCCCATAGGCTCTTCCAACGGTGTGTTCAAGTTCATTTTTTTTTTCAAGGTTTTATTTATGTATTTGAGAGAGAGAGGAAGAGCGCTCATGTGCACATGAGCAGGGGGCCAGGGGCAGAGGGAGAGGGAGAAGCAGGCTCCTCGCCCAGTAGGGAGCCTGACGCTGGCCTCAATCCCAGGACCCTGGGATCATGACCTGAAAAGCAGATGCTTAACCGACAGAGCCCCCCGGGCACCCCTGCAAGTTCATGCTGAAGTTGAGCCGTGGCCCACAGCCGTGGTCAAGGTGCTTAAGATTCGGGCAGCTCAGAATCTGTGCGCTTGTCATAGGCTTTTTTTCTTTGGTCGTAGTGTTTGATTGGCCTTGCTTTTAAGAAAGTTATTTCACCGGAACAGTCTGTGGTCATCAGTGGGAGAGAGGCTCAGAATGGGAGACGTTAGGGGAATGCACTGTGGATTAGTGGGCTGCCCCGGGCCAGACAGTGGCAGAACAGGCAGAACCGGTCTGAGTGGCCTGCCTCCCCCCCCCCCAGCCCCCCAGCTCTGCGTGAGCAGTAAGCGAGGGGGCACCTGTAGAAGAGCGTACTTAGCATTGACTCAGTGGTGACGAGAGCTGATACTCCGAGGGACTTGCGGCGGGGACACCGTGCCGAGCGTTCCACGGCAGGGCGAAGGCTGTTACTAACCCCTTTGGAAACTGCCCGGAAGAGGTTCTCGCCTTTCTTCAGCTGCTTATTGATGGCCCACCACACACGTGCCAGGCACAGTGCTCAGGTTCCAAAGGAGCTGACGTCCTAGGAGGGGGACCCTGAATAAACTCACAGCCACCATTGAGGGGGTTGGGGTTGGGGGGGAGTGAAGCTGGGGAAGCAGGTGACCCCTGAACCGAAACCTGCTCCCCCTCCAACATGGGAGGGAGCTCCCCAGGTATCCCGGGAGGAGGAAGCAACAAGTGCAAAAGTCCTGGGTGATTTCAAGGAAGGGCCGCTGGCTGGAATGCGACCTAGCGAGAATGGAGAGCAGCGGGTCAAAGAGGGGGCCGGCCTAACAGCACAGGCCTTGTAGGCCGTGGGGAGCACGTGGGGCGGGGCGTTCTGAGCGGGGAGCCGTGGAATGCGTGGCCTGATCTGACTCGGATTTTCCAGGCAGCTGTGGGCTGATGAGAGCAGATGCGGGGGGGGGGGGGGGGGAGGGCGGGGCTGGAGGCTGTGGCGGGGCCTGAGGCCCAATGGTGGCTTGGACCAGAGTAGCACCAGCGGAAGTAAGAGAAGTGGTCAGATTCTAAGTGGTCAGATTCTGGGCACGGTTTGAAAGCCGGAAGAGTCAGCAGGATTTACCATAGTTTGGTGGGGAAGTGCCAGAGAGAGGAGGCACCGCCAGGTGCAGCTGGGACCTGAGTGACTTCTCAGAAATGAGGATTTGGTCACTCTGGCATGCAATTCCCCAAACCCTTGAAATTTCCTAGGGGTTCCTCAGCATTGAAGGCCCGCAAGGTGTCTTTTGTTTGGTTAACAAGGTGACATTAGGTCCCTCCCCAATCTCAGGGCGGGGGGCGGGACATGTTGCCAGAGGAACCAATCACGTGATGGAGGCGGGGGCGGAGCTGGAGGTGGAATTCAGTAGCCACGGGCCAATGATTTAATCAGTCACCTTTGTGAGACCCCGCAGGGATGGGGTTGGGAGATGGGGCGCCTGGGTGGCTCGGTAGGTTGGGCGCCTGCCTTCCGCTCCGGTCATGATCCCGGGGTCCTGGGATGGAGCCCCGCGTTGGGTACCCTGCTTGGCGGGGAGTCTGCTTCTCCCTCTCCCTCTGCCCCTTCCCCTGTTTGTGCGCGAGCCTGCGCGCGTGCGCTCTCAAATAAATAAATAAATAAAATCTTTAAAAATAGAAAAAAGAATGGGGTTCGGAGAGCTTCTGGGTTGGGGGACACATGGAGATTCGGCGAGACTGGCATGCCCCTTCCCTCGTCCTATTCATCTTTTCAATTGGGTGATGATTCCTGGCCTTTAATATCCTTTGTAATAAGCTCGTAATCAAGCAAATAAGCTCGTTCCCTGAGTTCCGTGAGTTGGGCGTATAGGGTCAGAAGTGAGTTGAATTGTGGGACACCCAGCTGGTGTCAGAGAATTGGCTGGGTGTGTGGGGGCGAAACCCACCCATCAAAACTGGGTGCAGAATTGTAGAGGCCGCGGCCAAGGTAGGGGCTGAGGCAAGAGAGCTCCAATCTGAAGGTTTTGGGGAGATTCTGAGGGGAGACCTTGTGAGTCTGGAATGGAGGGGAGCAGGATGGCTGAGGTTGGTGTTGATGTGTGAGGAGGTCATCGACAGTGGCCCAGGCTGAGTGCAGCCTTGGACCAATGCCCTCTGGTTGTTCCAGGGCCCGCTATGCCTCCCCAGGGCTGTAGCTCTTTGAAGGAGCTACAACATTGGCTGGAGGGGCCTACCCGCCTGTCAGGGCCAGCATGTGGATGAGGGGTGCCCCCTCCCCACCAGCACCCAGTCCCCATCTCTCTCTTCTTCCCTGTCCCTCTGTCCCCAAAGTCGGTTTTCATCTCTTCTATTCTGTTAGAATTCTGCTTCTAGAGCTTCAGAGAACTTTCTTGCCTTCTGCTGTCCCCTTGATGGATCTTTGGGGAAACCACTGGTGACCATCACATTTTCTTGTAACTCTGTTCTCCCTGGTCCTCACACTGCTCTTCTGGCTCAGTCTGCTGCTCGTGAACAGCTTCTCATTCATTCATTCATTCACTCACCCATTCACCCATTCATTCATGCAACCAGTGTTCGTTGAGGGTGCCTGGGTGGCGCCATCAGTTAAGCGTCTGACTTTTTTAAAAAAAGATGTTATTTATTTGAGAGAGTAAGTGAGAGAGAGAGCACATTGCAGGGCCAGAGGGAGAGGGAGAAGCAGGCTCCCCTGCTCGGCAGGGAGCCCAATAGGCCTTGATCCCAGGACCCTTGGATCGTGACCGAGCCAAAGGCAGCTGCTTAACCAACCGACCGTGCCACCCCTGCGCCCCTAAGCGTCCTACTCTTGATTTCAGCTCAGTCATGGGGTCCTGAGATCATGCCCCGTGTGCTGAGCCCGGAGCCGGCTTAAGATTCTCTCTCCTTCTCCCTCTCCCCCACCCCCGCAGTGTTCACACTTTCCAAAAACAATAGAAACAAAGTAACGAATATTCATTCCTCCAGAACCTTCTGTGTGCCAGGCGCAGGAGCCAGGGAATAAAGCTGCGTGGGCTCCATTGTTAGAGATCGAAAATAGGTTTGTAATTGAAATGGTGAAAAGGTCAGGGGCTACAGAGGGACTAATTGGGGCTTTTCCCTTTGTCATCTGTCTCTGTCCCTGGCCCAGAATCTTCTCAGTACCGACACCTTAGGTCCAGGTTCCGTGGCCCCACCTGGGTATGTCCAAGCCCCAAATGGAGCTTGCTGTTTGAACCCTGGCCAAGATGGGGATGTGGGCTGTGTGCTCCCCTTCCAGGGGCCCTGGGCAGAGATCTAGCCAGGGTCGCCAGCACTCCCTGCGCCTCTCCACCCATCCGCACTGCGTACTCACTCCTTCACACGTGAACACAGGCCAAGGCCAAACCGCCCAGTGCCCCAGCACACTCTCAGTTGCTTAAAGGCGCCTCACACTTTCCAGCATGAGATGGGAGCCCCTTCCCTGGCCCCTGAGGCCCCTCTGCCGGGCTTCCTGTGGCCTGCAAGCTCTGTCCTTCTGGTTCCTGCTCTTCCCTGTGACTCCTCCCCTTGCCGAGGGCATCTTACATACCTGTGCCACCTCTTCCAGGCAGTCGTCCCTGCTTCTCACAAACCCCCTTCTCAGCCTCCAGGCCCAGGTCGCTCACCTTGGCATTGTTGACATTTTGGGCCATCCTGTCCACTGCGGGATTTTTTTTTCAAGATTTTATTTATTTATTTGACGGAGAGAGAGCACTGCAGGGGGAGCAGCAGGCAGAGAGAGAGGGAGAAGCAGGCTCGTAGGCTCGTCCGGAGCAGGGAGCCTGACACAGGGCTTGATCCCAGGACCCTGGGATCATGACCTGAGCCGAAGGCGGATACTTAACGACTGAGCCACCCAAGTACCCTGAGTGTGGGGTGTTTGATGATGTCCCCTGCCTCTACCCACCAGGTGTCCCGACAGTCTCAAAGGTCTCCAGATGTTGCCAGGATCCCTGAGGGGCACAGTGTTGCCCTGGTTGGTCTGAGTGAGGTGGCCCTTTGTGCCCGCTGCATGTGTCCCACGTTCCCTTTGGCATCACTGCTTCCCCCTTGGCCTTCCCCTTAGCCTGGGTGTTCCAAAAGAGCTGGAGCAGCCCCTGCCTTGTGGCCCGGTACCCCCCTACCCTGGCCTGTGCCGGGGGCTGTGTGCTGTTACGAAGGATAGAGCCCCTGCCTCACCTCTCCGTGCTCGTGCCCTGCACTGCTGGCACAGACCAGTGTCTACTGGGTTCTTAGCAGTTGGCCTCTTCCCCAGTTTTCTGGGGGGGCGCCCATGGAGGGGGCCCATCTCCATCTGTGCCGTTGCATACTCTGACTCTGCAGAGGAAGGGGGACTGCGGCGTGGGGGGGGGGCGCGGAGAAGCGGGCCCGCTCTTCTGGCATCCCAGGAAAGATAAGATAGACGCAGCCCCGCGCTGTTCTAGCTCTGGGCACGCCCTCCAGTGTCAGAGCACAGCGAGCCCGGGCCGGGCTGTGATGCTGTAGCCTTGAGCTCGCCCGTTGTTTACAGAAGAAAATTGGCATGCTTTGGTGCCTTAGCTATTATCGAAGGCAAATTGCTTGTTAGGACGTCAAAGCTGATTGAGACTATCGCATGTCCGGACGCCGCGCTAGACGGGGTGCGTTTACAGACAGAGAACAATGAGGGCGTGCTTCTCATGATCCGGCTGGGATGGCAGGTGTCTGTGGGGACTGTCCCGGCCAGCGGGTTTCTTCAGCATGGAGCATGCCTCTGAGTTGTGCGGTCTTGCCTGCCTGGCCCAGCTCTCTGTACCCGCCCCCCCCCCCAGCCCCCGCCCTGGGTGTCTGCTCTCTCACACCCTCGCCTGCTTGCCTGGCGTCTTCTGCCTGAGACCGATCTGGGTGTGTGTGCGGTGCCCCCCCACCGCCCCCAGCCCTCCACGACCCGCTGCCCCACGCTGTGTCCTAGCCTCAGACTCCTCTCTCTGGGGGTGGACACATAGCCGGTGTCCGGGCAGCCCGCGCTTATTGGCCGGGGCTTCTGGGGTTGGTCCTGATCTTCCTGCATCCCCAGGGCCCCTCGTGCCTGGGCTGGTCATCCTCTGTGGCGAGACACAGTCCCCCAAGAGGGTGCTTTGGGAATGAGGCAGCTCTTCCCCTGCAGGAAGTAGGGGCACTCCTCGCCCAGCCTGGGGCAGGGGGTCCCTTAGCAGAGGTTATGTCTGGCTGGCTGAGTGCCTGAGGCCCCTGGGCTGATGGCAGAGGGCTTTGGTGGGAGGCGGGAAGGCTTGGACAGTAGATGGCGCTGTGGGTAAGGCCAGCACAGCCAAGGGCAGGTGGGCTGACACCTTTAGTGTGCATTTGCTTTGAGGCCTCATTTTCTGGTTTCAGATCCCCAGCCAGCAACCTGTTGGCTAATTTCAGGTGCCCCAGAGGCCCCTTCCCCCAGGGGCCAGGAAGCTGACCCTGCACCTGTCACTGGACTGAAGCAAGGAAAGCAGCCTGGCACCTGGGAGGGAGACCAGGTCCCTTTCCCTGTGTTTACACCCGCTCTGGGGCTTGGTGTCTCCACCTGTGAGGTGAGGACCCCCAGCTGAGGTCCTGTAGAGCTCTGAAACACAGGGACCCACCCACTCTGCCAAGCGCTGCCCTGGGATGGCCCTTTGCTGTGCCCAGGGGAAGAGGACACCCCTTGCCCTCCTGGCATTGGCGCTTGGGCCACCAGGGTAAGGTTGGGTTTCATGAGTGCCATCTGAAAGTCAGGGACTGACTGCTAATACAGCTTGCAGGTAGAGGACACATCCGGAAGACAGGAGACAAGAGAGGGGTTGTGAGTGTCCTAGGCTTGCCGGCTGCACAGGGCCCATTGAGGCATGGCCAGGCTTTCTGAAGAGAGGGGGTAGGATGGGGGGGGCAAGACTCGAGGAGACCAAAGTAAAGGGGAGGTGTGTGGAGAGAAGGTGGACTGGTGGGCCCGGGGCCCCCGAGGGAGGACCCTGAACATTGGCTTGCAATCCTCAATTGTCTGCTCCAGGGCTGGTGGTGAGAGAGAAAGGGAGAGAGAGAGAGAGAGAGAGAGAGAGAGAGAGTGTGTGTGTGTGTGTGTGTGTGTGTGTGTATGGTTCAGACAGGCTGGGGAATTGGGACAGGGCATGAACCCAAACCATCTGAGACCCTGGGTCCCATCTGGCTCAGGACTCTGGCTCCCAGGTCATGGCCATGGACCCACTGGGCTCCGAGGCAGCGTTTCCGGGTGAGAAACGTCACCCTGTGCCAGGGGCGCATCTTGCCGAGCTGGGCTTGCTGGTGCTGTCCTGGGTGCAAGCTGGAGGCAGGGTTTTCCACTGAGCCGAGCTGGCTGGTGGGCTGGGCATGACTGAGACCTTGGCTGCTAGAGCCAAGAGAGCCCAGAACTCTGGCTAGCCAGCCACTTCCTTATCTCTAACGACTGATGTCGCCTGAGACGCCATAGCCCTCCCCCAGCCCTGGCCTTCCCACCCCAGTCCCAGCCTGAGCTGTGCTCAGAGCTGGAGTTGACAGAATTAATGGCATGTCTGATGTCTTCCCAGCTAGGGACAGTCAGCTCCTCGTCACCAGGGACCCTCGGTGGCTCCTCTACCATCTCCATGTGGACTCAAGGGCAAGAGGCTCCGTGTGTGTGTGTGTGTGTGTGTGTGTGTGTGTGTGTGTTCTTTTCTAAGTCTGGGAGGAGTCACACATTTTTAGCTGGAGGCCGCTCTGGCCTCCCTGTGTGCAGCCCCATCCCTATCCGGATGGAGAGCGGTATGGGCTGGCGTGTCGTTCCGTGGGGCTGTGGCCCTGGGCTGGCGGGGGCAGCATCTTGCCATCAGCCGGGGCTAACTTTAGACTCTCCGTGTCTGGGCACCATGGTGATCGAGTGTCCACAGCGCCTGGAACTGGGTCAGCTCACAGCCTTTGCCGGAATCCCTCGGTGCGACACAGTTAAGAATAAAAGGGAGGGGAGCAGAGGAGGCTGTCGCCCCCGGAAGGCCGAACCCTGACCTCCTCCTCCCCCTCAGCCTCCTGACTTTCTGGAGATGCGATCTGAGTTTTCTTAGAGAGTCTGAGCTGGGTAGGGGTGAGGTGTGGTGCTGAGGGGGGATGTCCAAGTGCTTCTTCCTGTTATGATGTGTTTTGGGTTCTGGCCTCTGGGGCCTCGTGAGGACATCAGGCATGGTCAGCATGCGTGGGATTGAGATGCACACGTTGGAAAGGGCTGCTGGCTGAGTGGTTTGGTGAAGGTGACCTCTTGGGATCCTTCCTGCAAAGAGGGGCCCAGGGCGGAGTTTTATTACCCCAGCGGGGTCTGAGCCTATCCTGTCCTCCTACGCCAGCCTCTAGACCCTGCTGACCTCCAGGCTAGATGTGTGGTTTGGGCGTCATTCACCACCTGGACTCATCCGCTGGCCTCCTTGTGACCCCCTCCCAGAGTGCTGGCTGTCTCCCCTCCACCGTTCTGCAGACCCGATCTCTCCCCTCCTTGTATCTTGGCGCTGTGTTCCCTCTTGTGGAGGGGCCTTCCTTCCTCCCCACTCAGCTGGCTCCTGTCTCCTCCACAAGCCTTTGCTGGTCCTTTAGCCAGCCTGCCCTGAGCCCTAAGCCCAAGCGGACATGGCCGAGCGTCCCCTGCGTGGCTCCCCGACCCTGCGGCAGGGCTGACCCACCGCTCCGTGGACTCTGTTCATTGTGTGCTCACGTGTCGCCTCCTCCCTCAGACTGAGTGCTCCTGGAAGCTGTGGACAGTGTCTTAGGGCCAAGGACGGGGCCTCGGCTGGTGTTAGAAGGGGTGGATGGAAGGGGGCGAGCCCTGAGTGGCTGGGGAGCGGTGGGCCAGGCAAGGTAGTGCCTGCCTTTCTCCATGTGTGAGAAGCGTGCCAGGTCCTTCTGCAGACCCCACCGGTGCTGCCGTGAGAGCTCTGTCAGGGGCTAATGAGACACAGTCCGGAGTGTTTAGCTGCCTGGGGGGGCAGCCCGGTTGTGCTATTGGCTTTGCCCCATTCCTGGGTCTGCTTCGGAGGCCAGCCGAGATTCCATGGACAATTTCCAGGGTTTGAGGTTTTGTCCACTTTTACCTCCCACTTGCTCTGTGACCTAAGTCAGTCCCCTCCCTTCCCTAGATCTCACTTGCCTCATCTGAGGTCTGCTGGGGCAGCCTTTGCCCGATTTCCTCACCATGTGGCAACGAGGCTGTTGGGGAGGGAATGGGTGCAAAAGGGTTTGGAAGCATAAAGTGCCCAATGTCGTATTTGGCTCGAGGGAGGAGCCGCTGCGGGAGGTGTCTGGTTGTACGCTCGTCTAGAAGAGCGCTTGCATCGGTGGAAACGCCCAGAGCCTTTATCCTTCCTGCCACCCCCCCCAGGCTTTATGCCAAGTGCTTTCACTTGTTCCAGAGTCTGCTGCCCCTGAAATTTAACTGTGGCTTCTGGATACAACTTGGACAGTAATTGCTGTAGCTGGCGACCTCTCATCGTCCCCAGAAATCAGGAATGAGCCCGGGAGAGACTTTGACTCAGGAGGCGATGGGCGTGTGCGGGATCGGCCAATGCCGTGCATGGGACCACGCATCACCAAGTGGTATTGTCAGGCTCTCCAGTGTCACCGGGCACCACGCCAGGCTGTAGAGTTCCGGTCCACCAGTGGCCCAAGAGGCAGCCCCTTCTTGGCCACCTTTGTCTCTGATTCCTTCCCTTCTCGTTCCCTGCCTTGGCAAAGTCAGACTCAGGAGGGCTAAGGGGGGTGCTGGTCAAGTGCCAGTCTGATCAGTGTGGGGCTTGGGTCCAAGGACCCGGGGAGATGCCACATTGCATTTCAGGGAAGGCATCCAGGCTTGTGTCCCCGCTGGATGTGGGATAACAATGCCAGGGGGGTTCTTCAAAGAGGGGACAGCATGGGCCTGGGGTGCCAGGCTTCTGAGGTTTTGGTGGTCAGGGAGTCTGGACTGGCGGGGGGACGGAGAGGCGTGCATTTGCTGGGCCAGAGATCACGAAGAGAGTCTGGAACCAAAGATGAGTTGCTGCCCGGAGGTCCTGGGTGGGGAGCAGTGGGGAATTGAGGCCACCTGTTAGAAAATGAGGAATTAGGGGTGGGTCTTGGAGCCGAGGGTGGGAGGTGGAGCCTATATAGATTTCCCAAGGGTAGGTTCCAAAGTCAAGTGCTCACTGTCTGAGGCCCCGGCCCAGCCTCAAGAGGCCAGCCCCCATACTCAGGTATAAGGTTCTGCTAACCTACCTTTGCTGCTCTCCACTCTGTCCTGATGGCCCTGCTGAAAATGCTCCTAGCTGGGCTGGCTCGTGCTGGCTGGTGCGCAGGGCAGTGGGGGAGGGTGTGCATAGAGACCTCTGCTCCCAAGGAGCCCAGCCTGCGCTCCCTGCAGCAGCAGCAGGACGTCTGAATTGACCCCAACTGGTCACGAGCTGGCGCCCACAGCAGGTGCGATGTTCTCCAGCCTTCCAGGGCTGTGCTCACAGGCAGGGGGGCCTGCGGTGAGGACAGCGCAGATGCCGGCTCTTTGGCCACATGACTGGATGGGTTTATCCATCTTCAGGGTTCTCCTGCGGTTTAGGTGGGCATAGGGCGTGGAGGGCCGGTCAGGACATTACAAGGATGGCAGCCATGAACTGGGTTTGTAAGTAGTAAGGCCAAGCACGGGCGGAAGGAGCTATGTGATTTATGATAACCATGTATTTTGTCTTCAATCTGTTCCTGGCACAGGCTTCCTAAAGCTCGCAAGTTCCTAAGTGATGGGACTCTTTTGTTATGCTAATGAGGTGACTTTCAGGAGGCCTCTAGGTCGGCTAAGTCTGGGTACCAGTGGAGCCAACCATGTGTACACAGTTGGAATCCCTGACCTCCCGGGAGGGGAGAGGGGCTGCAGACTGAATTCAGTGCCTGTGTACCGCAGCCTCTGTAAACTACCCCCATCCTCCCCCTCCCCCCAACCCCGGGGCGGCTCCGAAGGCGGATGCTCGGTGACTTGGAACCAGCCGCTGATTTCCAAGGGCCACTTCAGAGTTCAGTGTGTCTGCCACAGGCTAGGGGAGCGGCTGGGTGTCTTGGGAGGTGCAGTTCCAGGGTCCGATTTGTGCTGAGGGTCCCGGGAACCCTCCTGGGGAGTGCTGCCCCCAGAAAGGCCGCTTGGGCTGTCCGGTGGCGGTGGGGGGGCTGCTCACGGCCAAGGAAGGGCATGCGTCTGAGCCTGAGTTATGTTCCCCCCTGGGTGGGTGGGGGGACCCTCTGAGCTCCCTCGGGGAGGGGAGTACGGAGCCCTCCCCACCACCCTTGCGCCCAGCGGGGGATGGCCGTGACCTTGACAAGCCCCTGGGAGCTGTGTGCTCCCATCTGGCAGAGTGGCAGGCAGTCGGACCCCAGTCCTGCCCTCGGCCGGTTACTTGGAGAAACACCACCCAGCGGTCCTTTCACAAGGCGTCAGAGGCATTGTTCAGTGAAGAACACTGGGGAAAAGGTGCTAGGGGAAGGGGTGAGGTGGCGCTGTCCTGCCCAGACTCTGTCGCCTGTTCTGTAGATGCTCTCATCGTGTAGCTCGGAATCTGGGACGCGGTCACAGATGAGGTGGCTGGTTGGGGGCGGCCTGCCCCGGTCACCTGCTGGCCAGATGTGGTGGCATGGCTCCGTATCTCCCCACCAGTCCTTGAGGGTGGGGACCAAGGGATGGTGGCCCGCAGTGAGGGGCAGAACAGCCCCAGGTGGGAACAGTGCCATCCGTGGAGGGCACCACCCCAGAATCTTCCGAGGCGGGCGCCGAGGACCAGAGAGGTCGTTTGACCTGCCCCTGGTCACACAGCTGCGGGAGCAGAACTGGGCCTGGTGGCCTGGGCTTCTGCTCCTGGGCATTGGCCTGCTCCCCCATCCATCCCATCCCCCGGAGGGCCTGGGGGGTGTAGGCACAGCCCTAAGCGCCGGCGCAGCCCGGATGAGGCAGAACGCTGGGGGCCGGCTGGTGGGAAGAGGCTCTTGGGACACCTGCTGGGGCTCTTGCCCTGCGGCCCCCTCCCCCTGGAGCCTGGGGTGCACGAGGGTGTCCCACCCTGACCGCTGAGCAGCTGGGGTTCCTGGCTGGTGTGCGTAGTCCCTGTGTCAACATTACACCTGCAGGTGGGCTTGCTGGGGGCCGGGCTGCAGGTAGGTGGCCGAGAAGGCCAGTGACCTGGAAAGGATGCCTCTGCCGGGGTAGGGCAGGCACAGATGTCCTCATGGGCCGTCCTCGGCCTCCTCGGCCTCGGGGGTCACATCCCCCTGAGCCTGCAAGTCTTGCTGGCCTGTCTCACTGGGCAGCCCAGGCTTCTCAGCGCACGAAACTGTCTCGCAGATGGTACCCCTCAGCCGACAGACCCAGGCAGGATTTTTGGCTTCTCTGAGCCTCAGTTTGGTCATCTGTAAAAGGGGCACAGCAGTCAGGGCCTCAGGGGTTGGACAGGAAGGTCGGTGGGACCGGCCCTGGAGCCCCCTCAGCAGCTCAGTCGTTCTCGTGGTCCTCGTGGCCTGGCTGCCCCGGGGCGTCTGTTGTGAAACTATCCTGTGGCCTTCGTCCTTCACGGGGTCAGCAGCTGGCTGACCCCGTGACCTCAGGCGAGGTCCTCCACCGAAGCTCCGTGCCTCAGTGTCTCCATCTGTGAGACAGCGTCGCTGTAGGTTGTGTCCCAGGGCTGTGGAGAGATTCGTGAGGTAAGCCACGGGGTGCATGCAGAGGCCAGGCTTGGTAAATGTGAGCGGTCGCTGTCCAGGTCCCGGCTGACCGGAGCCCGGGAAGAATTTGGTGACTGGGCTGCCTGCCGGTCCTGCCAGTCGTGTGATGGGACCTCGGGGTCTGGAAGAAGGGGCAGGGAAGGTTGTGGAGAGAGAGAGGAGACGGGAGAGGTTGCACACGGGTCCACACGGCCTCCCACTGGGCGTGGCCGCTGGGTTACACCCAGTGGGTGCCCAGGTGTCAGGGCCCAGGGAGATGGCCGGTGACAGGGTAGTTCTGGAGCAGGGGGAGGGAGCACAAGGACAATTTCAGTGGGGGAGGGGTAGGAGGAGAGTGGGCCGTACCTCATCAGAAGTGCAGGGAAGGCTGGGGGTGGTTGTGGGAATTGAGGCTGGGCGGGTGGTCTCAGGGGCCTTCTGGGGAGTTTGTACCTGCAGGGAGCCCGTGGAGGAAGGGAGGCGTGACTGAGACTGGACCCTTGGGCTCATCAGATGGCCCGGCCCAGCCCCTATGTTGTTTCCTGGCTGTGTGTGGCTTTGTGCCAGAGGCCACGTGGATGCCGTCCCAGCCCCGGCCACCTGCGAGCCTCTGGCTGGGTCCAGCTATGTCTTTGCTGTCGTTGGCCAAGAGGCCGGGTCTTGGCAGGCCCGGTGAGACCTCGGGTGGGTCAGAGTGGCCAGTAGGGCTCAGAGGCTCTGATCATCCAGAAGGACCCCTTGGGCCCCAGGAGATTGTGGGTGACGGAGCCTTGCCGTGGCTCTAGCCCAGCCACACACTGACCAACTGGCAGCAGGGGCCAGCCATGTCAACTGCTCTGAACCTCAGTTTCCCTATGCAGAAACCGGGGGAGGTGGAGGCCACGGTGGTCTTTTCTGTTTCCATGAATTTGAGGCTGTTCTGAGGCCACACCCTGTGCCCTGGGTTTCCTGAGAATCCCAGCCGTGACTTGCCGACAGCCCCGAGGGTTCACTCCCATCCAGAGCTCCAAATACACTACCCCGCGCCGACTTCACAACTGTGAGACTGTGGCGTGAAGGCTCAGAGGCCCATTGCAAGTCCAACCCTGACCTGATCCCTAGCTCAGTGGTCTCCATCCCTCGCTCACTCCAGGCTCCTGGCCAGCTGGCCCCCTGCCCCAGCCACTTCTGGCCGTGGAGTGCCACCGAGGGGCCAGCACGGCTGTAGGTAGGCTGCCTGAGCTCCAGTCCTGGTCCCACCTGCCCTGAGCAAAGCATGGAGCCTCTCTGAACCTCGGAATCCTCTTCTGGGAAGTAGGCCCTCTCCCGCCGACAGACCCTCCAAGAGGCAGGGCCAGTTCTTGCCCTGGGGTGCTGGCGCGTTCGCCGAGGACTGCCTTCCCCAGGTCCCCGCCCCGAGGGAAACCTGCCAGTCCTGGGCCTCTGCCTCTGCCTAGATCAGGGAGCGTGGCCCGTCGTGATGCCCAGCTCTTGCAACACCACGCTATGCCACTCTGCCCACAGGGCCCTTTCACCCCAGCCCTGCCGAGCTTTACCTCGGACCTCTCCTCGTCCTGCAGACTCTCCCAGGGCCCTTGCCCCACACTGGGAGGTGTTAGAGATGAACAGGAAGCCAGCCCTAGGGCCTGGTAATGACCCTGTGGTCTGTTGTTCTGCTAGAGCATCTATCACAGGACCAGAAGAGGCCATGAGCCACCCGAGACTCCTGGAAATGCCTTTCCCGTGGCCATGGCCTTCAGGGCTCCGGGCCAACTCCCGGCTCTCAGTGCACCTGCAGCCTGGCCCAGGCGCCTCCCGTCTGTCTGCTGCGTGCGTTTTCGCAAGCACTCCATGTCTTTTTCATAATGAATCACAGGGTAGAGACAAAGGCCAGTGGAGCCCAGTGCAGGGCATCTGAGCTTGGTGCTTGAGGTGTGGGCTCCTGGGAGGGGCCATCACGGGAGGCATGGGTGTGTCCCCTTTTAGGGTAGGCTGGGCAGGTGGACAGGCTGCACTGAGGCCAGGGATCAGAGGGGGTTGGTGAGTGCCAAAGGCTCAGGGGGAAACCAGGGGTCCAGTGAGGTGGGGGAGGGGACACGGGGCAAATCTGACAAGGATCAAATCCTCTGCGGCGCCCAGTGGCAGCTCACCGATGCAAGAGAGATATGAGGCATAGAGGCAAGTTGTAATTCCGGTGGGGCCCTTGGGACCTGCCGGAGGGCTTCTCGGCATCTTTACAGCGCCCCGTTTCCTGCCGCAGACACACAGCCTTGCTTTCCTTTGCTCTGTGCGAGGTGTAGCTCATGGCCCCTGGGGACCACGGCGGTCTGCAGAGCCCTGGCTGCCCCCATTAACAACATCACCCGGGTCTTCCCTGCAAACGAAGGGCGTATTCTCATTCTCATTCTCATTCTTATTCTTTGAGTGCTCTTGAAGCTTCTGGAAGGAAGGAGGCGGCTTCGGCCAGCCCGCAGGAATCCCCTGGAATTGACCCGGAATGGTTCCCGCTGTGGCTGGTGCCCTGGCCAGTCCCCGCTCTCAGAACTACCCCATCTGGCCGATGGGGCTCCTGCAGCTGGATGGCCCTCCTGAGGGCCAGATGACTGTGTTGTTGACTTGAAAAACTCCAGGCCCCGTTGTCAGGGATCACGGCCTCGGGGAGCCTCCTTACCCGCCTCTCACTCCCCTTGTCATCTCCCTGCCCCCCTGTCTGGGCAGGCTGTGTGATGGGATGCCCCGTGCCCTCTTTTCTCTCCGAGAAGGAGAGTGTTGTTTGCTCGCCTCTGAGCCCCGGTTCCCCTGCTGAGGTGGCCGGCACTAAGAGGGGGAAAGCACCTGGCTGCCAGCTTTGCCCCAGGCGGGGCTGGACTCCCATCTCTCTGCAGTCGTATACGGACACCACCCAGAGCATGTTTTCAGAGGGCGAGAGGCAGCAGAATGCCCTGCTTCAGCCATGGAGAACAAGCATTTCTGGAGGGCAGCTCAGGGTCCCGGGGGAGTCATGATGGGTGTGGGCGGTCAGCACGGGTGGGACAGGCCACCCTCAGGGCCGATGTGACCAAATCGGCCCTCAGAGAAGCTGGGAACGAGCTCCGAATGGAACCCCATTCCTGCGGGTCCTGTGGGAGCCAGACAAAGGGGAGACTCAGACACTCAGCTCTAAATAAATCTCTTCCTCCTGAACAGGGAGACAGAGCCCCCACCCTCTTTTGTGATGCGTGCCTAGACAATTGTGGTTCTGGAAAGTTCTTCCTCCCTTGTCAGAGAAAGAAACTGCCCTGGGTGGAGGGTACTTGTCCAAGGGTGTGCCACTGCCCATTGACAAAAGGGTGCTGGGGCCTTGCTCAGAGCTGGGCTGTCCTGGAGCTGGAGGACCTGGGCCCTTGCTGAGCCACTGAATGGGCTTCCTCTGGGGGCAGGAGCGAGTGCAACAGCTCAGACTTCCAGTACACACCTGGTCTGCTGCTCCTGCACTTCCCTGTTCTGCTTTCTCTTTCTAGACGACACCTGTCATCTTGGGGGATGGGTGGGGGTGGCGCTCAGTAGGGATCCTAGCTCTACCACTTCCCAGCTGGCCTCAGTTTCCTCCTCTGTGAAATGGGCGTAACACCTATAGGGGCCCTGTGAGAAGTCAGTGACTTGGTCCCCAGGCGTGTGGTTTGGAATGGTGTCTCTTAGTACTCATGCAAACATGTGCTGTGGCCACTGGTAAGTCCCATCCCCAGAGGCCGTTAAAGGCCATGCAAGGTCCATAAATGTTGGTTAAATAAATGCATAGATGTATGCCGCCTTTTCACTGCGGGTTCTTTTAAAATACCTGCCGATGCCGCACCGGTGGACAGTGGTACAGTCGTGCAGTGCAAGGGCTCCATTTGCTAGGGACTGGCTGGAGGCTAGCTCCCCCCACCCCTGCCAGCAGAGCACCCCACCTGCCAGGATGTGCATCTGCGCCGTTAGCCATCCTCAGGGTGCCGTATTTATGGCTCTGAAGCCCAGAACAGTCAGCTCAAAAGCAGGATGGGGGAGGAAGGTAAATACCTGGGATGTTGGCATCTGTTGGGGCCCTCATCGACCAGCACGTGCTTCCCCTGTTTTCTGGAGGATGGAGGCCTGATCTCGCCCACCGCCCCCTCCACCAGCTGGTGGCAGAGGTGGAGCGGTCCGGGTCTCCTAATGCTGTCTCCTCATACGGAAAGCCGAACCAGGTCATGCCTGGAGAGAAACAGACAGGAGAGAAGGGGGAGATGCTGAAGGCCTCTGGGCTTGCTGTGGTGGGCAGGATCCTGCTACGAGGCCCCTTGGCTTGGCCCCTCAGCTCAAAGGGTTAATGCCCCCTCCCCCAGGAGCCTGCCACCATCCCTCCTGGAGGCACCCCCACCGCCTGGCAGGGTGCATGCAGCGTGGGAGGGACAGAGGGAGGAAAAACCAATTCTCCTGAATGGCATCGCATCCCCAGCTGCGGTTAGCATATGACATCTTTCAAGACAGGTGGAAGTAGTAAAGGGGGACCGATAGTGATGCACAGAAGAAGTATCTAGGTTTTGCTAGACTTTCCAAATAGATGCACAGAGTGGGAGGGATTCACGGGGCCTCACTTTGCTGAGTGGCCGACGGCGTCGGGGGATGCTGTGGAGGGCCCAGGAGGTGGCCACACAAGATGAGCTGAGTGGGGGCAGAGCCCTTCCCTGCATTATATAAGCATCCATGGGCCTTACTAGGGGGGCTCCAGAGGGGGCATGATTTCATCTGAGGCGTCCCTCTGACACGAAGCCCAGATCGCAGCTGGGAATGGTGGTCTCCTATGCGCATCAACCTTCTCTCTTGCTCTCCCCATGATCCTCGCGGCCTCCAGGGATAATTACAGGGATAATTATGAGTGAGAAAATGGAAAGTGGAGGCGCCTTCTGCATTCCGGAAGCTGAGCACTGTCACCCCAGCTGGAGACCTGGGGGGCCCCCCTGGGGGCCGACAATAAAAAAAGTCAGGGTCTGGGGCCGTTGCTCTCCAGCCGTAGATCTGAGCCATGGCCTGTATGGGGGACGGCTGCTGGGTCCCTGAGAGCCTGATCTGGGGGCCCTGGTGAGGGGACCTCCCAGACTTTCTAATCTCCAGCCCGTCATGCGCCCTCACACCTCAATGGAACCCTGCACGCTGGCTGCTTTGAAGAATGGGTTGAGATGGGGGTTTCTGAAAGTGGTAACTGGAGAGGCGGGACCCTGAAGCCTCCCGGGTGAGGGACCCTCGGCGTTGCCCCAGGCGCACAGCGGGACCGAGAGTCCTCCAGGGTGGACCTGGCTGGAGCAGTGTGTTCAGAAGACAGTGTTCCCTGAGCGCGGATTTGACACCTTCCAGGGTCAGCACTGAGATGGGTCCCCCCACCCCACCCCGGGGAGATTGGAAAGTCAGGTGTGAGATCTAGTGGCCTAATTTTAGACCTTGGGTCTCTGTGTCAAAACAGGAGCAAGATAATTAAAAAAAAAAAAAAAAAAAAAAAAAGAACAGTGACCAGCCCGCTTTGACCTCTTGTTAATTATGAAACAAGCGCATTTCCACCAGGGCCAGAGGCCTTGGCCAGCCGCTGTGCATTCCTCCTGCCCGGGGGGGCTCGGTGGCACCCAGACCCTTCACCTGTGCAGGCATGGGTAGCTGCATGGCAGCGCCCCAGATGGGAGACACACAGAGGGTGGCCCCCACCCCGGGGCACCCCCCGTCCTTGGTTTGGGTGGGCGATGGCCCTTGGAAGGGACACCTGTGAAAAACCGTGTAATCTTCATCACCTTGGTTGGCCTTGAAGATCAGCCATCTGGGGTCCCTACCTGGGGTGTTACGATGTTTGCAGTTTTAAGTGTAGGCGAGACATGCACGGGAGAACAATTCCAACAGTGCCCAAAAGGATCAGGTGAAAATGTCTCCCTTGGACCCCTTGCCCCTGCACCCATTCCTGAGGTGTTCTCTGCGCTGGGGGGCAGGGGTCTCTCCTACGCGGATGGCCACCCCTGGATGTCCTACTCCTTTTTCTTCCTGAAAGCTCAGCATGCTGATCTTAGAACAGCAATGGGAACTAACCTTCACGAGTGTTTGCTCGACTAGACCCCGTTCTAACTAACCCTCCCGGGAGCTCTTAGTGGGCTTTGGAGACGTTCCCTTTCCCATCCACAGAGTTCCTTTCTTTTCAGTGGCTATATAGTATCCCGTTGTGTTTACTGATCTCACCCCCACGTATACTGAGTTTGTTGCAGACTTTTGCAGACTTTTACCGCCCTCAACGGTGTTCCCGGAAACGATCTTTTCCTGCGCATTTCACTCGAGGGAAGTTAGGTGTCGGATCTGCTTCTGGATCTGGAATCCATGGGTCAGAGAACCAGTGTGGCCGTGACCGCGCTGGAGATCCGCCGAGACCCCGCGTCCGAAAGCAGATGCCCCTCCTCCCTGGATGGCTTGTGTGCCTGGCCCTTGCCCCTGAGGGCCACGGGAGATCCCCTGCCCTGTCTCAGCCACGCATCGGCAGACCCTCAGGGACTCCTGTTGGAGCTCAGTGTGATCAGCGGCAGCGGGAAGCTGTACGAGATCATCCCCAGAGAGACCGCGCTGTGCAGAGAGATCGTGCCGTTCTGGCTCGCCCTCCCTTTGGGTGACAGAGAGCCACACATGTCCCTGTCCTCAGAGGTCACAGGAAATGTTCTGGTGGGGTGGGTGATTTGCACAGAACACAGTATTTTGAACCCAGGCTGTACCCTGCTAGAAGAGCGAGTCCTCACGCTAAGTGCTCTGTCCCCTCGGCTGTCAAGAGACCGTTTTGGGGACAGTCACACCACTCTGCGAAGGGGATTGGGTTTCCCCGGGATACTGCTTTTTTCTGTTCCTCCCTGCTGTTGGGTAGGGTGAGCTCCCTCCTCTGAGCTCCCACTGCCCCCCCCATCCTGTTCACAGCCCCTGGGAGGGTGAGTGGGCATGGCTTGGGTGCATACGGGCTCTGGTGTTGCCAGGTGGCAGGGACAAAGACCTCCCTCCCTCCCTCCCAGGTGCTGGGATGGAGAGCTGACCAGTGCTCACACCCGGCAGACTAGAACTGCTTCTGCCAACAGAATCGTCTTAGCTGTGTTTGTGACAAACAGACCACGGGTCCAGGAGGTGGCCACCTCCGAGGGGCTGGCCGGAGGCACTTAGGACCTCCCTGTGCTGACTTTGTAACTTATCTAGGAATCTGAAAGGGTTGAAAAAGAAAATGCTATTTAAAAATGCCATGGCTGGTTGTCACTACTGAGGGTCAGTCCCGTTGCCAGTCAGTAAGCCTTGGGGACAAATGTCACTGAGTCCGGGCCTGTGTGTGGCCTGTGCCACCTCTGCATTCCACTGCCTGATATGGACTCTGGGACACATCTGGACACAGACTGAGGAGCCTCTGGGTCCCTGGAGGGCAGGGGTGAGATGATCTTCAGTCCTGCTCAGTGCCTCTTGGGCTCCCACTCCTGCCCCGTCGACCCCAGCCCCCAGGGCTCCCCTGTCCCAGCTGGCGGCTGGCCCTGCAGAAGGCCTGGCCTGTGTGTGCAGCTCCCGAGTCTTCTGATTGTGGACTGTGGGTTCTGATCTACGTCAGAGGGTCCTCGTGAGGATGGGGGAGGTTGGTGGCGCCCTCTGTGCCTGTCTCCCTTTGGGTGTCTTGGTTGGGCTCACGCACTGCTGCTTCTGATCCCACAACAGTCTCATCTTTCTCTGAGTCCCTTGGTTCTGTCTTCTCCACGCTCTCCCCCCGTCCCCGCCACGGAGTTTGGAATTCTTCCCCTCCGAGCCCCATCACCGACTAGCATGATTTAGGTCCGCCCTGTCCCTCCCTAGTACCTCCGGCTTCGATCTCGAGGACAGAGAGCACCATGCCACGTTTCTCTGCTTGGAGGAACCTTCCCTGTGTTCGTGTGGGTCTCAGTTTTGTGTTTCAGGCCTTGGCATGGAGGTCGGCCTGCTGGGGAGGCTTCCTCGACAACCCCCTGGCAGTATTCATTCTGCCAGCCCCTGTTCTCTGCTGATCATATCTCCAGCACATCCGCCCCACCGGGGGACCTCCCAGGGCCATTCGCCCCCAGTGCCCGGGAGATGCAGACACCCGCAGGCGTGAAGGCTAAGGCTGCCCTTTGCTTGTAGGCAAGCCTGGGCGGCTCCGTGAACACTTGGCATCGGCAGGTGTGAGATAGTGTAGCGGTGCTCCCTGCCTGCGGAATTGTTTTCTGTTGTGTTCATTATCCTGAGTGTCTGCAGACACTGCTGTTTGAAGAGCGGGGCTAATAGGGAACATTAGGTGCTGCCCAAGGAGGGGCTGTGCTTGTCTGTGAAGCTGGCTTGCAGCCAGAGCCGCGTTCAGCTCGGGCCCCCAGGAGAGGCAGGAGCCTCTGCGCATCTCCCGACCTCATCCCGTGAGCCCCTGAGGTTCATGCGGGCCCAGCCCCCTCGCCCCCTCATTTTTGCCCTTTAAAAGGAGAGAGAAGAAAATCAGACCGGTGGGCAGAGGCCCCGGTCAGCATGCAGCCAATGAAGTAATCCTAACTTAGCTTTGATGCTGGCTGTGAGGATAATGGGATGGCCTTCGTCCCATAGAAGCTCGGCAATTAGCGGCAGCTAATTGGGATTTTGTGGCCAGCCTCCAGATTGTGCGCAAGCACTATCGGGCCACCAAGGGCCACCCTGCCCCTTTGAGCCCTCCCTCTGTGAACAGAAGCCACTCCTCCCTCCTATGCCCAGACCCTCCCCCACCACACCAGTGGTAAAATCGTAGCTGCTGACCCCTCCCCCCACCAGGAGGAAGGGTGACATCCCCCTGGGACTGGACGCAGTGGGCTCCGGAGCCCCTCTGTGCTGCGTGCATGAGCGAGGGGCCCCGGGGGCTGGACGGGGTGTGTGTGTGAGAGAGAGAGGCAAGTCTGCTCTGTGCTGTCGTTCTCGGCCCTGCAGACGCCAGGGCTGTCTTTTTCTCTCTGCGCCTTTAGCAAATTTAGCAAACACGACAAGGGCTCTGGCCTGTTGAAATCCTATCACGCCCAGCACCCCCTGGCCTGGCCAAGTGAGGCTGCCACCTGCCTGAAGCCTAATTCTGCGAATGTCTCAAGGAAGGTCTGGCTGCACCTGGGAGGGAGCCCAGGCTATCTGCACGTGAACCGGCTGGGTTCAGGACTGCCGAGCCCGCACTGGGGGCCTGAGGGCAAGTGCGGGCTGGCCAGACCAGGGTAGGGGGGTGGTGGTGTCTGGTGCGTCCTTGCTCCCACCTTGTCTGTGGTGCACACTCCTCTCCCCCTCCCAGCATGGTCATTTCCTTTCTTCCCCCACGACTAGGCCACAGCCAAGTCAGAGGTGGCACTAGGCCTGGGCACTTAGCATGTGGGGGATTCAGCTAGTGTCCACACACAGGGCCTCTGGGAAGTGTGGAGCAGAGCAAGGCATAGCCCCCTCTGCCCATGTTAGAGGGTGCTGGAGGGGGTAAGGCGGGTAGAGAGTTCAGGGCCCAGAAGATGCTACTCTGTGAGTAAGGCACAGGCCTTCGAGAACGGATAGAGCAGAGCAGCCAAAGGCATCGACCCGCTGAAGGAAGGGAGGTTTTAGCAGGAAGAGACAGGCGGGAGAGGGAGAGGCTTCTCAGACAGAGAGGACCTTTTATTTTTTTTTTTTTTAACTGGCAAAATTTAAATGCATACAGCAGCGAAGAGGACGAACCTTCCAACACTGTCCCCTACATTCTAGAACATCTTGCCGTCTTTGCTGGAGTCCTGGATGCGGTGACACGTGCCCCCTCAAGCCTCTGGTGTAGCGTCTCTGAGACTAAGGACATTTCCTACCTTAGCACAACTTCATTATCACAAGAGAGAACATTTTGCGCAAAAGTTGGGAAGAGAGCAGGAGTGGGGTTTGCTCTGGAACGGAGCGAATGAATGACTCACTGGATGTGCCCAGCCCCTGGGTATTGCTGCTGACAGTCTGGTGGACGAGCTGAGACCCAGACCCAGGATGCAGGACAAACAGGGGCTACTCCCCAGGCCGGTGGGAATGGCTCCTGGGGACTGGACCCACCAGAGATGAGGTCACAAGACGAGGGTCTTCAGGTTGGCGGACAGCACAGGTGTGATGTTGGCAGGCCAAGGGCAGGGACAGCGCTTCTGGGTGGCCAGAATGTTAGGAGAAAGTCCTAGAATCCAGGTGGAATCCATGTGCTAGGGACACGTGCAGGTGCATGGCTTCTCGGGGTGAGCGGGGACACCAGGACTGTGCAGCGCTTTCCAAGTGGCCTGGTTGCATCTGACCTTTTGTGGGTCACCTGCGTGGGTGGGTGAGGTCTCTCAAAACGTGGATTGAGCCATAGCTCACGGCCCGCACGCATGGCTGAGGTCCCATCCAACCCACCCACTGTGCCCAGGAGAGATGAGGCTTTCCGGAGGTATGGGACGGGCGCACGTGCAGGCCAGAGAGCCCCACTGCGCCAGCGGAGGACACCGAGTGGCTCTTCGGAGCGGGAAACACCCTGAGAGGTTCCTGAGGGCCCGGGGCCAAGGTGGGCTGGCTCGGGAAGGAACGGCATGGGAGGGGTCCCCTAGCTCCTTGGCGGCTGCAGTGAGCTGGCCTGTTGGTGCCCCGGCTTCGTGGGGGGGAGGGAGTTCCTGGTCTGGTGCCCGTGCCCGCTGGCCAGGGAGGAGGAAGCAACCCCACTGCCGGTGTTCGCGGACCTGCAGGGTGTCGCAGTGGGTGGGGATGCTAAAGGCTAACCCCCTGCCCTTTACACGTGACCAAACTGAGGTCGTGATATGTCCCAGCAAATCAGGGGGAGCCAGCCAGAAGGAGAGCAGGCCCGGGAGCTTAGTGGTGAGAAACACAGGTTCCAGGTTCAAGGCTGAGCTTTCCTGCTTGTCTGCTGTGTAGCTTTGAGAGGGCCACTAAACCACTCTGTTCCTTTATGGGTCAGATGAAGTGCTTTTCTCATGAATGGTGGTGAGGGCGCTCTGAGACGATCGTGCGCCAGGTGCTGCACACAGTAGGTGTTCTGCTTGTTCTGCTTCACCTGAACCCTACCCAGTCCACTCCCCAGCCTTGCCAGCCTCCAGCCAGTTCCCAGAAGACGCGTGAAGACTTTTTCTCCTAGCAAGGCTGAGTTGCTGAGGTCCTTCAAGTGCGGAGCCGGACCTCTGAGCTCTCCCCAGTGCTGTGGTGGCAAAGCCTCACTGTTGTTACAAGGACCCGACAGTCCCTGGGCTCACCTAGAGTGAAACGTGTGCGTGGTCAGGCTCAGAGGTCAAAAGAAGGCATGAGCTTGACTTTGCCCTCTGCCTGGCGAGCTGCGCTGGAGGTTCAGAGCTGCCGTAGCTGTGCCGTAGCTCTGGGGCTTGGCTGGGGGGTGGCGTGCACCGTCCTCAGTGACTGTTTCAGAGGACAGCCACTTGTCGAGGGGAGGGCTTCCCGGTGCCAGGGGCCTGGTGGAGGGCCACCGTGCCGAGTTCAGACTCGGGAAGTAACGCTCACCCAGTGACGTGGGATTCCAAGGAAGTCGAGGAGGGGTTATGACTCGTGGAGTTAATGACACTTGTGGAAACACAGGAGCTGCCCGGGGTGGCTATGGGAGAGCTTTCTGGCAGCGAAACGGTTTTAGGATTGAGTCAGTAACCGAGTGGCGGTGTGAGGACCTCAGAATGTTGTGGAACCGCGTAGCCCTTCTTGGCAGTGCCTGGGGATACGATTTTATTTATTTAGTTGAGAGAAAGTGAGCGAGAGAGTGTGAGCACAAACAGGGTGAGAGGCAGAGGGAGAAGCAGACTCCTCGCTGAGCGGGGAGCCCGATGCGGGGCTCCATCCCAGGACCCCGGGTTCATGACCTGAGTCGAAGGCAGACGCTTAACCAACCGAGCCACCCAGGCGCCCCGAGAGTCTGCATTTCTAACAGGCCCCCAAGTGGTGTGCGTGCTGCTGGTCTGGGTTTAAGGGACCGGATTGGAGGTGGCGAGGCCATCCTCGGAGGGAAGGCAGCTGGAGAGGAGCAGAAGTGCGTGTCCAAACCCCCTCTGGCTTCCGGATGCTTCAGACAGGGCTGCATCTCCAAGGAATGGAGGCAACGCCCCCCTCCCCGCCTCCCCTCCCCCCGTTCCCCTACAGTGTGGTGCCGGTGGCCTCGGGCCCTGTCCCCTTCCCCACATGGCTGCCCACGGGTCGGGCCTCCACTCAGCCTTGGTTCCCACTCATGGTCCCCGCTCATGGGCCTGCTGAGGGTCAGACAGACAGCCGTGGACCGGCCTCAGAAGCCCAAGGGGTGCCCACGAATGCCAGGACTGGCATGTGTCTTGGCGAAAGGTCCAGAAGGTGCCCTTGCCTTCCTTCCATCAAAGATAGTCCCACCAGAACACAAAGCCTCTGTCCCCTCGACCTGTTTGTGTCCTTACTGGAGTTCAGGCCATTCTCCAGAAGGCTGACAATTGCCTCGAGATAGGCCCTTTCCAGCTCTGGGCACCCTGAGAGGCAGCCGGCATTAGCCAAGGTAGGTCACCGGAGGTGTGCCAGGGTGAGGCCCAGAGAGGTGAACTGGGACCCGGGTGAGGCGAGCGCCCTCCGCTGGGGTCACCTGAGCAGCCCAGGCTCTGCGAGCTGTGTCACGCCAGTCCACGAGGACCAGGCCCCTGTTCTGGATTAACTTCAAGGGAGCCCAGTGAAGCAAACCACTTCGCTAGGCCCAGCTCCGGCCTTAAAGAATAACAAAATTAGCAGCTCCCTTCTGGCCCAGACGCTCTCATTCCAATATTCACTAACGGCTTCTCTGGCCTTGAACTCCTTGAAGGCAGCGTGGGGCGGGGGCTTCCTGGGTGCTGGGCCCACATGGCCAGCGCCTGTTTGGGTGGTCTTAGAGCCGGGGCTGGCGGCCCATTCCTCTCTGGGCAAGGGGCTCCGAAGACGTCCTTCTGTGGTTGCAATCAAGCCGGTGGCCTTGGGCACCTTCCTCGCCCTGTCACTGTGTGCTTTTGGGCGGGTCACTGCCCCTCTGGGAACCGGAGTCCTCACCTGGAAAATGAACGCGTCCAGAGTTACGTCTGGAGCTCTTGACAAATGTGTGCTAGGTGCTGCTTTTTAAATTGGGGCTGACTTTTCCAGACCAGCGAGTGGCTTTCTGCCAGAGTCTACCTGTGTGTCCTGCTCACTGGAGCCGGGGACCAGGTCCTTGGGGATGCAGGCCTGCCCACACCCTGCTGCTGCCTCGGCCCTGCTGGTTGCTCTCAAGTCTCAGCTCAGGCTCGTTTCCATGAGGGGGGTCTCCGTCCCCTCAGCCCCCCAGGCCTTGGCTCCTTGCTCTCTTGAGCCCCGTTCTGCATCCTGGCTATTGCCCCCCACATTTATGGGCTTGTCCTCGTACCTGCTCCTAAGCTTTGGGCTGTGGAGTGTGGGAAGTGCGCTCCTGAGTGTCTGTGTGTCTGTGTGTCTGTGTTCCTGTCATCCTGTGCCCGGTCCGTTTCTCCTGCCTGCCCTCCTGGGGGCTCGTGCTGCAGTGCCCACAGGCTGGGCATCCCGGGGGTCTCAGTTCCACGGGCTCTGACCACTGAACTTACCCTCCAGGCCAGCAGACCACAGGAGCAATGACCACAGTCACGTGCCCGCCAAGCCCTGGAAACACCTGTCGGTGGCCGCTTAATTTACAGTGGCAGAGTCCTGTGACTTCCAAGTGGCCCTCAGCTGGGGGTGGGGGGAGGATAAACCAACCGTGGTCCATACCCCCGTACCACGGACTCCCTCTGTGGCAGCCCCGGAGAGGAGCTCCCCACTGATGTGCACGGACTCCCCCCGACCCCGGGGGCCGGTTGAAAAGGCTCCCTCTGAAGGCGGTGGGCGCCACGGACAGCAGGATGCCACGTGTAGGACAGGGGGCAGAAAACAGGTCAAGGGTTGCTGGGGTGGGGGTCAGGGAGGAGCTTGGCTGTGAAGGCCACCGGGAACTTTCCAGGGTGAAGTGTCCTCTGTCCTCATTTGGCTGTGGCTGCCTGACTGGGTATGTTGGTCCAAACTCAGAACTCTGCCTGTGAAAGGGTACGTTTCTATCGGATGTGACTTTTTTTTTATTTTTTTAAGATTTTATTTATTTATTTGACAGACAGATCACAAGTAGGCAGAGAGGCAGGCAGAGAGAGAGAAGGGAGGAAGCAGGCTCCCTGCTGGGCAGAGAGCCCGATGCGGGGCTCGATTCCAGGACCCTGAGATCATGACCTGAGCCAAAGGCAGAGGCTTTAATCCACTGAGCCACCCAGGCGCCCTCGGATGTGACTTTTATGTCTTCCTCTGTAAGTCGGATTTCAGAAACACCTCTCTTCTAAAATAAACTAGTAGTATTTCAGAAAAAAAGAAACAAGCTGGCTGACCGTAGCTGCTAATATTAGAGCGATGGGGACAGTGACGGTGACATTGTGTCTCATACCTGGCCTCTCCCTCCTCCCACCCCAAGAGGTCTGGGAAAGGCCCCAGCTGCTTATTGAAACCCTGTGTATCCAGACAACCACTCTGGCCACGAACCAAATACTTTCGAATTTCCTTTCTGAGTCAGGCCGAAGTCCGTGTAAATATTGACCGAAGAGGGTAGACTAGACTTTGTGCTATATTTGGTTAGTAGCTGAAGAGCCACTCACTCCTGGGCTGTTTTTCCAGTGGCTTCGTACAGGTGGGCCTTGCTTTATTGAAAGTTTTAAAAAGATCCTGTAAAGCTCTGTGTAAACGAGCGTGGTCAGAAAGCCCGCATATTTACATGAATCTCACGGCAGTTACCTCTCCCTGCTCCTTTAAGTGTATGTATTAAGTACGGTTTAAAAATAGATATTTGGTCTGCTTAAGTGAGGACTGTGTTATCGAGATATGTTGTACCGCCTTTCCCCGGCCTGGGGGGCTCTCCAGGCCACGTGGCGACCCTCTTCTTACAAGGAGCCACATGGTGTGTCGAGTGAGTGACGGGAGATCCGGGGGCTGTCTCGTGGGGAACTGGGCGTCCTCCCTGCTTCCTGTCCAGGCGAGGACAGGTGGCATCCCTTTAGCATCCTCCATCGGGGACAGGGAGAGCAGACCAGATAGGATGGGCTTACCCTCTGGGTCCCTACAGCCAAGCTGTCCCCTCCAGAAGGTAGGGGACACCTGCACGCTCGCTGGCTCTCTGCCTGGACCCCCTCCAGCTGCAGGTTGGACGCCAGGATGAGGTCCCACTCCCGCAGGGGCAGAGCCTCTGGGTCCTGGAGCCAACAGTGGTCCAGGAAAGCCCTTCCCTCCCTCCCACTTCTCCCTTTCCCCCAAGACGGGTATCAGGGACAGGAGAGGTGGCCGCGAGGCAGAGGGTAAGGAGCTGTACAAACCGTGATCGTGTTGGGGGCCGGTGCAGGGAGAGGGCTCTGCAGCTGCTGGCACCTGGGGTGGCCTGTGGCTCCCATGTGGGGTTGGGGGTGAGTGAGAGCCGGTGTGTCGGGTGGGCTGTGTCCCTCTCTGGCCGGGTGACTTCTGCATCTGGCCGTGGTCATCCTGTGGGCATGGGGTCTGGGGACCTGCTGGGATGGGGTCTGCCCTCTTGGGGGTGTCAGCAGCAGGGCTGGGGGAAGCAGAGGATCTGGGGCCCAGGATGGGGGTCTTGTCGTGGGAACTGGGCAGGCAGCCACGGGGCTCCCTGCAGAGCTGGGCCCCAGGGATCCCCTCTGTCCTTCCCTTTTCTTAAGAATATTTTTTCTACCTATCTTTTTTTCTCCTTTTTTGGGGGTGGGGTGGGGCAGAGGGAGAGGGAGAGGGAGAGAGAATCTCAAGCAGGCTCCACGCCCAGAGTAGAGCCTGATCTGGGGCTCAATCTCATGACCCTGAGATCATGACCTGTGCCAAAATCAAGAATCAGACCCTTAACCAACTGAGCCACCCAGGTGCCCTTTCCTCTCTTTTTTCTAGCATTAAGATGCGAGTAACAGGGGCACCTGGGTGGCTCAGTGGGTTAAGCTGCTGCCTTCGGCTCAGGTCGTGATCTCAGGGTCCTGGGATCGAGTCCCGCATCGGGCTCTCTGCTCAGCAGGGAGCCTGCTTCCCTCTCTCTCTCTCTCTCTCTGCCTGCCTCTCTGCCTACTTGTGAACTCTCTCTGTCAAATAAATAAATAAAATCTTTAAAAAAAAAGATGTGCATAACACAAAGTTTACCATTTTAGCCACTTTTAAGTGTACAGTTCGCGGTATTAAACACATTAATGTTGTTTATGCCGTGAGCATCACCGTCCGTCCCCAGAGCTCTGGATCCTGTAACACTGAAACTCTGTCCCCATTCAGCACTACTTCCCCATTCCCCTGCCCCCCTGCCCTTGGCAGCCACCCTTCTGCTCTCTGTCTCTGCATTTGACGACTCCAGGAATCGGAGATAAGTGGGATCATGTGGTATTTGCCCTTTGGTGTCTGGCTTAGTCATGTAGCGGAAGGTCCGCGAGCACGTTCAGCCACGTGGTGGCGTGGGTCAGAATTTCCTTCCGTGAGGATGAGGCCTGGTCCGGTGAATGGACATACCACACTCTGCTCACCCGCGCATCGGTCACCGGACATTCAGTTTCTTTGCTGTGTTAGCTGTCGGGAACAAGGTTACTGCGAACGTGGGTGACCAGATGGCTCTTCGAGACCCTGCTTTAGAATTTCGTTGGGTGAGGGGCGCCTGGGTGGCTCAGTGGGTTAAAGCCTCTGCCTTCGGCTCAGGTCATGATCTCAGGGTCCTGGGATCAAGCCCCGCATTGGGCTCTCTGCTCTGCGGGGAGCCTGCTTCCTCCCCTCTCTCTCTGCCTGCCTCTCTGCCTACTTGTGATCTCTCTCTGTGTCAAATAAATAAATAAAATCTTAAAAAAAAAAAAAAAGAATTCCGTTGGGTGTATCCCTAGAACTGGAGTTGCTGGATCATACGGGAATTCTGTTTTTAATTTGTAAAGGAAACACGTGGGTGTTTTCCATGGCAGCTGCGCCAGTTTATACTCCAGCCAAAGGTACGCAAGGGTCCATCCACATCCTCGCCGATGCTCATTGTTTTCGGACTCTTGATGGTCGCCGTCCTAGTGGGTGAGCTGGGATCTGTATGGTGTTTGGATTTCCTAATGATGAGGGACGTTGAGCATCTTTCCATGTGCTTTGGGGCCATTCCTTGGAGAAGCATCTCTTGGAGTGATGTGGTTTGTTGTCGCTCTTTCCTTCTTTCAGGGGCAGCATTAGCCCAATGTTCAGGATGTGGCCATCATTGTAAGCAGGCGCTTCGAGGCCTTGGTTTGGAACTTGGACAGATCCAAGAAAGGTAGCCAGAGGGACTGTCACTGTCCAGCCCCGAGCTGCCCCAAGGTCTCTCTCTGGGCATCCCCGGCTATGGAGGGCCTTAGAGGTGGGTCTCCCTGAGGAGTCAGAGGACCCGCTCCCTGCCCTGTAAGGGCTTGGTTTTATTGCTGTGAAGGGTGGATTGCCCACGGGTTTGGGGGTGCAGGCCTTATGCTTACCCCTCAGGCGCGGAGAGACCGTCAACCCCTCAAACGAGAGCAGCTCCGAGGAGGCGCTGATCCTGCCCCATGCGGCCGGTACGGGGGCTGAGCTGCCAAGCCTCACCTGGGCAGAGGGCCCCCAGGTGTTACAGGCCCTCAGGAAGGGAAGTTGGCTCCGAGCCATCCCCCTCACCGCCCCACCGCCGCTGCCCCCCACCCCAGCCCAGGAATAGGCATCCATCTGTATACCCCTCATAGGACTGCTATGTGAAGACAGTGGCAGGAGACAGGAAGCAAGCGTCAGCGATCTTCGTGAGCGCTCGCCCCACAGAGGGGAGACCGTGTCCTAGAGGCCACGGTCACGTGGGGAGAGAGGCTTCCAAGAACCACAGCCACTCACCGGGCCAAACCTGTACCAAGGTCCCACAGAACTCCAGGGAAGGGTGGGGTGGCCCTGACCCCAGGAGCCTCACCTTCGGTGTTCCCTGCAGCAACTTTTTTTCTTTTATGAATGACACTTTTCATGTTGTATCTAAGAAATGATTGCATAACTCAAGGTCATAAAGATTATCTAGTATGTTTTCCTGTAAATGTGTTATAGCTCTGGGTTTTATGTTTAGATTTATAATCCCTTTTTGAAGTCACTTTTGTATATGGTATGAGTTAGGGGTTGAAGTTCACTGTCAAGTGTGATCTCTAGTACCACTTGGGAAACTTTTCCTTTTTCCACCGACCTGCCTTTGCACTTGGTCACAAATCAATTGGTCTTCTGTGCGTGGGTTTATTTTTGGACTCTCGTTCTGTTCCAGGGATCTATTTGTCTGTCCTTACCGTTCGCACCAGGCTGTCTTGGTTACTGTTGCCTGAGAATACAACTGGAAATCTGATCATGTTAGTGGTCCAACTTTATCCTTTTTTAGAGTTGTCTCGGCTATTCTAGGCCCTTGCATTTCTATAGGATTTAGAATCAGGCTGTCAGTTTGCAACGAGAGGGTGGTTGCTATTTTGAACCTGGGGGGTGAGAAGCATGACTCTGTAGACCAGTCGAGAGATTTGACTTTGTAATAATACGGAGCCTCTGAACCTGCGGCCACTGTATCTCTCTTCATTTCTTTATGCCCTAAATTCTCACAGCAACGCCTTCCCACACTCAGTCTGACGGCCTTACAGCGATTTGTAGATCCCCTCAGATTTCCACATGGGTGATCATGGGTCCACTGGGAATGATGTTTTACCCTTTCCTTTCTGATTTTGAAGTGTCCTTTCCTGATCTGATTGAACAGCCTAGAACCGTCAGCCCAGCGTTAAAGCAGACCGCTGTCTTGCACCTGATCAGAGGGGAAGGCTTTCAGGGTGGTGTTAGCTGTGGCTTTTCATCGATGCTTTTTGTCAGGACGAGGAAGTTCTGGCCTCCCTTGGTGTGCTGAGTTTTTGTCAGGAATGTATGTTGGATTTTGTCAAATGCTTTTTTGTATCCGTGAAGGTGGTCGTCATGTTTTTCTTACGTATTTTGTTTATATGGTGAATTCCGTTGACTGGTTTTCTTTCTTTTAATGATTTTTTAAAATTTATTTATTTGAAAGAGAGAGAGAGTGCACAAGCAGGGATGAGGGTTAGAGGGAGAGGGAGAAGCAGGCTCCCCGCTGAGCAAGGAGCCCAATGTGGGGCTTGATCCCGGGACCCCAGGATCATGACCTTAACCAAAGGCAGCTGCTTTAACCCACTGCACCACCCAGGCGCCCCCCATTGATTGAGTTTCAACTGTTAAATCAACTTTTCATTCCTGGGATAAACTCCACTTGGTCATGGTTTATATTCCTTCAATCTATCACGAGACCCCATTTGCTAATTTACTAACATTTTGTCTAGAATTTTTGCATCTCTGTTCTGAAGGGATACTCGTCCCTAGTTTTCTTTTTTTTTTTCTTTTATTTATTTATTTATTTGACAGAGAGAGAGATCACAAGTAGGCAGAGAGGCAGGCAGAGAGAGAGGAAGGGAAGCAGGCTCCCCACTGAGCAGAGAGCCCTGATGCGGGGCTCGATCCGAGGACCCTGGGATCATGACCTGAGCTGAAGGCAGAGGCTTTAACCCACTGAGCCACCCAGGTGCCCCACTGTTTCTTTCGATGTCTTTGATTTTGGTATCAGGTAAGGCTGGCCGCATCGAAGGAATTGAGAAGCGTTCTCTCCTTTTCAATTTTGGGGAATTCAATTTTGTGCATAATTGGTATTATTTCTTCCTCAAATGTTTGGTAGAGGTCTCCAGGGAAGCCATCCGGACCTGGAGTTTTCTTCGTGTGGAAGTTTCCAGCTATAATTTAAGATATTTAGATGGATAGGGGGCTAGTCAGGTTATATACTTTTTCCCTTGAATGAGCGTTGGTAATTTGTGTCTTTCAAGGATATATACATTTTCTTCGAAGCTGTCAGACTTGCCGGTGTAAGGCTGTTCACATGTTCCCTTATTTCCCTTTTACCATCTTTTGCATCCTCTGTAGTGATACCATTTCTGTCACTGTTGATATTGAGAATCTGTGTCTTTACTTTTCTTGGTGAGTCTGGAGTGAGTCTCTTTTCAGGGAACCAGTGCTTGGTTTCATTGACTTACCTCTAGCATTTTCTAATTTCGAGTTCATTGATTTCCACTGCAAACTTCTACTGACATGGGCTCCATTTTTCCTCTCCTGTATCTAGTTTCTTAAAGTTGTTGAGACCAGTGATTTCAGACCTTTCTATTTTTTGAAAAGTTTTATTTATTTATTTTCAAGAGAAAGAGAGGGAGGGGGAGGGGCAGAGGGAGAGAATCTCAAGCAGACTCTGCTCTGAGCAGGGAGCCTGGCATGGGGCTCGATCTCACAACCCTGAGATCATAACCGGAGCAGAAATCAAGAGTCAGGCGCTTAATTGACTGAGCCACCCAGGCGGCCCTCCTCTCTTTTCTGATAGAAGTATTCAGTGCTATAAATTTGCCCCATGTGTGGCTTTAGCGGTGTCCCACACATTTTGGTGTGTTGGGTTTTCATTTCCATTCAATTAAAAATTTTTCTAATTTCCCTTTTGATTTTTACTTTTCCCATGTGGTTTTTTTCGGAGCGCTTTCTGTCATTACTTTATAATTAATTCCATTGTGATCATAGAACATACTTTGTGTAATTTGAATTCTCTTGAACTTTTTGTGACTTGTTTTATTTTCCAGAATGTGGTCTGTTTTATGTGCCCAGTTTTTGTTCTCTGCTGCGGTTGGGTGAAGTATTTTATAAAATAGGCTGATTTGGTTGATAATGTTCAAATCTCTATCTTTACTTGTTCTATCAGCATTAAGAGAGAGGTATTGAAAAACCTGAGTGTAATTGAAGGTTTATCTCTTTCTTCTTGCACTTTTATCAGTTTTTACTTCATGTGAGCTCTGGTACTGGGGGCATGGATGTTTAGGATTGTTATGTCCTCTGAAACTTACTTAGTCTGATATTAATATAACATGCCAGCTTCCTTTTTAAAAAATATTTATTTACTTATTTCTTAAAATTCCAGTATAATTAACACATTGTGATGGGCACTGAGTGATGTACAGAATTGCTGAACCTCTGTATTTTACACTTGAAACTAATACAACACTCCAGCTTTGTTTTGACTCCTGTTAGCCTGTTGTCTCTTATACTGTTCTTTTACTTTTAACCTGTCTGTGTCTTTATAAGTAAAGTGTATTTCTTTGTAGCCAGCATACAGTTAGAGCTTGCTTTTTTTTTTTTTTTGGTAACCCAATCCAACAATCTGTCTTTTAATTGTGATGTTTAGGCCATTAACATTTAGTGCGATTATTGATGTGGTTAAGTTTAAATCCATGTCCTTCCCTTCCTTTATGTCCGGTGTCTGGAAAACTATTGTGTATTTGTCTGTTTTTGGTTGTTTGAGGTGAGAGGCTAAAGTCTATCCATCTTGGCTGGAAGTGGAAAGGACAGCCCATGTTTAACACTCAGTCCGTATTCATTTGTCCCTCATGGTCTCAAAAGTATCTATTTACAATTGGTGTGTTTGACTTGGGATCCAAATAAGAGAGACGTTGCATTTGGTTGCATTCTTAAGTCCCTTTTATTCAGAGTAATGTCCCATGCCTCCTTTCCATGTCATTTATTTATTCAAGAAACTGAGTCATTTGTCCAGTGGAATTTTCTGGGTTTGGGTGATTATGTCTTTGTGACACTTTTTAACATATTCCTCTGTTCTGCTGTATTTCCTGTAAATGGACAGATAGAGAAAATATTCATAGAATCTGGTGCATGTTCAGTTGTAACACGTGAAATTGCCAGTATTTGAGTATTTGCCCTGAGTGTCAGTGCCCTCCTATCAAATCTCATGCTTCCTGTTGCATCATGTCAGGAAGCCCCACTTTGAGTGACAGAAATTGGCTCGTGAATTCTGGAGGTCAGCCTGGCCCTCCATTGGCAAGTTCTCCACATGTTCCCTGATAATTTTGGTCACTGATGCAGGTAGCCTGGATCCTTATCTCATTTAGGAGTTGTAGAATGGGGATGTTTTCATTCTTTCCCTCCTCTTGCATTTATTAGCTGTGAGTTTTCTGTAAATAGAAACTTTTCCTCATTAGTGATGTGGTTACTCTGAGATAGAGTTCAGTTAGTCATGTGGGATGAATGCTTTTTTCCCCATTTAAAAACCAGTTTTCAGAATACTGTGTCAGTATCCTTGCAATATCTAAAGAGATTGGTGATTTGTGTGTGCGTATGTATGTATGTATTTGTGTGTATGTGCATATATTTGACCTATTTCAATTTGCTGTCATTGTTTTTGTTGCTCAACACCCCTTTTTAGCCAGCTGGAGACACTTGAAGTTTTCATCAGTGCTCTGACATTTGCATGTGCATCTTTGACAGCTTCTGTTCCCAGATTCAACCTCATGTATGTTTCACATTCTAGACCTGGAGTTGGACTTTGAACCAAGGAGCTCTTGGAGACTTTTACTTGAAAGTGACACTTAGAGACCACAATCTGGATGCTAGAGGTGCTCATTGCAAATGGAGAGGCCTCTTTTGTGGACTGGGCTAGGAAAAATGAATTTTTTAGAAAGAAAGAAATCATAATCATATTATACTGATATTTCCATTCTGAAAGTTTTTGCTTTACTTTATTATATTTATTTATTTATTACATTTTTTTTTTAAGAGGGAAGGATGGGTGAGGCAGGAGGAGAGGGAGAGAGAGAACCTTAAGCAGGCTCCATGCCCAGCTCCAAGCCCCTGACGTGGGGCTCGATCTCATAACCCTGAGATCATGACCTGAGTTGAAATCAAGAGTTGGATGCTTAACCCACTGAGCCACCCAGGCACTCCATTTTTTGCTTAACTTTAAAGATTTTATTTTTGTATCTCTTCTCTTATATAGGAAGTGTGGCTCCTAAATACATCAACATACTTTATATAGAGTCAAAATAACAATGCTGTATTATTACTAATGATATGCTTACTGGATGCAGTTTAGAATTTCTTTCTAGGTTTGTTTTTTTTTTGTTTTTTGTCCTTAGGCTGTATTATGCGTGAGGGAGGATTGGTCAAAATACTGTGTTTAAAATTACTTGAAAACAATTTCATATATAGTTAAGTTCCTTTATTTGGTTTTTGGATTTTTAGTGATTTTTTTAATGCTTTTATAAAACATTAAATGGTCTCATGGTCAAATTATCAAACAAAAGACATTCATAAATGTCTAGCATCTCTTCCCTCCTGCTGCTCCACCCCTCACCTACAGGTACTAGTTTTTGTTAGTTTTTGGTCTCTCCTTCTGTTATTTCTTTTGTTTTTGAAAACATAAGCAAGTGTTCGTACCCCCATTGTTTACACAGCAGGTAGGGCGCACGTTCTCCTGCACCAGCCTTTTTTCCACCTAATGGCATATTCTGGAGCTCACACCATAGCAGCAGGTAGAAATCTTCCTTCCTTTTCCTCTGGGCCATTCTGCAGGGTGAGGCTCTACCACAGTGTTTTCCCCCTGTGCCCTGATGATGGGGGCTGCGGTGGGGGTCTGGGGTTAAAGAATATCATGGCGGTGCTGAAGCCACAATGTGAACCCAGAGCCTCTGCTCCTGACGTCCGCTGGGACTCATTCCCTGTGGCTCTTTCTCCTGCCCTGCACCTGGAAACAGCAAGAGCCAGGCGGGCTGCCCGTCCCCTCTTCCTGCACTATGGCCATTGCAAATGGGAGGGGGGGTTGTTGGGCTCCAGGCAGCCGAAGAAGCAGGAGTGCCAAGCGCAGGCAGGAGACTCTCTGTGCACCGTGGCCCCCTCGGGTGTGACATGAGCTCATGCTGGGCTGGAATCTTCCAGATTGCCTGGAGGTGGGTGGCTCATGTCAGGTTAGCAAAAGTCTTTGTGGCCCAGCTTCCAAAGTACGGCTTGGGGAGCCCCTCTCAGGCATTCAAGTCCATGGGTTAATTCACTGCAAGGGGGACGTCTTAGATGTACCTTGAAATTGATTTATTCACTGGATAAGCTGGTAGGAAGTGTCTGGTGAGCAGGTCATGACAGAATGAGGTTGTGGGCCGCACTGAAGGGGCATGGAACTATGAAAGCCATCGGGATGGCCTGGTGTGCCTGGTTGTGTGTCATGGAACGGTGGCTGGTCCGGGCTCAGGGTGCCGAGGACTGTGCAGTGTGCACCCAAAGGACAGGGCGGGGCTGGGTGTCCGGGAAGGGCAGGTGTGAGCCAGCCTGCACCCCTGGCTTGGTGGCCCAGGGCTCCCTGGGGGAGGACAGCCTGGCTAGCTGATGGAGACATACACCTTGCCTTCCTCTGGGGTCTTTGGACCCCTCCCTTCTTCATGGAGCTCCCCAACCCACGGTCGGTGGCTCCCTCCTCCTCCTAGCCCCTCCAAGCCCTTGGGATGGAACCGGGGGGGCGGTGCACTGAGTCTCCCTGTAGGGCGGCAGGAGCAGAGGAGAGAAGGTCAGAGAAGCTCCTGATGGTTGTGTTGAGTTGGAGGCCTCTGTGCTTTCCTGTGTTCCTTGGAGCATTCGTTCACGAGGCCCAGTGTTCTCCAAGATCCTCTTTCTGCGCTGGGTCCAGCACTAAGTACAGGCAGAGGTGGGACGCCATGTGAAGGGTGAAGCCAGGTCCAGAATCCGTCAGTGAGTGTGTGACTGGAGCTCAGAGTGAGAAAGTTCTGGTTGTTGCTGGGATGATCTAGGACATGGGGCGGCGTGAGTAGTGGGTAGAATTGAGGGGGGGATGCTGGTGGGGCCCAGTTGCAGGCAAGAGGAGCTTGAGGTACGAGCAAGAAGGCAGAAAGGTAGCAGAAGCCCCTGCATGGGTCTGTGCGGGGAAGTGGACCATGTAATCTAAATGGAAAGAGAAGAGGGGCTGTACTGGTGCTTCTCACGCTGGGGCTGTGAACCCCTTGGAAAAGTTCTTGGAAACTCTGGCTCCTCAGCAAAAGTTATAAAGGCATTTGCTGCACCATTTGCTTCAGCTCCGGGATGTTTCCTGAGCCCTGCAGTGTGCCCCAGGTCCCCCGGTGGGTGGGCCTAGACTAGATGCTGGGGGCCTGACTCTGGATCTCAGAGATGCTGATGGCTGCAGTCAGGGTCTGATGGGTTTCGCCCAGTGAAGCCTGCCGAGAGTGAGAGGAGGAGCCTCGGTGAACGCTGATGGCTTGCTGGGGCAGAGAGGGACTGCCCCGTGAGTGGGCCTGGTGCCCGCTGTGACACAGGGTCTGTGCGTCCTCTCTCAGGGACGCTGGTCCACAGCATACTTTCTCCATCTGCATCTAACTCAACCTTGAACCCAGAACCTAATGCTCTTCACCAGTCTACCGTCCTGGCTGGCCACCAGGGTAGATGACCGACAGTCATTTAGTGAGTGTGACAAAGCCTCTGTCTCATTGCAGATGGGGTATTTCAAAAATCCACCCTTGGTGACCCTCTTTCTGAGGACATGTGGGAAATGTGAGAGGCAAAGAGGAGTATGTGTCCTGAAAAGGTCTTCATCAAGTTGGAGAGATGGCTCTGGAGGCCCCTGCATGGACTCTTGGTAGTCTCCAACCATGGCCCTTGCTTTTGTCTTGTGGATGCCCCGAGGGAGGGGCTGGTGCTTTTAGTGACTGAGGCATCCTTGGCCTTAATTATTGTTATTAATTTAAACATTTTACATGAAAACAAGCACTGTTGTTATGAATGATTTTGTATGGTTTTCTCCCCATTTTCTTTCCAAAACATTCTGCTGTCTAAAGCAGTATCTGGTCTATAGTAGATGCCCCAGGAAATGTTGGATGAATAGGTAGATGGTTGGGTGAATTGGTGAATGGATGGATGGGTGGATGGATGGATGGATGGATGGGTGGATGGATGGATGGATAGATGGATGGGTGGATGGATGGATGGTTGGTGGATGGATGGATAGATGGATGGATGGATGGATGGTAGATGGATGGATGGTTGGTGGATGGATGGATAGATGGATGGATAGGTGGATGGATGGGTGGATGGATGGTTGGTGGATGGATGGATAGATGGATGGATAGGTGGATGGATGGATAGATGGATGGATGGATGGATGGGTGGATGGATGGATGGGTGGGTGGATGGATGGATGGATGGGTGGATGGTGGGTGAGTGGGTGGATGAATAGGTGGGCGAATGATGGTTGGATGGGTGTGTAGGTGGTTGGACATGTGGATAGGTGGGTAGATTGAGTGGAAGGGTATTTCTCATGGCCTTCCAGGGCTGAAGACTTTCCCTGGTCTATCTGAAAAGGCATCCCAGATATCACTCTTTATCACTTGTGGCCACAGCCACATCCCTCCCATCTTCTCAGTTGTCACTCACGCTTACCGTGTTCCCAGTGAGCTGCTCAGACAGCCACAGGATGCTTGGCTGTCCCTGGTTCTGGGATGTCAGAGCTCCCAACTCTCCCTGGTTCTGACAGGTGCCCGTAGCTTGCCAGCATCCCTGAGTCAGGGTCTCCCAAGGACACCCTTATTCTTCTCCGGCCCCAGGCCGAGTGCATCATGTAGGTCTCATATAATCTCACAGCTCTCTGTGCTAGGTGTTACTCGTATTTCAGTCAGAGGAAGTGGCTCAAGGGCACATAGTCTGCAAAGACTGGGGGTCAGGATTCAACTCAGGCCTGCTGAGCCTGGCAATGACCTTGGTGGTTTCCAACAGGTGTTCCCGATCCAGAGTCACTGACATTCCTAGTTACACACTCGCACCTCTGGTGCCTGGGCCTTAAACACAGCAGGCCGTGAGTCTGAGTGGCAGGGACATGCTGCTGTGGGATGCTGTGACTCCCTGCTTTGGGGACTTGCCAAAGGCGCATTTCCCCTTCCTTGTGGAGGCCGATGAGGCTTCTCTTGCAACTAGTGGGGCTGCCAAGCTCAGGGACCCACAGTGTGCGGGGCTCACACACTGGCGGCCCGGAGTCTGAAGTCACTGTGTTGTGCCTGCTGGAGGCTGCGTGGGCAGGCGTGCCCCTTGTTTAACTCCGCTCACTCACACCCTGCCGGCTGTCAGGAGCCCGTGGCTCACACGCATATGCCTGCTGTGATGGCGACCCCCACCGCTGCCCCGTCTGCCAGGAGGTGGCCTCTGTCGCCATGGGTTGCCACGCAGGGCGGCAGGCCCTCCGTGGGCTCGTTGTGCAGACTTTCCCCCTCATACTGGATGCCAGGTTTTAATGTAAAGACTTTCAATGTTGGATTGTTGGCTCAAACGCTTTTCAAGTGCCGTGAGTTTGATCGAGGCACTGCTGGGGCTCCCGATGATGACCTCTGTCTGAGCGGAAGCATGCAGTCCCAGGGCGTACCAGGAACAGAGCTCTGGAAGGTGCCAGAAAGAAGCGTATACCTGTTGGGAGCTGTGGGTGCTTACCTCTGGGGACAGACATGGTCAGATCCGGCCCCAGCAATATGATCCAGTGGGATCCAGAAGGAAGCAAGAACCAGAGCCTGCTCCAGGCGCCAGGGACCCAAGGGAGAGACATTCTCGTCCCCCGAGACAAGGCTGTAGGGCCAGCACGTTGTCGTCCTACTAGCCTACCGCCTGTCTCTTCTGTCCCCGCACAGAGCCTGTGGGAGAGATTTGCAAACAAAGAAAGAAAGAAAAGAAAATGAATCAATGTTAGGGAAGAGAAAGTCTCCCCCTTACAGAGCTGAGCCAGGTGTCTGGTGCGGGAGAGGCAGGGTTGCCAAATGTAGCAAACACAGACAGGGAGCCCTGGTTCATTGTGGGTTTTAGGTAAATAACAAATGCAACATTTGGGACAACTTCTACGGAAATGGATTTGTTGTTGATGTGAAATTTAGATTTACCTGGGGGGCCTTGGATTTGTGGGGGGACCTCAGGGAGAGGGAAGTAGGGCATGAGGTGGGCAGTGGGGGGAGGGTTGGGAATGCCCATCGGCATCTCGGGGATTCTGGGAATCTACAAGACAAGGAAAGCCAGGAGCCGTGACAGCGGAGCGTTGGGTCATTCCGCCTCCCGCGCCTGTGCCCGTGCGGCCCGCGGGACAGTGACCTGCGTCATCCCACAGCCTGGCCCTGGGTGTCCAGCCCCCTGTGGGGGAGCCGCGCCGCCCGCTTCCGGCCCCTTAATTGGATGAAATGTGCAGCTGGGCGCCTGAGGAAGGGAAGGTGGGGCTGCCAGGCAGGGAGGAAAATTAACCTTGGACTCAGCGAGGCCACTGGCTGCTGATTTATTGATCGCCTTGAAATAACAGCCCAATCTAATACAAGCTGACCGAAAGTCAGATAGATAGTTGTTATTCATAGGATTCCTTGTTTCCTCTTTCCCACACGGCCCGTCTCGGGCTCTGCCACCTTCTGTTATTAGATTACTCAGAAAGTACATTTATCACGCCGCCCCGTTGCCCAGATGAAGGCCCAGGGATGTGGGGGCCCCGCTGGGATGTCACGGGTGGCAGAGTGGTCCCCAAAGGGCTGGGGCATGGGTCCCTTTCCTGGCCCCCCGGGAGTGCGCTGTGGCTGCGGAAGTGGAGGAGTGTGGCCTCTGGGCTGAGGTCTGGTGTGTCTCCTCGGACACATCAGTCAGCCCCACAGAAGCAGGTGAAGGCGCCTCCTTTGGAGGATGGACTCAGGACTCTGGGGTGTCGCGTGCGGAAGAGTCTCTGCCAGGGTACGTGACATTGGCAGCTGTTCTCTGTCCCTAGAGCTCGGGTGCAACAAGGATTGGACTTAAAAATCAGCTTCACTGAGGTGTAGCATACATACGCTACAAGGCACACACTTCAGGGGCACAGTTTGAGTCCTGACCAAGGTGTCTGCCCATGTGACGCCTGCTCCCATGGAGGCATAGGGCATTTCCTTCCCCACAACGTCCTCCCGTGTTCCCCTCCCCTGCGGCTCTCCTCCCCTTCCCGGCCCCAGTGGAAGGAGGCAGAAGGCACTCTTATATTTGGCTCCTTCTGCTCAGCTTATCGTTGATGACAATCGTCCCTTTGCACAACGGGACACGTTTTGTCTCTGCGTTCCGGACGGTGGGGGGGTGGGTTTCTGAGAGCCAGAGCCTCAGGAGTGCCGAACGTTACTGCTCCCACGTCCACCTCCTTTCACAGCTGGACAAACAGCTCCAGAAAGAGAGAGAGACAGACAGAGAGAGAAAGAAACTGGCCTCGAGCGTGGAGGGTACACCGGCAGGTCTGGGGCCAGCATCTAGTGGGCCCAGTGATTTCCCCCTCTACGCTTTCCAGACTGGGCCTGCGGGGACAGTCCCAAGCCCCTTGGGTGGAAGTAGGTGACGCCTTACGTCATTTGTAACTGATTTCAGTGTCCTTTTGAAAGCACTATCCCATCCGCTGGGAGGGGAAAAAAAAAATCAATAGTCTTTCTAGCTGTATCTTAAAATTAGTCACAAGGAACAAGGTGTGCGAAAGAGAGCTTGTTTGAAAAACAAGTAGCTCATTGGGAGGGTGGAGAGAGGGGCCGTCCCTGTGTGGAGGGAGCACTGGATCAGGAGCCCGAAGGTCATTGTGCTGCTCTTCTTTCTGGCTGTGTGACCCCACCAGTCTCTCTGAAAGGACTTCTCTTTACCCCTTCGTCTGTACCCCTTGGTCGACTGCTTCGGAGGGTGTCTTCCTGGGGACCTTCGGAGGAACCCTGTGCAGGCCACACAATCTATCTTGACGTCTGACCACCCCAGACACCCTCCGGATTTAGGACCAGGCACACAGATGGCAGATCTACTCCATGAGCTCCCTGAGGGCAGGCCTGCTGGTTTACCGACGACTGCTTGAGCCCCCACTCATGGCGGTTGAGTTGGGTTGAATCCTACAAGCAAACAACGTGTCTGCCTCTCTGCCTACCTGTGATCTCTGTCTGTCAAATAAATAAATAATAAAATCTTTTAAAAAAAACAACAACACTTACAGCTCATTAACAAAGATAATCAACCCAATAGAAAGAATGGCAAAGGACTCCAACAGACTCTTCTCCAAAGAAAACATACAAATGGCCAGTAGGTGTGTGAAAAGATGTTTCATGTCATCCGTTAGTGTGTGGGGATCCCAAATAAGGCGGCTTGCCACTTCTCACCCACTAGAGTGGCTACAGCTTTTTGTTGTTGTTGTTTTTGTAAATGGAAAACACCAAGTGTTGGCGAGCATGGGGAGAAATCGGAGCCCTTACACTCTGCTGGCTGGCATGGAAAAATGGTGCAGCCACTGTGGAGAACGGTCTGGAAGTTCCTCAAAAGTTAAAAAGAGATTTACCCTATGACCCCGTAATTCCGCTGCTGGGTATACCCCCAGGAGAAGCAAAAACCTGTGTCCACACAAATTTAGATGCGGGTGTTCAGAGCAGCCTGGTCCCTAGTAGCCAAAGGACGGAAAGGACTCGAATGTCCATCACCTGCCAGGGTAAACAGAATGTGGTCTCCGCACACGATGGGATGCTGTTCGGTCCTAAAGTCACATGCGACAACTTGCATTAACCTCAGGAACGTTACGCTGAGTGAAAGCCAGCTGCAGAAGGCCCCAAGGTTCTGTTTATACCCCTTTTGGAAGAGGGAAACCCACAGACACGGAGAGTAGATGAGAGGTTGCTGGGGGCTGGAGAGGGGGCGGCAGAGTGACAGCTAACGGGTACGAGGTTCCAGTGTGGGGTGATGGAGGTGTTCTGGGATTAGACCCTGGTGATGGCTGTGCAGCGAAAAAACACTTTGAATTTTATCCTGAAATGTCTTTTTGAAAACCTCGAGTTGCCCACAAGAAGCGCACCCTGCGCGCCGCCCTGCCTTCCTCCCACCGGGCCACCTTCGCAGCCTCTGGAATGCTCAGCCCTCGCTTCCGCTTCCCAAGTGAAGCCTGAGCCTCCTGTGGGGTCAGCAGGGGCCGCCTGCCTGGAGCCGGACAAAGGGCTTGTTTACCTGCCGGGAGAATGTGGGGGGCAGTCAACAGCTGATCTGCAATTGCGGGGAAGGCCCGGGAGTAAACTTCCCATAAACTCCAGCCGTCCCCCACCCCCACCCCCCACCACTCAGGCTCTGAGGACAGGCCCGGGAGCCACCTCCTCCAGGGACAGAGTCAGAGTCGGTGGCCTTGGGCCAAATCATAGGTGTGCCTGGAACCGCCAGTCACTCTCCAGGACCCGGTGCCGGGAAGGGCCGGTGCGAGGCGGGAAGCGGCACTGGGCGGCAGAAGAAGAGCGGCTGAGGCCGTGGGGGAGATACTGGCCCCAGGAGCCCCCGGGACCTCATCCTCCTGCAGTCATTCCGGGACCACAGTGGGCCAGCCGGGGCCCTCGAGACCCTCCGTGTATGACACACGTACACATATGTTCAAGTTCAGGGCCCAGGTGGGTGACCTGCTCACATAACCAGAGAGCGGCCACCTCGACTCCCCTACACCCCCCCAGTATCCCTGACTGTGGATTTGCCTCTGTGCACCCCGCCCCCGGCCTCCACCCGCAGGTGCAGGGGAAGGGCCCCCCACCCCAGCCCCTGACCTCTGCCCGCAGGTGCAGGGAGAGGGCCCCCCCAACTCTCTGCCCATAGGTGCAGGGGAAGCCCAGCATGGCGCTTGTGCACGTGAGGAAGCTGGGCTGGTGGAGACAAGCAGAGCCGGCTGTTCACCGTGCTCTGTGTGAGCTGTTGAAGGTTGCGATAGGATTAGAGCGAAAAACTGAAATAAGGATTCCGTGGCTAAAATTAAAAACTTGGAAATCTATGCCTGGCGGTGCGCTGCGGTAGCAGGGCTGAGGGTGTGGCTTGCCCCTTCTTGGCCTCCCCCTCCCCCCGGGTGGTGAGAGCATCCTGCAGGTGTGATGTTGGCCCCGGGGGTTTTCCTCTCCCCTTGGCAGCTCCTGTCTGTACCCTCGCGACCTGGCGTGGCCGCTGGGAACAGTGTCGGGCAGGATGCCGGCTTTGCAGCAAGGCCTAGAGGCTGGTATGAGCCCTGCTCTGACCCGGGTGTCTCTTCTGGGTTCGGCTCTCCTTCCGCTGCTCCGTGTGTGTTGTGTGTTTCCAGAAGGACCTTGGGGTCCACCGGGCAGGACTAGAGGAAATCCCTGCAGGGCTGGCCCGAGTTCCACAGGCACCTGCTCCGTGTAACTCTCCCTGCTTGGCATGGGGACCTGCCCCCCACATCCACGTGGGCTCCGGATTCTCCGCAGCGAATGTCTTATGTTGCTTCCTTCTCTCTTCCGTGCTGTTTAGGTTGCGAGATGGGAACAGAAAACCCGCCAGTTGAGCAGGGCCTTCCGATCCCCCTACCTGGCCTGCTACTCCCTGGGTGCTGCCATTTTGCTCTTGAACGTCCTGCGCTCGCACTGGTAAGCTCCCCCGGGCTGCCTGGCCAAAGTCTGCGTCATCGTCGGCATCCACGGCGTGCGGAGGGGCGGCTGCTGCTGGCGGTATGAGGCTGTCCACCGAGATGCGGGGAGCACTGGGTCTGCGCCCGGGGAATTCTCTCCAAGCCTTCGCCATGGCAAGTCACCCTTCCCTCGCTGGGCCATCAGACTCCTGTGGGCAGAGGAGTCCTCGTGGCCCCGGGAAGGGGACAGTGCCATGTGCCTGGGATCCGGGCGTGGAGGAGTGGGGTGGGCAAGACCAGGTGGTCCCCAGGCTCCTATCCCCAGTCTCCAGTGTGTAGAGAGAGCTGCTGCGGGAGTCCCCTCTGGGAAGGGCCGGGACAGAGGCAGGTGACACTCGGGGACGGGGTCTCATCCAGCCTCCGGCTGTGCCAGCGAGCTGCTCTTCTCATCTGTGGACTTGATGTATTACCTTCCTGCCACCCAGGGAAGAGGACAGAGTGGGCGAGCTCCTTCTAGATGATGAAGCGCCGTCCCCGGGCCGGTGGCGAGCAGTCGTGCTCAGATGGGAGGCGCGGCACCCTTGGGGCGCGGGCTGCAGGAGGGCGGTGAGAGCTCCGTCAGAGGTGGCCCCGCCCGGCCTGGCTGTCCCTGAGCCTTGGGTGCTCCGTCCGCGGTTCTGTGAGAACCGTGGTGGGCGGCACACTAGCTCCTGAACTGAACCGTGGCCCATGCGGTGCTTTGAGAAATGGAGACAAGACATTTCAAGAACCCCCGTCCCTGACTTGTCGTGACAGATGAGCTCTGGGGGCGTCAGCCCCCACCTGGCAGTGGCCACTGGGGAGCCGAGGGGCAGCTCGGGTGGGCCCTGGGTGAGAGGGGGTGGGGTGTGCGGGGTGCGGCCTCAGTAGATGCCAAGGACGAGGGGGTGCGTGTTGACTGGGCCCTTCCCACTCCCACCCCGAGGGAGCCAGGGCCCCGGCCTTCCCTCTCTGTGTCCAGGACACCTTTGCTATACACCCCTGCTGCCTTCCTGCCATGGTGGGCTTGGCCTACTGGGTGTGGGGAGAGGGAGTGTGGCCAGGAGGGGCCCCGCCAAGGCCAGCCTTCCCCATGGACAGTTGCTTCTTGGCCTTTTGGGCTTCCTGCTCATTGTCACCTTACAGTGACAGCAGCCCCAGCCGTGTCAGTGGGCTCTGGGTCGCCTCTTCCCAGGCCCCTGGCAGGGCCCCCGCCCCGTTCTCTTGCCTCACCTCTGGTCGGGTCTGGCCTTTCCTTGTGCGTTAGCCCTTGGCGTCCATGGCACCTGCCAGAGCCCCGGGTGACCCCCCGCTCCAGCCCAGCTCCCGCAGAGCCCCAAGGCCGTCCGTTGGTACAATGTAACGTGACAGTGAGCCCCAGGAGTGTCAGGCCTGTGCCTGTCCTGTGAGCCAGTCGATGGCCAGGGCCAAATGCCGCGCCTTGCAAAGAGGCGATCAGCGAGCACTCAGGCTCAAGGCAGAGAGGATCGAGCCTGCACTGGGAGCCCGGCAGACCCCTGACCCTGGGGACAGAGGTCACAGGGTGGCTCAGAGGCGCCATCGCCGTCTGAAAGCTGAGGAGTGCTCTAGATGTGGAAACAAGAGGCTTACTTCTTGGCCCTGTCCCTCTGTCCCCTGGGCCTCCTTCGGACTGTGCTCGCGGTGCCAGGACTCCGGGAGACCTGGTCTTCCCTCCTGGTGCACTCTCCCGAGGGGCTGTGGCTGCCCAGGACGCTGGGGGAGAGAGGGGCTGGCCCACCCAGGCCTGGGCCTGTGCTGCCCACCGTGGCCTGCCGCAGCCCATCACGGCCTCCCAGCCTCAGGGTCCTCAGCTACCCGGCAGGAAAAGTCTCTCCTAGCATGGCTGGCACAGGGGCTCTTGTCACCGCCCTCCCTCCCTGGGACGTCGGTTACCTGTTCTTGGTGTCTTCTGGGAGGCTCCTTCCATCCCTTTTCTGAGCAGGGCCCGGGGTGGGGCTTGCTTAGCAGAACCAGTAGTGGCTGTCTCGGCGGAGCAGCAGGCCTGGGTCTGGTCCCGATCTTGTCACCGTACAGACTCATGTGTGTGTCACCACACTTGTAACCTTTTGTTTCTGGACCCTGCCACTCTCGGCCCTGACCAAAGGGCTCCTGCGAAGTGGGGCGGGGAGGGGGGCTGCCTCCTGCACGTGCCCGTGCACCCCCAGTGATCCTGCGGTGTCCCTGGCCTGGCGGGGTATGGGCTGGGCAGCGGTGGCCTGTGGGGTCAGGCCACAGCTGGGATGCGGTGGGAAAGGAGGCGCCTGAGGTTCCCAGAGCCAGGGCAGTGACATCATGGATCGGGTTTTCAATTCACAGGGGCTACTCTGCTCTCCTAGCTAACCTCCCTCACTGCGCAGCTTAGGGAAACCATCACTTTGGGTCCCCGCAGCAGCCGAGGGAGGGGACTGGGAGGGACAGGGGTGTGGAGGAAGGTGCCCTCCCAGCAGAGAAGCTGTGTGGGTGGCCGCCAGCCCCTTTGTGTCTGCTCTGGGCGGGAGGCCCACATCCCGCCTTGGCTGCTGGGGACCTTTGGGCACCCTGTGCTGTGTGCTAGCCTTACCCCTGCCCATGGGGTCCCTCCCTCAATGACTCTCAGACCCCGCCGACCTCCTTCCTTCTTCCCCAGCCCCCACCCCGGCCTGTAGCCCAGCCCTGTTAGCTCCTTCCCGGCTCAGCAGCTTTTTTCCCCTTTGCTTTCTTCCCTCGGGAGCCTTTGCTCACAGGGCCCGCAGACGCTCTCCCCCTCTGGAATGAATGAATGAATGGATGAATGAATCCCTTACCCTCTCTGTTCTGCCTCCTAGCTGGTGTTGAACTCGTCCGGCATTGGCAAACTGTGCTCCCAAGGCCCACCCTGCTAGCCACCTGCTTTTTTATGTCCCATGAGCTACGCTAGAACCTCATACAAGTGGAATTAGACGGTATTTGTTCTTCTGCGTCTGGCTGATTTCCTCAGCACAATGTCGTCAGGGCTGCTCCCTGTTGGAGCACAGGTCAGAAGCGGCTTCATAATGCCCAGCCAAGTAAGCCAGACACAAGGACTCGTCCTGTGTGATTCCGCTTACATGTGGGGTCTGAAAAAACCCCAACATACAGAACAGAGAGTCGGTTTCGCTAACCAGCCTTATTGTGGTAATTGTGGTTTTATAATATAGGCGTATATCAAGTCATCACGCCATATGCCTGAAACTCACCCAAAGTTAGGTATCAGTTATATCTCAATAAAACGGGGACAGAATCAAGGCACTTTGAATTTTTTTTTTAAAGAATGTCCTTCTATAGTTCTGCATATAACTCTTTGGGGAACTGTACCGTTTCCTACAGCTGCTGTACCATTTTCCCTGCCCATCCGCGGTGCGCAAGGGCTCTCATTTCTCCACATCCTTGCCAGTGTTTGCAGTTACTATTTTTTCTTTCTTCTTCTAATTCTTCTTCTTCTTCTTTTTTTTTTTTTTTTTTGAGGGTAGGACAGGGGCAGAGGGAGAAGGAGAGAGAGAATCCCAAACAGGCTCCACAGTCAGCACGGAGCCCAACGCGTGGCTCGATCCCACGGCCCTGAGTTCATGACCTGAGCCAAAGTCAAGAATCAGACCCTCAACCAGCTGAGCCCCCCAGGCTCATGTTACAGTTTTTTCATAACGGCCATCCTTAAGAGTATGAACTGTTTTGATTTGCATTCCCTTGAGCATTTTTTTTCATGTGCTTATTGGCTATCTGTCTATATTCCTTTGAGAAATGTCTATTCAAGTCCTTTGCTCATTTTTTAATCAGGTTGTTTGTCACCGTTGAATTATACAAATGCTTACGTTTTAAATGGTTCTGTGAGCCTCCGCAGGATATCCCAGGTTTTGCCTCTCAGCCTTCAAAGCTGGAAAATCTTTATTCTCTGGCCTTTTGAGAAATAGTTTGTCAACCCCTGGGCTGATTGCTGACTGAGGTCCCTTCTAGCTCATTCAGAGGCATAATTTTATGATTTTCCATATCAGGTGTCAGCAGACTTTTTCTAAGGGCCGGATTGTAAGTGTTTCTGACTCGAGGGCCACAGAATCTCTGTTGTGACTCCTGGAGATGGCACGTCAGCACGTAAAGATATGCGCGTGGCTGGGTTTCAATAGAATGGAATTTACGAGAACCGTCCGCAGGGCCAAATTTGGCCATAGGCTGTGGTTTGCCCGCTCCTGCGCTCCATGAAAGGAAAGTCCTATTGCTGCCTTTGCGTATCCATATCCACCTGGCAGATGCCATCCCAGACCCCGGGAGGGAGTGTGAGTCAGAGCAGCCTGGGGAAGGGGTAGGTGCCCTGGGGCCACCTCAGCTCTGCTCCCCGATGGGTGGGCCTGGAGCAGGTCACTTAGGCTCTCTTGGTCTCCTGTGTGAAGTGGAGCGGGAGTCTGGAGTCACCTGTCCTCACTGAGCAGCTCCTCTCCGAGTGTCTGGCCATGCAGGGGAATCCTGGGCCGAGCTGATGCCATCCTGCCTTGGGCGCCATTTTGTGGTAACATGGATGGGGCGGTGATGTGGGCAGAAATCCATGCTCCACTTGGGAGCCGGTAGGAAGTGGGTAAAGGAGGGACCGCTCTGCCTGGATGCCAGCGGGAGGCAGGACACTCGGGGGCCCCGGGTCTCTGGTTCCCTGATAGAGGCACCTCCTTCCTGCAGGCCCCCAGCCCCGCACTGTGGGTTCCTAGGAGACCAAGGGGACAGGCCCCCAGCAGCCCAGCTCCAGACAGGTAGACACCGGCAAAGAGCTCCCCGCCTCGTTCTTGCATCCGGGGCCTGGGGAGAGCTGGGAAGAAGTCCTCCCCGTGCCCAGCTGCTTGTAGCTGATTGGTCCTCTGCTCGGCCTCCTTCCCGCCTTCTTGTTCTTGGCATTGGCCTGGCCCGGTGTCTGCCTTCCAGCCCATGACTTTCTCCCGGTTGGACCTGCCACACCAGGAAGTTTCTGGGACGAGAGGGAATGTGCTCGCAGGCAGGACTGCTTTCTCCGCTCACCTTGCCCAGCAGCAGGCGCTTTTCCTCCTCCCGGGTCCTCTCCCACGTGTCCTTCCCTCTGCCGCATGGAGTGATGGCGGGGTGTGGGGCTTCCAGAAGACGCTTGTGAGAATCCTGGCAAGACCCCCTTCTGCCGTTCCCCACCCCCTTATTTTCCTGAGCACCCTTTCTCATACGTGCCTTCGTCTGATTTCTGTGTGTTTTCTTTTTCTTTTGTGGTAAAATAATACATAAAACAGGAAATTCACCATTTAGCCATTTCAGAGTGTACAGGTCTTATAACAGTGATGTTTAGAACACTTGCGATGTTGTGCAACCCCTTTTGTCTAATTCCAGAACTTTCTCACCCCAGATGAAAACCCTGTACCCATTAAGCACATGTCCCCCCACCCCCCATCCCTGGGCACTGGAAAATCAGAATTGGCTTTCCGGCCCTGTGGGTTTGCCTGTTCTGGCCATTTCCAGTCTGTCTGTCCTTCTCTCCGTAAGCCACAACTTCCGTGGTGGGGTGGTGGGTGGCGAACACACGCATGCCTGTGGGGGGCGGGGGACTGTTGAATGGAGCACAGAGAACGTGCCTGGTAAAGCCCTGGGCATGGGTGTCGGGAGAGCCCTGGGCTGCGGGTCCGCCAGGCATGAGACCAGGGCCCCGTGGTGGCGGCCGGTCCAGAGGGACGGGGCCAGGCATCCATGTCAGCTGGTCTGCCCCAGACGAGCGACCAGAGGTGGTCTGGGGGCCGCCAACAGGATGCGTGGGCTCCTTATTGGGAAGCCATCGTTGCAGACCTGTTTGCTCAGGCTGTGGGGGCATCTGTTGAAGCCCCCCACCCTGCTGGCTGCATCCCCTGCAGAGCCTGGTGGCCTGGAGCCAGCATGACACAGCGTGGCCCCAGTCCCACCCTGCCACCTCCCCCTGGGGGAGTGGCCTCAGGGCACCAGGGAGCCCCTGCTGTATGGGGCAGCCCCTCAGTGGCGCCCGTGTTCCAGCATGCTGCAGCACTGCCCGGGGTCGTGTGGAAACGGGGTGGGGGGTGTGCCAGCATGGGGGTTGGCGAGCAGGAGCAGGCGGCTTCCTCACACAGGCTGGGGTACACGTTTGGCAGAAATGGGGCTGGGCCGCGGTGAGGGGAGCAAACCACCTGCCCCTCCGGGTAGTAGTTGCCTAGGTGCAGGCCCGTCCCCCCCGACCTGTGCGTAGACCGGCCACATTGCTGGGGTGTCCACGCATGGGTGGCTCTCTGTCCTGGTGGCATTCGTGTGCTGGTCATTGCTGCATCCAGGGCCCCACGAGGACTGCTCACAGGATGAGGTCGGGACAGGCCCAATGGCCGGGTGGCCACACCTAGGAGCGCACTCAGGCTGCCCCAAGTTCACTGCCGAGGGGGGCTGTCAGAAGGGCCGGTGAAAATGTGGGGGCTCCCCCAGGCTCGAGGAGTGTGGGAGGACGCTGATCCTGGTTGCTGGAGGCCCTCCACGCCTAGTATCTGCACTGCTCGGGGGCATGTGGTCCTCCCCACAGCGTGGGGCTCGGCTGCTAGGCCAGCGGGAGAAAGTCTGACTTCTTTCTGACCTCCAGAGCCTCTTTGAAAGGCTCCTCCACTCCGTCCCCACCTGGCCAGCGTAAGTCTCCTTTTCGATGAACTGTAATTACTTCTGGAAATGATCTTCACCTGTGTTCGCAGGGCCTCCCACACCCAGGGGGAGGGATTCTTTGGGCCTGCACGCTGAAGCCCCATGGAGGTCTGCCTGCCCCTTGATGGAAGGGAGTTCTGGGCGCAGGGAACAGGAGGCATGGCTGGGGTCAGCCTTGGCTGTGCAGGTGGTGCGGGCACTGGGGGTTTGCCTTGGGGCAGGGCCGCAGGTAGAGGTGTGGTTCAGAGTGGAGGCACTCCAGAAGGAGGCAGGTGAAGACCGAGGCCAGGGCTGGGAGCCGCAGAGGTCCATGTAGACTTAGAATCCGGAGATGGGGCAACTGATGGATGTGGGAATGAGGGGTTTCCCTCAGAACACCTTTTACCTCCTGATGCCCAGAGTTCTGTCGTATCCTGCCCGGCCTGTGAGCTGTGGCCAGGGCCTGTGTGCGGCACCCCCTGCCCCCCCAGTGCAGGCAGGAGAGGTGGGAGCAGCCGGAGAGCTGGCTGCCTGACCAGGAGTGTGGCCAGACAGCCTGGGTTAGGCTACCCTGAGGCAAAAGGGGCCTGGCTGTGGGATTTCAAGTAGGTTGTGGGCGGGCGGTACACACAACCCTGCATTTCAACAAGGTGGACCCAGATGTTGGGGTCGGGGCCCAGATAGAGGGCGCTTTCTCCTCCAGAGCAGTGGGGGCCAAGGACTTCTAGCTGGGAAGGCAAACACAGGACCCGCCCCCTGCCCACTCACCTCCCCACTGTCCCACCCCCACCCCATCTGTTCCCTTATTTGTAAGATAAGACAGACCCTCTCTTGGCTGTGATGGGTTTGGGAAACGCTTTGAAAAGGTGCTGTGTTCATTCAAGGTACAGCTTCCTGGCCCTAAATTCTTGCTGTGTGACGATTTCATAGGGGGTGACGTGGGTGAGTGTTTTTGTTTTGTTCTGTTTTAATATGTATAGGTCCATTATAATGTGGATTAGGAACAAATAAGTCAGCCCACCGGAGGCCCATGTTCATGGATAGTTTTGCATAATTGGGCTGAACCACCAGGCGTGGGCTAACCTAGGCCTGGGAGGTAGAGTCTGAGGCCAGTTGCCGCTCAGGTTTGCCTGGACGACCCAGTGAGGACGCCCTTGAAGGACCAGAGTCTGTCAGTGGCGGTCCGTTGCAGACAGACACGGGGACAGTCCTGTAGCAGGGCTGTGGGCGCCGCACGTGGCCAAGCCGGCTGCCTGGTGTGTGGTGGGGACACAACGGGCTGTGACACCCTCTCTGCCTCCACCCTGGATTCCCGGATTTCAGGGGAGCAGAGCGCAGACATCCTCAAGTCACACGGGTGACCGAAAGCTCAATCCAGTTTTATAAAAATAGAACCCGAGACAAATGGATGAGTCGCTCCACTCCCACCCCCAGTGCGGAATCTTTCCAAAGGAAATTGCCTCCTATTACTTCATTCTATTACGGAGAGCGTGGCTCACAGAGCCACTCATCCCTCCATTAATTTTCCGTGGGGAATGGACTGTGCCTTCTGGCTTAATGGAGGAGCTGGAACACCACGGGTCACCTGATCGGGGCCGGGCTCTGCCATTCCAGGAACCCTGACGCCTATGGGGCCCGGCGGCGCACAGCATCTGAACAGAGCCCCTGGGAAAGGGCATCGCCTGCTCTCTGTGCCAACCCCAGACAACAGCCCCCTCGTGCTTCGTGGGGAGTGGGAAAGTGCTTCCCCTGGGCCCCTCTCTTCCTCTCTTCCCACTGGTGAAGGACTACAAGAGGGGCCACGGGTGGGCCCCTGGGGCAAGTCTGGCCGTCCCCCACACTTCAGGGGCTTCCTCCCATTACCCGCCCGAGATCTGCCCTTTCTTAGGAATCTCCATATGCTTCCAACCAGATGGCTTTAACAGCGAGGCCATCCCCCTGGGAAGCTGCTTCCACCCCGCACGCCAGAGGTCAGAGTGAGAACTTTCCATTGTCATCTGCCGCGGTGCTAGGCGCACTCAGGGTCAGGGGACTTGAGTGCTTCTTGGAGGATGCGAGGGATTCTGGCAGAGGAACGTGACACCGAGGCCGGCTTCTCTAGAACCCCGTATCTCGTCCCATCCGGGCTGTGGCTGGGCTCGGTGCCCCAGCCCCGGGACTGCCCCCACCCCCGCGGCCATGGTGGCTGCTCTCCGCTCTGCGCCCCTGCAGCCGGCCGTGACTGCCCACTCGGAGGGCACGGCCCCGGCCGGATGACCCCAGGCCGAGGTCTCTGCGGCGGGCTGCTTGCGCCCCAAGCTCCTGGGCCAGGCTCTGTTCCCAGCCTCTGCTGGGGCTATTCCTCTTTCTGGAATGCTCTCCCCGCCCATCATCTCCTTCTCCTGGGGAATGTCTTCATCAGACCCCAGCTTCAGCCTGGCCGTGGCCTTCTGGGCCCTTTGTCCCCTGTGGCCGTCATGCGGCACGTGGTGTTTCATCACATGGTGTCACCCTGCCTGCACACCTCTGTCCCTCCCGCTGTGCACAAGCCCCACAGGCAGAGCCTGACAGGTTTCGTGCTTACTAGAGTGGGCACAGCCCCTGGCCGAGGCTCCAAATGGGGCGACGAGGGCTTACCGTCGTCGTCACACAGAGGCAGACGCCAAAGCTCCGGGCACCAAGTCTGTCTGAGCGTGAATGCTGTTCTTCGGCCAGGAGCTCTTTTGTTGGGATGCCTCATGACCCTAGATTTGGGGGCCAGGGGTCAGCCCAGGCAGGGAGGAGCAGGTGCCTGAGCTATGTTGAGGGAGGTGGAGCCCAGGAGCCAGGCAGGGGGCAGGTATCCCAGTCCAGCTCCCGCCGCCCACCACCCCCACGCGCATATATACACATTCTCTCTCTGCGGGGAGTGGGGAGTCCGGAGTCCTTCGTGCCCTGGTTGCCAAGGAGCGAGGGGCCTGCAGGTAAGCCCCTTGCAGGGCCCACACCCTTCTACAGACAGCAGGGGTGGGGAGGGTGCCGAGGCCGAGTGCTGAAGCTGCCTGCTCCGGGACCTGAGCTGCTGGGTCTGCGGAGTTGAAGGGGCGCCTGGGTCACGGGGCTGCCCAGTGCATGAGGGCCGGTGGTTTACCAGAAAGTCAGGTGAGGGCCTTCAGGGATGGGGCATGGGTGTGTGCATGACCCTGAGCCGTCCCAGCAGCTCCGCCCGGATCTGCACAGTGGCCCTGAGCCGGGGCAGCAGGGAGGCAGAGGGAGGGCAGTGGTGGGCAGAGAGCTGGGGGTGTGGGCAGCGTGACCAGTGGCCGGGTGCTCCTTGATGTACATGCTGCTGCTGGACAGGTTGCCCCGTCGGCCTCTGCCGCAGGCGGAGGGTAAGACCGTGGACTTGGGGGCCGCTTTTCCTCCATTTAGTGAAAATGTATTGTAACCCATCCTGCCTGGTATGTGCTAGATGCCAGGGTGATACTCGAGGGAAGGAGAAGCAGCCTCTGTTCTCCCAGAGCTGAAAGTAGTTGGAGGAGAACGTTCTGGGGAGGTGGTTTTTAGCTCAGTATCGGGATAGTTTTACAATAATTGGAATTTGCCAATGGAATGAATGAGTGAGGATGGTGAATTTGTTCTGGTTGAAAGAGCCTTGTGAATAGAGTTACTTTGTGATGGATGGATGGATAGATATAGGATAGCTGATGGACAGATGCACGGGTGGACGGATGCATGGATGGATGGGTGGATGGATGGATGGATAGACGATAGACCCACAGATGGGGAGATGATGGAGGGATGGGTGGATGGGTGGACAGAAGATAGCCTGATGGATGGGTGACAGATGGTAGAGGATAGACTCGTGGATGGGCAGGTGGACGGATGGAAGAGTGGATGGGTAGAGACTAGCCAGGCGGTTGGCTGTGTGGGTGGATAGGTGGACAGTGAGCGGCCCTGCCAAGAGGTCCCTGGTACAGAGTGGGCAGTTGTCCTGTGAGAGGCAGGAGACCTCCGTGCTCTGAGGGTTACGATCATGGGGGAATGGGAAGTGAATGTTAGTGGTACACGTGTGCCCTGCTCCCACACACATCCTTTCCTTTGAGTGTGTCCTCCCACTAGCACCAGCTCCCTGCTAGCGAGGCAGAGGCCCAGCGTGCTCCTGTGCATCACCACGAGTCCCGCCTGCAGCATGCCTTCCCGTCTGCATAGCCTCGCGGGGAACCGGAACCTCCAAACCCACGAGTGTGGCCACCCCCCTTTGTCACTTGCTGGTCAACAAGGCCTTCGATGGCTTGGCCCCGACAGGAGCTTGCTAGGGCCGTTTGGAGGGAGGGGGAAGACATAAGGAGCCTCTGAGGGGCCACCTGGGATGTGGCCAGCCCGGCACAGGCACCGTGGAGGCCACGGAACGGGTGAGCGTGCCCCAGGCTTCCCAGGGGCACTGGGTCCACCAGGGGCCTGGGATGCCGCCCGCCCGTGCAGCATATGCCAAGTGCAGGGGGACAAGGGTGCAGCCAGGGGCACGCAGCCGTTCCTTTTGGAGCCACAATGACCTCTGAAGTCCCGGTTGCTAACTGGACAGGAATCAGAGTTTGCAAACTGGTGGGCTGGACCTGGTCTGCGGCCTCGCAGAGTCTAACATGGTTGTCATTCTCACCTGTTTCTAATAATTAAATAAAAGTCACAACTTCTGGCTTCTCAAAAACCAAAAATGTTAGTGGGTCCCAGGTTCCTCATTGTGGTCACTACGATGCTGGCAGCAGGGGTGCTGGGGCTGGAGGGCAGCCCCCATCGGTCAGGGCTGTGCTGTCCAGGTCCCCTCACCCCACCTGCAGCCGACTTCGCTTGGCGTCACCTGCCCAGCCTCAGCAGACTCTGAGTTTGAGATCCCTGGATCGGCTGTTCTGGGTGTCACCCGGGGGGGCGGGGTGGGGGAGGGGAAGGGCAGGGCAGCCCCTGTCCATGGCAGTGACCTCCTGACTCCCCCTGCCCCACAGCTTCACGCAGGCCATGCTGAGCCAGCCCAAGATGGAAAGTCTGGATAACCCCACGGCCTACCGTGTGGGCCTCGCGCTCCTGGGAGTGGGGAGCACCTTTGTGCTCTCCAGCTTCTTCGCCCTGGGCTTCACTGGGACTTTCCTAGGTAAGACCCTGAGGGCTGGGGGGCCATGAGCCGATGCACTCTGGGTCCCGGGGCGGGGGCAGGTTTTGGAGGGCGGGGTGCCTGGCTGGCATGTTGCTCTGCCCCTAAGTCTGAGGCTCTGGGCACTTTGCTCCTGCAGGCCCCTGGCTGTCCATGGTCACCCGGGGAGGCCGGGCTCGCCTGTCTCATCCAGCCAGTTGGCTGCCAGGCCAGGTGGCATTGCCATTTGCTGCCTTCGGACCACAAGCCAGGGCTGGTGCAGGTCTGGAGCGGGTGGGGGTTGAGGGGATGCCGCTATCCCTGCTCTGTGTTCCCCACTGCCTATGGCTCAGGGGCTTTTGGGCTCCGGTCCTCATGACGTCAGCAACTTGCCCAAGAAGGAGTGCAGTTGGGCAGAGCAAGGCCATCTTGGGGACAGGGACAGGAAGGAGGAGGGAGCCCAGAGAAGGAGTCCAGCAGGCAGGGGCTTGTGAGAGGTGCCCACCCCTCTGATGGGCTGGGTCAGGTCTGATGGGCTCCCTGCTCTCAGCCCCCGGCCAACTTCACCGAGCTGGCCTCTTCACCGAGCTGGCCTCAATTTCCTCCAGTGCCAGGGGCAGTCCCCAGTGCCCTCCCGGTCCGCCTGGGGGCCTCTCTGTCCATAGTCACTTGGAGCCTGGGGTATGCAGGCTGCAGGGGAGAGCTAGGAACTCTGAGGGTGCTGTGCTCACAGGCAGAGGAGACTCACGGGAGCAGCACGTGCAGGGGGTGGGAGCTACGCCGGTCGCCCAGCTGCAGCAGCGGGACCCTAGGCGGGTTATGCCTCATGTCCAGCTGGAGCTTTAGGTGCCCAGGGCCCGGAGAAGGGCAGTAGGCAGGAAGGTGGGAAGAGGCGTTGGGAGCTCCTGGGTCTGCCAGGAAGGAGCAACGGACTGGGGCGGACAGGAGGGAGGCCCAGGAGCAAACCACAAGCTCCAGGCCAGGATGGAGGGCAGGTGGGCCTGTGTGTGGAGGTCCGGTCTGACCAGGGGTGGAGGTCAGGTGGGGGCCACGTCACAGGTGTCCCTGAAGGCCAGGCAGGGGCCTGAGGCTTCACTCCTGGGTAGGAGGGCCTGGAAAGCTCTCCCAGCGACAAGGAGGTTGCACTGCTGAGGTCGTGGGGGAGGAAGGGCCACGGAGGGAGGAGGGGTACTGTCCGGTCTGCCTCGGGTCCTCTGAAGACCAGGATGAGTAGCCCAGCAGCACACAGGCGTGGCACAGATGTGGGCAGAGAACTGGGAAGGGGCCGGTGTGGGAGGTCAGGGTCGTGGGGGGGGAGAATCGCCTGGGGGAGCCAGTCAGGATGAGCAGCCGGTGACTAGCCCAGCAGCCCGGGATGTAGGGCACGGCGGCCTCGTCCCTCCCATGAGTCAGCCCCAAAGCGGGTTTCTGTGCCATCCACCTCTGGGCCCACAGCCCCTTTCCTGCCTCCTGGGAAGAAAGGCTTTCGCAGCCTCCCGGGTGCCTCCTGTGCCCCTGGACCCCTTTGTCCCCAGATAGCGGACTCCTCCCGCCTGCGGCTGCCCTACTTCTGTCTCCAATGAAGCTCAGAGGCATTTCTGGGGCGCGGAGGCGGGGAGGATGCGCCGGTGCCCTTTCGTGAGCAGCACGGTGCCCGCGGCCGTGCAGGCTGCCTGTGGGCCCGCGCTGGACACGGCGTCTGTGCCTCTGTGCCCCTTAGAGCGGCCTTTGGGGGGAGGCCACGTGGCCACGTTTTGGAGTTGCCGGATGCTGGGCCAGGCTGGGGTCGGCTGTCTGATGGTTGCACTCTCCGCTGTGACCAGCTGCTCTGGGCTCCTTGCGGCCACAATTCTGGGGCTGACCTCCTCGGTGGTGGGCGGTCCAGGGTGGGGGAGCGGAATGGGCCCCCTCATTTCCCCCCGGATGGGAGGCGCTCACCCAGGCCACATGCTGGGTGAGAAGGGAGGATCTGAGGGCAGAAATAGTGGGGAGCAGGCGGGCCTGCTTTCGAGAGTGGAAGGGTCTCTTTCAGGAGGTGACGTGAGCTAAGGGAGAAATGCTGAAGGAAGAAAGCCGCTGGCTGGACAGAGAGCAGGGAAGGGCATCCCCAGCAGAGGAAACAGCATATGCAAAGGCAGGGGAGAGGAGCAGATGGTGGGTGGGAAGGTCCTTGAAGGCATCTGCATGCCTGTGGCCTGAGTGGGCCCAGCACCCGGGGTGTTCCTGGCCGGGGTTAAACCTGCCCCCCAGCTGGCCTGGACCCTCCTGGAGGGCAGATCCCGAGGTGCCCACCCTGGGGTCTCCCTCAGGAATGGTGTGGCCAGCCTGTGAGCCTCCGGTCCTGCCCTGTCTTGTCCACAGGCGATTACTTCGGGATCCTCAAGGAGGCAAGAGTGACCACATTCCCATTCAATGTCCTGGACAACCCCATGTACTGGGGCAGCACGGCCAATTACCTGGGCTGGGCCGTCATGTGAGTACTGGGCCTGCCCCGCGGGCTGCCGCCTGGGGAGGCGGGAATGGCCTTCTGTCATTTGCGGGGCGGAGGCGATCTCCGGGACTTTCTTATCCGCAGAAACAAGCCATATCCTAGAACAGGGGGATTAGCGAACTTCCTCCTGAAGGGCGGGAGAGGCGAGGCCCCCAAGCCCACATCTGCAGCTCCCAAGCAGCGGGGAGACAGTGGGTAAAGGAGGGACCGTGGCCGGAGCCAGCACCCCTTCATTTATGGACATGGAAATTTCAATTTCATGTACTTTTCGTGGGTCATGTCATACTCGGTTCCTTTTTTTTTTTTTAACCACTTAAAAAATGTACAAACCATTTCTGGCGTACAAACCATAAGCTGCCAGATGTGCACTAAAACGTGAGGGTTGGTGGGCCCCCAGCGCCTCTAGGGCTCAGGCTGTGCAGAGACCTCGGGTGAGGAGCCGGCAGAGGGAGTGCCTTGGGCTCTGGAGTTCCAACCGTGCGCCCCTCCAGCATGCTTCCCGTTTGCCCATTTTGGATGTTAGGGCTCCTTCCGTGGAATGTTTTTCTGTAGACAGTGTTCTGCTTTTACTGAACACTTGAAACCGCGTGCCTGGAGTGTTACAGGCGTTCCCAGACACCAGGAAGTTACAGGACGCAAAGGAATGAATCTCAAATGGTGGAATGTCAGGAGCGTGATCCTTCTTCGAAACCCCCACCTTTCAGGGCAGCCCAGATCGGAGCACTGGGCTTTGAGTGCCAGGAGCTGGAGGGAGATCTGTGGGTCTGGCCAGGACCTCTTCGCCTGCCCCAGTCCCGCTTGCAGGCCAGACAGTCCCCTTGCCTGGACTCGGGCAGCGGGATCCCAGGGGGAAGGGTCCATACCCCTGGATTCACGGCTCCCGCCCCACTGAGCATCTCCCTGCACCCACCCTACAACTTCTTGACTCTTTCCGCTGACCTCCTTTCCCTACCCACTACCAGCACACCCGCTGTTCTCTCCTATTTCCACCCCCATTTGGTCTTTCCAAACCCAACTTGTGTGTCCCCTCCTCCAGGAAGCCCTCCCTAACCCTTTGCTCCCGCCCCCTCCCCCCCACAGCTGCCTCCTCTGTGCTCAGATGGGCCCTCCAAAGGCCGAGCTCACATGTGGGTCCCCTCTGTGCCCCAGTGGGGTGCCTGGTGCCCGAGTGAGATGTCACCTCCACCTCAGGGCTGTTGGGCCATGGCTCTCAGGAACATGAGGCCCTAGGGAGGCCTGGGCTCCCAGAGACCCCCTCAGGAGGACATCAGCCACACGGTGATGAGAGAGGGCCTCCTCTGTGGCTCAGGACGTGGCCCGGCATCTGAGAGATGTTAGAGACGGGCCATTACCTGGGCTGCCAGATGCTGTCCTCCACCAGGGGCCCCATGGATGGGGCTTCCCGGAGCTGCCGGGTGTGCTGGGCCCCTGGTGGGCCTGGGCATCAGGATTCCTGGGGGCACAAGGCACCGGGGCCTCCTGCTCCGTTCAGGTCTCACCTTCTCAGCTCCCTCGCCTGAGTGGGACACCCTGTCCCCAGGGTGTGCCGCCGGTCCCGTAGGACCAGACCTGCCACCCGCCTCGGGCTCAGGGCCAGGCATGTGGCTCCATCTGGACCTCAGTCTCCCCATCTGCAGAAGGAGATGATCCTCTCCACACGGGGTTTTTAGCATGTCAAGGTCAAGAGCGGGGCAGCACTTGGAAAGGGGTGGAGTTTCACGCGCATGGAATGGAGAGGGGGTGCCCGCTCGGCGCATGGGCCAGGGCCCGGTGTGGGGGCGCAGAGGTCAGTCTGAGCGACACTGGCTATAGATCCCCGGCCCTGTCTTCCTGAGCTGGCTACTGGCAGGTCCACCCAGATGGGAGCCCGCCTGCTGCCCGCCTCCTCCCCAGCTCCTGGGGTGCCTGACTTCTGAGTGCGGAGGCTCTGCTCGCTCTAGAAAACCAAACCAGGGCCAGTGAGTAAAGCTCTGGGAGAGATTTCATTTCAGCCCCAGAAGGTTTTCTGTTAGGTGTTGGCATCTCCTCCGGCCGTGGCGAGGGGCAGACAGCCCGCGCGGCCCTGGGGGATGATTCGAACAAAGTCCACAGAATGGGGGTGCCCATGAACCCATTTCCCTCTCTCCTCCTGGCCATCCAGATGCTGCAGCCCAGCCCCTGTGGAGCCTTGGGGATCCGAGGGAGCTAGAAGAAGGTGGGCTCACAGCTGGACAGCAGGTGCCCCCAGGCCCTTCCAGCAGGGAGCCCACGGAGGGCCCACTGGACACTCCACATGCCCTTGGGGACACCAGACCCATTTCTAGAAAACAGCCTGAAGACACTGTCAGTGGAGGGCAGGTCTCCTAGGAAGGCCCCTATGCAGAAAAGGACCCGCTTGGCCACCCGGGTGACTCTGAGAGGCCATTCTTTCCTTCCTGATTCATCCCCGCTGTGTCCTAAGCTGGGGGACCAGGGGCATGAGAAGAGGGGTGTGGGCCCCTGTTTGAGGACGGAGCCAGCCCAGACATGGTCAGCAAGCAGCCAGTGGGTCAGGACTCCGAGCGAGACAAAAGGCTGGGCTCAGGGTCTGACACTGTCTTCTCCGCAGGCACGCCAGCCCCACCGGCCTGCTGCTGACTGCGGTTGTGGCCCTCGTCTACATGGTCGCCATCCTGTACGAGGAGTGAGTAGACACCTGTCACACATGATGAGTGCGACCGCCAAGCTGGGCCGGGCTTCCCGTTACCACTGGGCGGGCGGTGCCGAGGGAGTCTAAGCCTCCTGCCCCACGCAGACGCCCCCCTCCATCCACGCTCCGGCGGGGTGCGTGGCCTGGGGTGGTGCCATCACCTCCGAGACCTGACCGGAGCTTCTCTCCCTCCCCGTAGGCCCTTCACTGCTCAGATCTACCAGCAAAAAGCCTCCCCATCCCACAAGAGGAGCTGACCGGGCCTGCGCCACGTCACTGAGCGTCTGCTGCCTCCGGCCTGCCCCGAGTGCCAAGCCCTGCAGTGGGGAGAGGGGCCCCGGCTGCTGCTCGGTGTTCGCGCCTGGCGAGGGCCACTCCAGTGCCTTGGAAACCTCTGCCTTGGGGGCCCTGGACATGCTGTTGTCTGGCCACTGAGCCCCCGCCCCCGCCCTGCCGCACCCAGTACGTCCTAACTCACCAATAAAGGCACCCTGACGCCAGCGTCCCCTCCAGCTCTCTGGCGGGGGGCGGGGGGGATGGAAGGAGTTTAGGGCTGTGGGGAGTGGGGCATTCCCCTGAGGGCTCCAGGCCAGGCTGGTGTGGCTCTCCTCACTGACGCCTCTCAGCTCCAAGGGGGGCACCACCATCCACGCTAGGCAAGGAAGGGACTTGCCTGGATGTTTGGGCTTCCTGTATGGCCCGCCTCACCCCTGCCCCAGTACCCCCTTTTCTGTCCCTTTCCTTTGGGGAGCCAGCCCAGCCTCAGGGTGGGGGTATCATCATACACCCAGCAGCCCAACACCTCCATGTGCCAGGGAGCTCCCAGCCTCTGAGAGCTGCCATCCAGGTAAATGATCAGAGAGCAAAAAATACGGCAAAAATTTAAAACCAACGTGGAAGTACCTGGTGGGGGTGGGAGCCCCTGTTAACCATGGTGGTGGAGGGCCCTCTTGAGGAGGTAACATTTGAGGTGAGACCCAAATGAGCAGAGGGAGCAAACTGGAGGATTCCAGGCAGTTGGAAGGGAAATGCAAAGGCCCTGTGGTCAGAACAAGCATGGGGGCCCAAAGCAGCAGGCTCTGAAGGATGGAGCGAGGGAGGAGCAGCAGCCACGAGGTGCCTGGCCCCTGGGGGTCAGACCAGCGGGTCGGCCCAGTTGGTGCCCCTTGGGGCATGACCACATTCACAGAAAGCTGGGCCGTGACCTCATGCTCTCTGAACCCCAGGCCACCAGGTCCACGTTAGATGAGCTGGCCTTGGAGACAGATCATCTCTGTGGCGTGATCTGAGGGTTATCAGAAAAGTCCAGATGCAGTCACATTGCAAAACCTCTGGGCCTATGAGGGGTCTGTGTCTGGATGGGACCTTGCATGCCCCTGAAGGTGGCCATGGGGTGGGGGCGGGCTGTGGGAAGGCGCTGTGGTTGAGGAAGGAGTGAGGCCTCACGTGCTGCCCTGGACTTGCTAGCAGTGCCTGAGCCTGCGGAGGGAGGGGACATTTGGCGTGCAGCTGCTCTGGGGCCCTGCCCTGCGCTGGTGTCTCCAGACGACCACCCAGGCGGAGATCACCCCAATTTGGTGGCTGAGGCTGGGTGACTTGTCCAGGAGGCATAGGTCTGTGCTAACCCAAGCTCACGGTCCCTCTCTCTCTCACTGAGCGGGGAGGAGTTGAAGAGAGCTGGGGGCTCCCTGGGCCATGGGCCCTGGGATGGGGCTTCCTGGGTGGGACCGGAGGACCTGGGCCCAGCACCTAAGTCTCCCCCCACACTCTGGGGCTGAACTCAGCATCTCTGGTTAACGCTGACACTTCTCTCCTAATTCCTCGTGGGCCTCATCGCCAGGAGGAACGGGCCATGTGATCATCTGGGGCCTGTTGGTCAAGCCTGACTGCAGGGCTGAGTGTACCGGGCCTGCCCCTCCTCCGGGCCCCTGCCTTATCTGCAGGCCGCCAGCCCTCTGAGGACACAGGCCAGGCCTTCCCCTCGCCATGCAGACTCCCCACCTGTGCATGCAGCTCTCGGAGCGCCCGCCCCCCCCCCCGACCCTGTAACAGGGCCATGATATTCATGCCTGTCTGGGTATGCAGCAGGTGTCTAGGCTTTGCAGGCTGGATGGCTCCTTCATCACCCAGGGAACTCCTTGAGCCCTTTTCTTTGATGTCTGGAATCCAGAGTCTATCTCAGGCCTTGATGGGCCCCAAGAGGCATCTAGTCTGATCTTACCCAGTGCTTCACTCTCTGTGTCTACTTGCACACCCCTTGGAACAGGGAGCTCACTCCTCCACAAGGACCTCTGCGCACATTGCCTTTGAGGATACGCTGGCCTCCTGAAGGCTTTGTCGGGGCAGAACCGAGAAGCTCCAGGCAGCTTGACCCATGGGTCCACATGGCGGTGGGAGGAGGGGCCCAGGGCGGGGCCGGAGCCGTGGGCTGAGTGGGCTCCCCCGTGAGGATCTGTTGTGATGGGAGCAGAGCTCAGCGCTGAAGAGGAAACTGAAAGATGGCTGTGACCTGGGCGTGATGAAGGGAGCCTGTCAAAGGAATACGCGCTCTGTGTCACCGTGTTCCTGTTCAGGTGGTGGCTGTGGTGGGGACGGGGCTCGGGCTGGTGCCACGGCACCTGGACATGCGCATTCTCGCGGGAAGTGTCCACTCACCTCCACCCCCGGAGGGGGCCTGCCCGGTGCTCTCCCCAGACGGCTTTCGGGAACCGTCTAAACCACTTTTCGCCACCAGATCTGGCTGCTGCAGCCAGATCCTGCCTTGGGAGCCAGCTGTCCACCCTCCAAGGGGCCCTCAACACTTGGTAAATATTTTTAAAGTTCCCTTTCCCCTCTAAGCGCTGCAAGTAAATAACATGTAGGAGGAGGCTCAGCCCCACAGATGCTGTTTGTTACTTTGTGCCCAAACACCCAGAAAACAGAATCATTTGTAACTATTGTTAACCTGGACAACATGAAAACAATGCTCCTGGCTGGTGGGGCGTGGGCGGTGGGAGTGCAGGGAAGGAGTGTGTGCCTGTGTGTGTGGGGGGGAGGGGGTGTGGATGCCTCCCGCAGAGCGGGCCTCACTGTCCTGGGGAGTGGGCAGAAAGTGGGGGGTCCTGCACCCCGTTCCTTCCACTCTGTTCCTTTCTTAAGTTTGGATGGTTCAAAAGCATGAGTGTGGGTTCCGTTTGTAATGGAATGGTTCCTTCAGAGAAAGCCAGACGGGGACATCCCAAGCTAGCACGCATCATGGGGGCTGGCTTCCCGTGGGAGTGAGGCCCCACAGGCCGCCCACAGGGCTGGGCAGGTGCACAGGCTATTTTGTGGGGGCATCTGTTTGGGGAATGAATGACACATGCACTCAGGGATTAACTCGGCGGACCTGGGAGGACACATCCTACAACCTGGCATCTGTGAGGTGGGGTGACACTCCCAGAAGGGACTGGTAATTGCGGTTGAGAACCCCAGCTGGGCTCAGTACCTGCCACGGGCACTTTGGGCTGGGGGGGGGAAGATGTCAGTGCCGACCTTGACCTTGAGGGAGGCTCTGAATCCAGGCTGGGGCCCAGCCCACTGGGTCTCCCGAGGGAGAGCTGGTTCAAATCCTCCCAGGACTGGAGGCCACATTCACTCTGGCCCTCTAGCATGGGCCATCAGGAAGGAGCCAGAAGCCATCGTATTTCAGAGCCCAGTTGCCCATACTGTGCCTTCACAAGAGGCAGAAGGAGGGCCCCTCGTCGGGGGGTGAGGCAGGACCAGGCTATGACCAGCCCCTGCTTGCGTCCTTGTCTGGTTCCTTTCCGCAGTGAACGCCCCGCACCACCGTCCACAGCGGCCCTGGGTGCTGCGCATCGGCTCAGTTCTTCCTCATCTTAGATGGGGAATGCAGGGGAGAGCAGCCACAGCAGGGTCAAGAGGGGTGGGGAGGACCCGGCCCTGCTGGTCTGTCACACAACTCCCGCATAAGTGACACCAAGAATCGTAAGCTCTTGGGGGCTCATCATGTGAGGTGTGCCTCTGAAACACCCATCAACAGTAGACATGAGGCTTGGGGACAGGTATGGAGGGGCAGGGAGATCTGAGGGGTGTGCTCTGAGAAAGGGGGCACGGATATCCCACAGTGGGGAACAGAGCTATAGGAGGGGCACCATGGGTAGGTAAGAGCCAGGACTGCCAGTCCCCTGGGTTCAGGCCCCAGCCCTGCTGCCACCTCCTGTGGACCCTGGCCAGTCATGCCGCCTGCCTCAGTTTCTCCATCTGTAAAATACAGACAGTAATAGTTCCTACTCCTCAAGGTTGCTGGAAGGAAGGACTTAGAACAGTGCATGGCGCAAATAAACCCTCCCCCAGCATCACTTTCAGCGGTTGTGACATTCTGCGGGAGGGCCTGACCTAGAGGGTCTGGCTAAGATGGCGTCTTGGATCCCGTGGCCCTGCACCCCCATCCGCAGTGCTGCGAGCCCATGGGTCGTTGAGCCCGTGGTTTGTTTTGTTTTGTTTTCTTTCCTTCTTAAGATTTTATTTATTTATTTATTTGACAGAGGGGGAGAGAGAGAAGCAGGCTTCCCGCTGAGCGGGGACTTAACTCCGGGGTTGATCCTAGGACCCTGAGATCATGACCTGAGCTGAAGGCTTAAGGACTGAGCCACCCAGGCGCCCTAAGCCACGGGCTCCCTCACTCACACCGGCTTTGAGACCCAGCCCCTGCCAGTTGCAAAATGGGACTGTTGGCCCAAGAGACTCCTGAGGGACAAAATGCTATGGGGCAGGGAAGACGGCACGTTGGTCCAGCCTTGAGCAAGCAACGGCAAGTTTCTGGTCCTTGGGGTGCCGCCCAGGAAAAGGATGGGGCCAGCCCCTGACCGAAAGCCCTGACCAACTTCAGAGCATCCCTGGCTGGGCGAAAGGAGACGCCGAGGCCTGCCGTAGAGCGCGGGGCGGGGGACGGCTCCTGCTGGGCCTCGGCCTGGAGCTCAAGGCCGGACCTCACCAGACCCCAATCTGGAGGCTCGCCCCGCACTCCAGCCCGGGAGAGCGGTGCCTGCGGCCTCCCGGCGCCGCCGGCGGGGCCTCTGCTGCCCTCTGGTGGCCGGAGCGCGCGGCGCCGACCTCGGCGCTAACACCGTCGCCGGGGAGCAGGCAAGCGCCTGCGGACGGGTAGGGTGCTGCCGCGGGGTTTCGCTCTCGGGACCGAGGAGAGGAGGGAGGTACGCAAGGCTCCGTGCGCGGTGCCGAGCACTGGTAAACACCTGCGATTACGCTCCTGCTGTGCCGAGATTACAAGTGTTACTCTTTGGGTAAACTGAGGCCCCAAGGAAGGGAGCGTGAGCGTGAAAGTGCGTGTTTGTGTGTGTGAGTGTTGCGGGTGGGGTCCTTGCCCCAAGGCGCAAAGAGTCAGAGCCACTGGAGGAAGTACAACCCTGACGCCCCTTTGGGCGCCGAGCCCCGTGCCGTGGAAAACGGGGTCCGCGCGCCCCCTGCCCCAGCGGGACCCGGACTCAGTTGCTCTCCGCGCGCGGCGGGCAGAAGCAGCGGCGGCCGGCGGAGGTCGCGGGAGGCGGCGCGGGGGCCCGCGGGGCGTGACGCACGGAGGCTGGGAGGGTGCGGGGCGGGGCGGCCGCCCAGGCTGCTTATAAGGGCAGTCTCCGGGCGCACAGAACCAGAGCGAGCGACTTGGTCCGAGAGCGCGGTCGCGGGGCGCAGCTGAGCTCGACCCGGAACCCAGCCCCAAACCCAGCCTCGAGCACAGCCGCCGAGCCGCGCAGCCCCGCAGCCCCGCGCCAGCTCCGCGCCCCCGGCCGCCCTCCGCGCTTCTCTCGGCCCCGCTCCCGCCCCTGCGGCCCTCCGCCAAATGAAACTGGCCGCGATGATCAAGAAGATGTGCCCGAGCGACTCGGAGCTGAGTATCCCGGCCAAGAACTGCTATCGCATGGTCATCCTCGGCTCGTCCAAGGTGGGCAAGACGGCCATCGTGTCGCGCTTCCTCACCGGCCGCTTCGAGGACGCCTACACGCCCACCATAGAGGACTTTCACCGCAAGTTCTACTCCATCCGCGGCGAGGTCTACCAGCTCGACATCCTCGACACGTCCGGCAACCACCCGTTCCCCGCCATGCGGCGCCTCTCCATCCTCACTGGTGAGCGGGAGGCCGGGCCCGGCGGCGGGCGGGTGGAGGGAGCTGTGCTACTGGGGCGGGGGGTGGGGACCCCGGTCCGAGGGAGCCCGGCCACTCCAGGTCCCTTCCCCGCGCCCCACGGTGAGCAGAGAGAAGTCGGGGGGCCCCTCGCGCGGCTGCTGGAGCCCCGACGCCCGGCGGCGGGGCGCCCGCTCCCCGGTCGTTCCCACTTTAGCTGTCCCCTTGGCCGCCGTCCTCCCCGGCTCCTTTAACGCCCCTTCTGTCTTCCTGTAGGAGACGTTTTCATTCTGGTGTTCAGCCTGGACAACCGCGACTCCTTCGAGGAGGTACAGAGGCTCAAGCAGCAGATTCTCGACACCAAGTCTTGTCTCAAGAACAAAACCAAGGAGAACGTGGACGTGCCGCTGGTCATCTGCGGCAACAAGGGGGACCGGGACTTCTACCGCGAGGTGGAGCAGCGCGAGATCGAGCAGCTGGTGGGCGACGACCCCCAGCGCTGCGCCTACTTCGAGATCTCGGCCAAGAAGAACAGCAGCCTGGACCAGATGTTCCGGGCGCTCTTCGCCATGGCCAAGCTGCCCAGCGAGATGAGCCCGGACCTGCACCGCAAGGTGTCCGTGCAGTACTGCGACGTGCTGCACAAGAAGGCGCTGCGGAACAAGAAGCTGCTGCGAGCCGGCAGCGGCGGCGGGGACCCCGGCGACGCCTTCGGCATCGTGGCGCCCTTCGCGCGCCGGCCCAGCGTGCACAGCGACCTCATGTACATCCGCGAGAAGGCCAGCGGCGGCAGCCAGGCCAAGGACAAGGAGCGCTGCGTCATCAGCTAGGAGCCTCCCCCCAACCCCAGCCCCCCGCGCGGGCGACAGAACCTACGGAGGACGTTGTTGAAAAGTCACGTCTGACGTCCGGGCCAGCCCTGGGCTGCGCGCGCGCGGACTAGCATCTTCCCTCCCCGCGCCCCGCGCTCACTAGGGGGGCGCAAACGATGAAGGGACGGTCCTCTGCTCTGGAAGGGAGAGAACTGGCTCAGACCGGGACCCCCCACCCCGTCCCCCATGGGCGCCTGCCACCCCCACGGGTTGGGGGTACAGGCCCCGCAGAGGGGAAGTTGTCTTGTTTGTGACAAAGACAAGAATGCGGGGAAAGGGGCGGGGTGTAAGTTAATCAGCCTCTGTTAGGCTTTGGGAAACCTGTCCTGACCCCTGGAGGGTCTAGACGGGACAAATGGGGCATTAACTTGTCTGTGATTCTGGGTTGCCATGACAGCTTAGGAAAGCTTCTGCCCTCCTGAGAATAAGGGGGTGTGGGTCAGATCATAGCCAAGTGACTTGTTTACATGTGTGTGTGAAATTGCACAAAGGAAAACAAAACACACAACTTGCACTTTAATAGTTCTGAGGTCATCATGGACATGAACAAACTCTTACTCAGTTGTTTGTACTGTGTGTGTCAGTCTCTAAAGTTATTGCTATTGTTTTTTTTTTTTTACAATACCAAATAAAATAATTTAAAACAGAAAGCCATACGCTTGCTTTGCTTTTAGAAATGACTGGAAGGCTGAAGGGTGAGGAGGGAGAGGCGGGGGTTTACTGCTGGGGCATTCGACTCACCCTCCCCAGACTGGCAGATGACCCTGGCATTCTGAAAATGGCCTCAGCCCCCCATGGCCTGGGAGAAAATGCTCCAAAAAACCCGCAGATGATTGGACCAAAGCCCTCTCCTATTTGGGAACGGCTCCTCAGAAAGCCAGGACAAGAAAGGGGTCCAGATTTTTTCTAGAGCTGCATCTTTCCAGCCACCAAGGGCTTCCAGGCTGTGCCCAGACTCACTCCAGGCGGAGGGTGACGCGAGGGCCCCAAACCTGTGACTTGCAGTCGGCTTGAGGGGTCACTAGGGTCCTGCTCTCACAAGGGAAACGGAGCCTTGAGAAGAATCCGGTCAGGCCCATGCAGGACCCTCGTCCCCTGACTCCTGTTCAGGGTCTGCCACACGGCTGTCAGCAGACACTCAAACACCCCCCCCCACCAGCCACCTGTGCCCTCCAGCCTCGGGAAGCACTCACCACCCCGGGGGTAGGTCCAGCACCTTCTCTGCCTCAGTGTCTCCTTCTCTTCGGCAGTCGAGGGCACCCATTCCTGACCGGGGAACCAGCTCTCTGCCACTTGTAACTGCAAGCTCGGGCCAAGTGACACCCACCAAGCCTCCAATTCTTCACCCGCAGAATAGCCCTCTGCGTGGGGGTGCTATGAGGAGTAAGGGAGGTGTTTGCAAAGCACTTAGCGCGAGTGCCCCGCCACCCAGTAACCCCCTAACAGGTGGCTTCGAGAGGGTGCTCAGCCCTGGGAGGGGTCCCGTGTTGTCTCATGGAGGGATTTCCATCCTGTGCTGTGAGGGCTGCTCCCTGGGCGCTGAACTCACCCCTGGGCCTGGGGGGCCAATCACAGGTGGGCAGGATGACCCACCAGGCCCACTGGGTCCTTGGGGACAGATGTCACTCCCGAGGACAGCTACCCTGTTTCTCATGCTGGCTTTGCTGTGTGTGCTGAGGGGAGGAGGTGCACGGGGCTTCCCACAATTTGCTCTCTCTCCTCTGAGCAAAATGAACATCTTCCTTTCAACTATGCAAGAGGGACATCTTATGATGGATTTCTCCGTACAAAACCCAAGATGTCCTGAGAGCAGAGCACAAGTTCTTTTAATTATACTCTCAAAGAATGTCACCAGTCCAAAGCGTGGAGTACAGGGAAGGCTCTGTCTCCCTCGGCCCCAGCGAGAGGTCTTCAGCCTTGCAGAAGGGCCGGTGGTCTTGTAGCTCTATGTGCTTCGTGGTTCCTGTTTGGTCAGAGCCTTAAAACTGGCCCCCCCGCGACTCTGAAATGTCAAGGACATAACTGATTCAGTTAAATAACAGTCCCAGGGTGGGCTGGCCTACCGGGTGGCTGCCCACTTCAGAGCGCGCTCTTCTGTCCAGAGCCACTGAAACTAGATCCCCCCCTTCACACGTCCCGCGCTCCCCCTGCTCCAGCCTCACTCTGACAGGTGGCTTCGGGTCAGCACACACGGACCCCCTGCGAAGAACACCTTCGACCGGTCTTGCTGCCAACGAGGTCAATCGGCGGGCATCTGTTAAGCCCCTGACTTGGTCTGGGCAGGTTACGTGCCCATTTCGAGATCTAAACAATACGTAGTTACTTCTCGCCTCCGCAGGAAGAGGCGAGGGGAAGGGCTCGGTCTGATAGGCCAGGGAGGGGCACGCAGATCGGAGGGAAAAAAGAGGGGCGTCATGAAGCAGAACTGGGCCCTCGAACCTGCAGGCGTGGCTCGTCAGGCCGGGTCAGAACGGCCCCCGAACGGCACTGTCGCACCCCGCTGATGGGTGAGCGGAGCCGTCACCGAGGGCACATCAGGATCACCTCTATCTGGGGCGCAGTGTAGAGACAATGGTGCACTCCAGCTCGTGGGAAGCAGCCCGGGTCCAAAGGGGTCTGGTCAGCCTCCAGCATGAAGTGGCTGGATGTGCGGACGGAAGGGGGCAGGAGACAAAGGGAGCAAGAGCTAAAAGTACCAAGAACATGTAGGCGGCAGAGACGCTGGAGACAGGGGCCACCTGCCCTGCTCTGGGTTGACACCCTCCACGACAGAGTTACATTCATTCACTGGCTCAAACATAAAAAGGAAACAAAGTATTTGGGGGGCGGGGGCGGGGTGAGGAGGGAGGAAGCCACCCTGCCGTCTTTTAAAACAATATTCTTCCTGTGCCGGTTTCTTTCAGCATTTGAAATGCGTGCCATGGGGGTGCAGACCCAGCTGGTCCAGGGACTCCTATGCCTATGTTTCATGACACTGCTGTCGCAGAACAGTGAGCACCCGGGGGCGCAGCATACCCAGGGGTGGGAGCAGAGGGTGGGGGAGGGCAGGAAGCAAAGAGGAGCCGCCTCCTTTCCTCCTGCGCTCAGCCCCTAGGCCCGCTCTGCCCGCGGAGCCTGAATGCACAGCAGATGGCCCCCTCTCCAGAAGAGGGGCGGTATCCCCGGCCCCCTCCCCAGCCTCCAGGAACATTCTTCCTTCCACCACCAGGCACTCGGTTATTATGCATCTAGACATATGGATGCACCCTCTACAAGGAGGCCCCAACGATGCCAAGCCTGAGCGCTGGCTCCCCACACGGTCAATGCCAAGTTCGGCTACGGAAGCAGCTACAGCAGCCCCGGGTTACAGAGTTCGCAGCTGGAGTCCGAGGCGCTGGTCGGGGGAGTCAGGGAGGCCATGTGCTCTCCCGCTTCTTTCCCACGCCTTCCTGGAAGCCAGCCTCGTCTACTCCTTGGGGATCTCAAACATGCAGAGGCTCTTGTACTTCTGCAGAAGCTCGTTCTTGGTCCTGACCTGCTCCCGGAGGCTGTGCAGCTGCTGCTGCTGCTGCTCAGGGCTCAGGTGGATGCCGGGCATGGCGCTGATGACTTTCCGCATCTCCTGGAACTTGGTTTTGAGGGCGTTCAGGTCCTGGTGGATGTCCGGGCTGTCCTTGTCCATGCTATAGGGGGCAGAGGGCAGTCGTTAGTGTTCACGGCTCAGACTCACCCCCACAGAACCTGCTCTCTTCCAACCTTACCTTTCAGCCTGCCTTGTTTCCATGTCCCCTTCCGAGGCCATGCACCCCCAGGGGACAGCTGCCCAGTAGAAGCACCTGCGCCCAGCACTGCCACTGCTGCCCCCCTCAGCCTGCTGGCGCCACCGGAGGCCGAAACCCCATTAGCTCAGAGGACAGGGACTGTGTCTGCCTTGTTGGGACACGTACCCCCGGGCCCAAATTCGCCTTTGTTACCAGAATGAATGCTTGGCAAGTTCATAATGTTTGTTGAATGACTGAACACACCACTACCATTGTGAGGTGACGAATGGCCGGCAAAACTGGCCGAAATCCTACATTTCTTCTAACTGGAGACATTTCCAGGCCAATCAAGAAACTTTATCAGCTGGCCAGAGCTAAGTTTAGCTGATGTTTTGCTGCCTGAGCCTGTTAACGTAAGCACTAATTTCCACAGGGCTAGTCATAAATTTTACATTAGTTACAAGCTATTGGAAATTTTTCCAGCAGGTACGAAGTCTCCCCTGCGGGTCCTGCAAATTCCTTGCCTTCAGGTCAGGCGGGATCATTCCCTTCATCCCACTGCTTGCTATCATAAGCTGCCCAGAGATCCGTACTCCCCAGCACTGCTAAAATAAAAACAACAAGAACAAAACCTTCACCTAAGATCAAAGAAACAGCTTGTCAGTTGCTCCTATACATTTTTTACAAGTTAGCAAGTGGGGGAGCTTTTGCAAACAAACAGCTGGGACTAAAACTAAAAGCCAATTCAGTAGGCTGTTCTAAAAGTCACCCATTGAGGCGTGGAGAGTGGGGGAGAACTGTCAACGATCACTTATTTTTTGAAATAAACGTCCATTCCTGATGGGGAGTATCAACCCAGATGGTGCTAATTCATGTTCATTATTCATCATTTCTCTGCTTACGCAGACAGAATATCCATCTTCCCTGGCAATCACTTGGCAAATGAGATGGGCCCTGCTCCCTGCGCTAACTCAGAGGCAAGATGTGGAGAATCACTCATTCTAGGGAATGTTAACCAGCCAAACATTTCTTGTTGTCATTTGATGCCCTCACTTTATTTATTATTTATTTATTTATTTATTTTTTAAAAGATTTTATTTATCAGATAGAGATCACAATTAGAGAGGCAGGCAGAGAGAGAGAGGAAGGGAAGCGGGCTTCCTGCTGAGCAGAGAGCCCGATGTGGGGCTCGATCCCAGGACTCTGAGATCATGACCTGAGCCGAAGGCAGAGGCTTTAACCCACTGAGCCACCCAGGCGCCCCTGATGCCCTCACTTTAAATATCCAATGAATGCGATACCTTACCCCGGTTTCTAGAGAGGAGTAATTGGTATTTATGAGAACTGTGAACTCTTTAGAAGGGAGCAGATAGGGGGCATCTTTTATTTTAACGATTTTAGATGTCAGCTCGAATCTACAACTTTGGAGGGAAACCATCTGGGTTTCTGAAATCGTTACACTTGCATGGCATTATGCGTTAACACGCCGTATGAACAGAAGTCCCAAGAGAGCTCTGAAATTGAACTATAGTTTTAAGAACACTGATTCACACCAATCTGAAAGGACACAGTAAAAGCAAACAAACGAAAATACATAAAATAAGAAATTCGAAGGAAGTTACGATCATCCAGTTATGGGAGCAAGCATGACCTGGCCCCGAAGAAGACTGAGTTCTGAAGGAAAAAGTGGGCCATGCTTAGGGTGCTTGCTTTTGAAAATCCCCCGCATCTCAAGGTTGTCCATTCTTCGCTCAGTGAACTCTTAGTGAAGGCGCCACATAAAGGCTTGCCTGGAGGGAAGCTACAGGGAAAGGGGGCCATGTGGCCCCCAGCAAGGCCCTCTCGGCAAGCTTCTCGGCCTGCCCTAGTTGGTGAAGGTAAATAACGTGGAACTCCTGGAGCGAGAACTCTCTATTCAGAAACCGGCTCGAACCAAGCGGGAACCTGCTAGACCGGGATGACTGTGACATGCTCAAGCCAAAAGAAATGAGCCAGGCCCAAACAGTGTGTGAATAAAAGCAGAAAGCTCCAAACGGGCCTGCTTTGTGTTCAATGTTAGTCATCAGCCAACTTTAGAAGAAAAAAAAAACGAGACTAGGCCAAGGTCGACAAGCACCAAAATCATACAAACAAGGGCGAGGTTAGGGCACTTTGGTCCTGCTTATAAGAGTTTCTGAAAGATGGACAAAAATACTGCTGCTCTGGCTTGCTTGACAGGCCACTTCTTCTCCGTCTCCTGTGCACATCCTAGGTGATACTCAGCATCCCGTGGACACACACATTCGGTGTTCCTGGCACCAGACCCAGGGCAAACTTCACAGGCTTATTAGGCGGGCGGGTTTAAGACAATGCCTCATTTGGGTGCTAAATACGGCCGCAGCTCCAATTTTTACTGCGGGCGCCTTGGGACTTGAAGATGCCATCTCGCCTCAACTGGGCAAGTGTGTCCACCAGGAACTTAGAAGCAAAAGGAACCCACCTGGTTCCTGAAGCCAACCTCCTCCCAAACCAGAGACCACGCAGTAGCAGGCCTCTGTTTCCCACTTCTTCCTCCTGAGAGTTTCCGTGACCCTCAGTCCTGCGCCCCCACTGTCCTGGCTGACCCACGCTGGGACCAGTCCTGCCCTCCCTCCCTCCTTCTTTCCACGCTAACTTCAGTGGCTGGCATCTTTCTAAAACAGTGGGGGGGGGGTGGTTGTTGCTTTTCCTGTGACCGTAATAGGTGCTTGAGGGAAAAACTTAAAAACAGCAGACACCAAGGCTTAGAAAATGAAGATTCCTCTAAGGCACATCCCGGAGGAACCCGTTAACATGTGGTATATACCATTTCAGACTGCTTCGAAATATACAGTTACAAACACACATGTACTTCTTTGTTATTTGCTTTGACAACAATGTGACCATCCTTGCTTTTTTCACTTAAGTTGCACCTCGGATGTCTTTCCATGTGAACGCACATACAGTGAATCAGCTAAAATTCTTTGGCTACTGTTGGCCATTTGGATGTTTGCAACTTACCATTTGTAATTGCAATGGCAATGAACGTTTTGTACCTACATCCCCAAGTACTTGTGCAAGTATCTTGGTAAGATGAATTCTCAGAAGTGAATTTCTAAGTTAAAGGTTATGTACATTCAAATTTTTGACGGGCTGACAAAATGCCCTTCAAGAAACCTGTATAGTGGCCGCAGACGCACTTGTCCCTTACACCCTCGACAGCACTGGCCGGCCTGCCAGCTGTTAGAGAGCTACTGGCTGTGTGCATTTCTCTGTTCCACTTCTGTCAGCACCTGAGATGTCCTCTGAGAGGGGCTTTGGGCCTCAGACCTTTGCTTTCATCTGCTCACAGGGTTGCAAGTGAAAAAGATTCCTTTTCGGGAGGGGCCGCAAAAGGTTCTGCTAAAAGAAGTTTGAAAAAAATACTGCTCTACAGGACAGCCCAGAATGTGTTCGTCCACTTCAATCTCTTCAGAGGCCAACAACCCCTAGCCTGTCCTCCTTCCTGAATTTCAGAACCCTCGTGCCAACAGTTCCCACATATTTTATCCCTGGATTCTGGACATCCCAAGCGCACTGACTGCCCCTGTAGCATGCCACAGCTCGGAGGCAGGGTGCTCCCATCTACAGGACTGAGCTGAGCTGGAATGCTGCGCCCCTACAGATGCGTCCCTGTGCCGCACTTCCTGGTGCCTGATGTGCACCCAGTCACCAGTCCCACCCACTCCTCCTCCCTGCCCCCTGCCTCCTCCTCCCACCAGCTCCAAAGCCGGGTCCTCTCCTCCTTCTGACCCCCTCTGCCCTACCTACCTTTACAAAACCCAAGTCTGAGCTCCCAAGCTCCCAGACACCTGCCAGGCCAGTTCGCACTTGCAGGGGGCCCCTTAGGGCCAGCCACCAGCAGCCTGTGCCCCTTCCAGGCGCACCTTCCCACTTTGCCCCGGACTCTGCCTAAACGCGGCACTGTGGCGCTTCTCCCGCTGCACTAAGTGACCGTGGCCCCGTGTGCCTGTTTCGTGGAGTCTGGGTTCCAGTGGGTGCTTGGTAAGTTAGGCCGAATGAGATGAAGTGGCAGAGGAGGGAACAGGCTTGTAAGCTGGCCCAGAAATAATGCTTCCAAACAGCCTATAAATATTCCCTATCTGGGCGCTCATCCTTTTCACTGGGATTTGGTTGAAGGAGAAGCCAAGGGCAGAGAGGACTACAGTCAAATGTGGGCAGACAAGCCCCACGGAGCCAGGGGGCTTCTCTCTCAGACTTCTCCACTGATGTGGGGGCCGTGGCCTTCTCCATCTGAGGACAGGCCTCAGCTGGCATGGAGGGCTGGTCAGATTAAAATAATCTTGCGTAGGAAGAAGCAGGTCAGTAATACTGTTTCCATGAAAGTGGTGTTGCCTGGGCTCTCAGGTCTTGCTGACCTGCCCGGACAATAAAGAGACTTGCTGTCAGTGACATGGCCCCGACCTGAGAGGTGAAGGACGACACCGTGTACTCCTCACTTAAACTAGCTCTGCAGTGTCCCATATGGCTCCCCTTTTCCTACCCAGCAACATAGAATCTTTTAAGGAACTAAAAAAATTACCAAACCAAACCAAAAAAACATTTAAGTACCCATGTTGACAGAATACTTTCACTGAGCGAGCCACAACCAGCAGGCAAGGCAGTGACAACCGCAGCTCAGAATTCCTAGGCTGGGACACTTAGTTCCAGACTCTGTAGATTTGGCAACTTTGAGGGGGAAAACACTGAATTCTCTTTGGTCCTCATCTTTTTCCTCCTTTGTTCTACACATACGTCTCTAATGTGATTTCTACATGTTCTACACATACGTCTCTAATGTGATTTCTACATGTAAGAGGAGAGGCCTCAAAGAGTTGGGGACCCTAACATTTCTTACACACATGGAAATGACATTTTTCTTTCCCCTTTTCCTCATTCTCTAAGTTAACACAAATATGTCGTTTGGATCATTCCTTCAACTAAGGGACGGACAGCGGGAGGGAATGCGGTGGAGCTTCTCTCCAGCGCCAGGCAGGGTGCATCCCAGCCACGACGGCAAGAACCAGGCGCTCTCCTGGTGTGGGAGGTGGCCTCTGAGCAGGTCTCCAAGCGTAGGTGGCATTTCCCTGGGCAAAGATGACGCATGCGCCCTGGAGGACTCCATGCACCCAAAGGGTACTGGCACCAGAATGACTCACTCTGGGCTTTCTGCGGCACGGTCCAGGCAGGCCTTTGAAGATGGTCTGCACGGACTCCTGAACGGAGGGCTACCAGTGGGGAAGGACGGAATGGGAAGAATAGGGAGCCCTAGAGATTTTTCAGCAGAGAAAAATTCACCTGCTAACATGCACAGGATGAATTAGAGAGACGACAGGATAAAGGCAAAGAAACTATTTAAGAAATGACTGTAAGATGAATGGATAAAGAAGATGTGGTATATATACACAATGGAATACTATGCAGCCATCAAAAGACATGAAATCTTGCCATTTGCGACGACGTGGATGGAACTAGAGGGTATCATGCTTAGCGAAATAAGTCAATCGGAGAAATATAACTATCATATGATCTCTTTGATATGAGGAAGTGGAGATGCAAGGTGGGGGGGTTTGGGGGGAGGTAGGAAAAGAAAAAATGAAAAGATGGGATTGGGAGGGAGACAAACCATAAAAGACTCAATCTCAAGAAACAGACTGAGGGTTGCGGGGGGGAAGGGGGACGGGAGAGGGTGGTGGGGAAATGGACATTGGGGAGGGTATGGGCTATGATGAGTGCTGTGAAATGTGTAAACCAGACGATTCACAGACCTGTACCCCTGGGGATAAAAATACATTATATGTTTATTAAAATAAAAAAATTAAAAAAAAAAAAAGAAAAAAAAATAAAATTAAAAAAAAAAAAAAAAAAAGAAATGACTGTAAGATCCCAAAAAGAGGTTAGATGACCTGGACCATGAGTGTTACCAACAGGCTTGGAAGTAAAGGGGCAGATTAAAGCCTGAATGTTTCACTAACCTAATCTCAGCATCTCCGCACCTCCTAGCATCTCAGCCAGGCTACAGAAAACAGGCTGGGAGAGGTCAAGGTACTACGAGTAAATGCTGCCAAGAGAGAAGGAAGAGGGAAGACGAGCCTGGACAGATCATGAATTGTGCCAGGAAGATTTCATAGTGCTGGAGAAGAACAGAATGTCCAGAAGCAGATGAGCAAACATATGGGGACTCTATGTATATGGTGAAGGCGAGGGCTCCAGCAGAGAAAACAATGAATATTTGGTAAGAGCAGTGGGATGATACAGCTCATGGAGGGAAAGTGGGGGTGTCCCCTTCCTTCTTAAAATACATTCCAGAAGCACCACAGAACTGAAAGTGAAAGGAACACCTAGGTGGCTCAGTCAGTTGAGCATCGGTCTCCTGATCTGGGCTCAGGTTATATCTCAGGGTCCTGGGATCTAACCCTGAGTCAGGCTCCACACTCAGCGTGGAGCCTGCTTAGGATTCTGTTTCTCCCACTGTCCGCCCCCCTTCACTTGCTCTCACTCAAATAAATACATAAATCTAAAAAAAAAAAAAAATTGGAAGTGAAAAATGAAACCATAAAAGTCCTAGAGGAAAAGGAGATTGATATTTGTCACTTTATTAGAGCGGGAAGGCCTTGCTAATTAGCAAGGACCAAATCCTTGCTAATCCTTCTGGACCAAAATCCAGAAGCCATTAAGGAAAAGCGTAAAAAATCTGCCTGCATAAAACAATATGCTTCCAGATGACAAAAACAAACAAAAGAACCCAGAAACAAAGTCAAAAGAAGTCACAACTCGGGGGAAATATTTATAATACGCTAGCCCGGCAAAGGCATAGTTTACTTACATACAAGGAGTTCATTAAAAGAGGGATGACCTTATAGAAAATGGGCAGTTTACAGGGGAAAAATACAAATGACATAAGAAGATGCATATGAAAAGATGCTTTATCTGATCAAATGAGACACAGACCAATACAACACATCATTTCTGACCTATCAGATTAGCCTGAGTTAAAAAGTTTAAACGTGATGGCAGGGGTATGGGGAAAAAGACACAAATACACGGGGCACCTGGGTGGCTCAGTGGGTTAAGCCTCTGCCTTCCGCTCAGGTCATGATCTCAGGATCCTGGGATCGAGCCCTGTATCAGGCTTTCTGCTCAGCAGGGAGCCTGCTCCCCTTCCTCTCTCTCCACCTGCCTCTCTGTCTACTTGTGATCTCTCTGTCAAATAAATAAATAAAATCTTAAAAAAAAAAAGACACAAATACACTGCTGGTAAAGCATACACTGGTGCATTCTTACTTATTTGCTAACAGTGATCAAAATGTTAAATTCACATATCCCTTTGCTAGAAATTTACTCAAAGTTTACAAACAGGGTTGCTGCAGCACTAACTGCAGTGGCAAAATGCCAGAAACACTGGAAGTGTCCTTGAGCTGGGAAGTGTTGAAAGAAATGGTGGCATAATCATGAAACGGAGTATGACGCAGTTTGGGGACAAGGGAGGGAGTTGGGAGGAATGGAGGGAGAGGCTCACTTGCCATTTTGTACCTTTGGGGGTTCTTTGAATACATCTACAATTGAAATTTTTCATTTCATTTTTTTTTTACAACTGCAACTTCTATTTTTAAGATTTTTATTTATCTGAGAAAGTACAACCGGGGGGAGGGGCAGACGGAGAGGGAGAAACAGGCTCCCCGCTGAGCAGGGTGCCCCAAAACATGGGGCTCGATCCTAGGACCCTGGGATGATGACCTGAGCCGAAGGCAGATGCCTAACCGAGCCACCCAGGCGCCCCTACAATTTTTAAAAAATACTTTCTGGATGGCAGTTTTCTGGCCCACGGTGGGTTAATCAAAGCAGCCCAGGCCACAGGATTGTGTTCCGGACAAAGCTAAAATGATTACATTCAGCAACAGCTATGAAAATGAGAAATGCCTGTACCCTCCACTCCAGCGATTCCACTGCTGGGGATTTGCCTCATCATAAACGTACTCCAGTACAAGGAAGCTCCCCCCAGCACCGCTGGCAACAGCAAAAATTAGAACAACACGTAAACGTCCACAAACAAGACTGGTTACGTAAGTGATGGTGCTGCCACCTTACTGAGGAAGGCCTTCGTGGGTGAGAATGAAAAGGGGTCCAAAACAGACTCATAAGGGGGAAGAAAAAACAAAGTACAGTATGATCTCAAATGCTATACAGTTTTTAAAAGACATGCATATATAGGTCTTGGAAGGATACTTAAAATATTAACAGCAATTAGGATTGGTGAGGGAACTTCACTTTACAGGAGTCTGAATTTGCAACTGTTACTTTGTTTTAAATAAAATCTTTCTACAAACCTAACGATGCAGGAGTCCGAATTCTTTATGAGAACAAGAAAGGCTAAACTCACTTCAGCTTCTTTCTCATTCATCCCCTGGGCAAGGAGTAAACAGATAATAAAGGGGTGCGTGCAGAAGCTACAGGAGAGGGAGAGATCAAGGGCCTGCAGGAGCCAGCACGTCTTGGCCCTCATTCCGTCCGGCCAGGCCCGCCTGCCAGGACAGCGTCCTCACTGGCTTCCCCGCCTGGGGGCGGGGATGCCACCTCTATCTCGAGCACGAATCTGACTGAGGCCCAGTGCGTGGAAGTTCTCGCTGGCTCCCCACTCCTCAGAGGACAAAATCTCCCTCCCTGTGGGGGATGCGCTGTCCTCTGGATGCTGACTCTCCCCCTCTTGCCAGTTCTCCCTTACTACCTTACATTTATGCACCAGCCCCATCACACTGCGAGCTGGCTGTTTCTGGGCATCATGGCCTTGTCTGTGCTCTTTCTACACCACTCCTCCTACCTGCCATAATTTAAGACTCCACACTGGCACCAACCCTCAACAAACCTTCTGACTCCTCCAGGCTGCCCCAGGGCCCCCCTCTCTTGTCGCCATTCCTACCACAGTCTGTCTCCTTCCCTCATTAGCCTATTAACACAAATACATACCTACACACATATTTGAAAATCACATCCTAGCTCCTTTTCATGGTGATAGGATCTTTCCTTCTCTCAGTGAGTTTCCTCCAAGTGGAGTTTTGCTCTTCTGTTTTGTCCTATCTTTTGCTATGGTTTTTCTTCACATGCTTAGTGACCCTGGCTGCCAGTCATATAGTTAAGAGTAAAATACTATTTGATTTATGTGCCTCATTTACTGCTTTCAGCATTCTAAATGAAAGAAGAAAAAGATGTGATCCTATGATAAAAGGATGTTCATTATTTTGACTTCCATCAGATGTGGAGGAAGAAGCCGAATGCCAATAGAAAATGTAAATACTTTATATTGTTAGTAAAAAGCAGGGTATTAATAAATAATGGAGAATATTGGGGAAAAAAGTGTAAAACACTAAAAGGCTTAGTGGAAACTCTCTTTTGGGGGGAAGATTTTATTATTTGAGAGAGAGCGCGCAGGAGGAGGGGCAGAGGGAGAGAACCCCCAGCAGACCCTGCTCCCAGTGCAGAGCTCGACCTCATGACCCTGAGATCATGACCTGAGCTGAAACCAAGAGTTGCATGCTTAACTGACTGAGTCACCCAGGTGCCCCTGCCCCACTTAGTGGAAATTCTTCATGATGCTTCTTTATTTTCTTAGAATGAACTAAGTTCTTTCTTGGGGAGCCCCCAATGTCTTTCCTTTTGGGCTCATCAGACACCCCAGAGAAGGGATCTCTGTCTCTCTGGCTGCCCGTCTAGAAGCCGGATTGGGAAAGAAGGCTAGGGTTGTGAAGCACTTCAGTTTGTGAAGTTTCTCGAATCCCTTTTTTCGGTATGGATCCCTTTCTCCAACTCCTGCCATGTGCCTGGTGTTTCCCAGTCCAGAGACTCTCTGGCTTATCTTTAAAAATAAATCTTGGGAGAGAGTAATCCTTTAATTTTCTGCCAAGATGGAAGAAGGATAGTCACCCATCTGCTTGGAGTGAGGAAGAGGACTATGAGCTCTGATTCTTAAACAGACTTTAAGTAATCCTTCTCTTCTAGTCCCACTTCACCTCTATATCCAGAAGTCCCTGGCATTGTCAACTCCCGAGATGCAGGGGGAAGCCATGGTCTAAGGCAGCTGCTTCTGGATGCTTCTTCCGGCTGAGAGATGGATTAGCCTTTGGCCATCTGCTTTGTGACAATTATCTCCTTTCCTGTTCTTTCTGGTTTTATGCTTAAAAAAACAAAACCACTCTTCACTGTCCTTTCAGAGGGTACAGAAATAAACACATGTGATCGACCCTCCATCTTTCACAGAAGGCTGCTCTTGAGTACACCTTACAGCGATCTTAGGATTAAAGCACTGTTATTCCATTTCACAAGAGAAAAGAGACTCAGAGAAGCTAAGTCATTTGACCAAGATTTCTTAGCCCATACACTATAAACCTGTAATTTGAACCCACTCTTTGAGGTCCACTGTTATTATTCACGTATTAGAGATAAGAAATTAAGGCCTAGAGAGGCTACATAATTTACTAAGATTACAAGGCAAGCGACTATCAGTATGTGGATTTGAATCCAAGACTACCTGACTTCAAAGCCCATGTTCTTTCTAGCGTACCCTACCGCTCCATGTTTAAGGCCAGTCCAACCCAAATGCTCTACTGGGGTGCAATATACTCTCAGGGGTCCAAGAACTGTCCCTGAGACTGTGTACATTTTATGTTTTCATTTTTATGTATTTTTCTTAAAACCAGTGTATTTGGGTTAATTTGGATAATCCATTTATAATCCAGCACTGCCCTGGGATTTTGGAGTCTGCACTTGTGTTTGTTTGCTATCTCACTGCTGCCTAGAAGTTCTACTTGAACTTCTACTTCTACTTCTAGTTCTACCTGAACTTCACAGGCTAATGAGAATAGAACAGAGTCTGCCTTACCCTATAAACAGTATGTTCACACCAAGTGAAGCCAAATGAAGGCAGGGTCTAATGTGAGAACAAAGGCTTCACAGTTGTTTAAAAAGTGGTGGAAGCATGAGGTCATCCCACAGCAAGTTAATCCAGCCTGGCTGAACTCAAAAGAAGCTGGGCCATTAACAAACAAGACTTTCACGTTGTGGGTAATAAGTTCATTTCAGCAAAACACCCAAGAGTGCATTAATGCCCACTTGAATGTTACTGTAAGAGTGAGTTTAATTTACTTTGTTTTGGTTTTTAATGGTTTAATAGATATGAGCCTAGTCTACCCCGTTAATGTGGATATAAATAACAGTAAAAATAATTGAGGCAAACATGGGGATCGGGGAGACTTTTGGTTGTACTGTTTTTTTTTTTTTTTCTTTTACAGGGTCAGCTGAAAACTCAGGCTAATCAGAAGATTGGCCAAAAGAATGACAAACCTGGCTCAGTGTGCTGTGTGCGTGGGACTCTTGACTTCCAGTCGACCTCAGTGGATCTGAGTCGCAGGTTCCAGGGGCCACAGGCTATGTGCTCAGCAGGGAGTCTGCTTGAGATTCTCTCTCCCTCTGCCCCTCCCTTCTGCCTCCATGCGCTCTCTCAAATGAATAAATAAATCTTTTAAAAAGAATGACAAACCACCCTCTTTGGCACTGTCCAAGAACATGCTACCACAGGGCAACTTGTATCTTTGTTTCTTTTAATGTTTTCTATCATCAACCCTCCAATCTCTTTGAATTATGGGTAATTCCGCAACCTGCCTTTTTCCCCTTCAAACTGGTGTGCAATGTGGGGGTGAGAAGTTGGCCCTTTTTACTATGCACGTCCCACAGCACTTAGCAGTGTGCCACACAGGGAAGATGCTCCATATATGTGGGATATGTTGAATACACAGAGTCCAAGGGTTACTCCTCTATTATAGGTGAGAAAACTGGGGCTCAGAGACGCTTGCCTTGTTTCAGATCACTAAGATGCAAACTTGAGCAGTTCTGACTGCAGAGCCTGTGCGTTCGGTCTCTAGTCTGCCTTCATCATTTTCAAGAATACCGTCTGGCCCTCATAAGGTCTGGCAACTCTCTCAGGGCTCAAACGTCTGCTGAACTCATGTGCGACTAGGTGTGCTCCTGGAAAAGGCCTCCTCCCCCGGGGTCTGTTTCCCCATCGGTAAAATGGGGGTGTAGCCGACAGCACCTAGGCCTTTGCAGCTCGGAAACAGGAGACGAGAAGCGGGAGGGCGTGTCGTGGCTGGTCCTCTCTTGGGCTCTTACCATTTGATGATGTTGTGAACCAAAGGTAAAAAGGAGTAATTCTCCTCCTCCTTCATGCCGGCGGGTGACTGAGGCCTCGGCGCCGGCGACTGCTGCGGCTGAGGCGCGGCGACCGGAGGCGGCGGCTGCGAAGGCGGCAGCGGCTTCGTCTCGGGCAGCGGCGGCTCGGCCGGCGGCGGTAACGCATCCTCGGCCTGTCGCCCGGCGGCCACCCCGGCGGAGGCCATGGCGCCCGGGACCGCGCCGGTCAGTCAGCAGGACCCCAGCGGTCAGCTTCTCAAAAGTGTCGCGGACCCCAGACGTCACCACCGTGCGCCCGCGGGCGCGGGCTCTGGAGAAAGGTTGTGCGCGTGCGTACTAGGATATGGGCGGGGCAGTGGGGCGGGGCGACGGCCGGGGGCGTGGTTTCTGTTACTAGGCAACAGGCTATTGACGTATTTGGTTGTAAATCGAGGCAGCTAGATTATTAGTCAGCAATAGATTTATTTCAGAAACATTTTATTCTTATTAACACGACGAAGAGGGTCCAAAAGTAACTAATACAGGAATGCTGAGATACATAAGCCTCGGCATGGCCCGCCCTGGAAGAAGTCTTCCCAAAGAACCACCTTGACCCACATGCAGAGTAAACAGCCGACCCAGTGCTGTTCCGTGCAAAGCTCTGGGCTCCACGGGCATCAAAAACCCGGAGAGGGAGGACCCACAGCTCCTCCACCGTGCAGAGGCCTCCAGGAGGACAGACAGCAAACCCTGACCCAGCCGTAGTGTGACACTCTGCTAGCCCAAAGGGTGCAGAGACAAAGAAATTGAGTCTCTGAAAGCCCCCCATGGCTAGATGGGGAGGAACTAATAATTCGACATGTAATATGCATCTTCTGGATGGCAGATGCAGTGTTAAATGTGGGGGTAGGGGGTGGGAGGGCTCTCCGGACTTCAGTAGGAGGCAAAAGGGGATTGACTAGTGGGAAGAATAAATGTATCCTACAGGAAAGGCAACTGTCAGGTAGGTACTCTCCAGACCTGCTGGCCAGTTTCTTCAACCCCTAGATCTCAGTTTCCTTAACTGTAAAATCTTCCGTTCAGAGTCACAGCAGATCCTAAACTGCTTTCTAACTTCAGATACATGGCTGAGCTCCAAAAGTCTGGTTTGCCCCTAGGATCCTAGGCCAAAAACCTGGTGGTTTTGTAATTATATTTCTCAAAACAAGTGTGATATGGGAGCTGCATAATAAATTTCTGGGCAATGTGACACCCATCCTAAGCTTAGTTAGTGATGGGGAGAGGACATGAGGTAGGAAAGCCCCAGCCTTTCAAAGTCAGCCATCAAGGGTCTTAAAGAGAGGCAAGGAAGCCCATATTCAGGTAGCAAGATGAGCTGGAGTACCTGAGAGCGAGGTCGCTGATCCCAAGGAAAGCATCGAGGCTACTATTTGGATGATCAGGAATGGTTTATGGAGGCAGACCCTAGGGAAGCCAGACTGTAGAAGGAAGTAGGAAGTTGGAGACTGTACTGGTAGAGGCTCTTTAGTGATGGGACTCAGCACAGCTTTCTTTTTTTTTTTTTATTTATTTTTATTTTTATTTTTTAATTTTTTTAAATTTTTTTATTTTAATAAACATATAATGTATTTTTATCCCCAGGGGTACAGGTCTGTGAATCGCTAGGTTTACACATTTCACAGCACTCATCATAGCCCATACCCTCCCCAATGTCCATTTCCCCCCACCACCCTCTCCCGTCCCCCCTCCCCCCCGCAACCCTCAGTCTGTTTCTTGAGATTGAGTCTTTTATGGTTTGTCTCCCTCCCAATCCCATCTTTTCATTTTTTCTTTTCCTACCTCCCCCTAAGCCCCCCCCCGCCTTGCATCTCCACTTCCTCATATCAAAGAGATCATATGATAGTTGTCTTTCTCCGATTGACTTATTTCGCTAAGCATGATACCCTCTAGTTCCATCCACGTCGTCGCAAATGGCAAGATTTCATGTCTTTTGATGGCTGCATAGTATTCCATTGTGTATCTATACCACATCTTCTTTATCCATTCATCTGTTGATGGACATCTAGGCTCTTTCCCCAGTTTGGCTGTTGTGGACATTCAGCACAGCCTTCTTCAGCAAGAACTGCACAGAGTACCCTCACGGGGCTGGGGAGGGGGTGGGGAGAGCAAGGGGAGGGAGAGTCTGAAGGTTTTCTTCTTGCTACCCACGGACCTCTCCACTTCAGGGAAGAGTTTTAAGAGTCATGGTAGAGAGCAGAGGAGAAAGGCCTGCTGGGATGAGACCAGGTGTGCTTGAAGAGGCTATCCCCTTGCAGCCGTCTGGGGAAATATCAATGGTGCAAGAATTAATAGTAATTACCACAACTGCCGTGGAATAAAAGTAGATACAAGGAAGAGTCACAATCATGATCACATTTAATCCACAAGAGAGCTCTAGAAGGCAGATGCTAGCATCTTCATTTCTTGGGCGAGGAAACTGAGGCTTATGATGGTTAAGGTACTGGCCCAGGGCCACACAGCTTGCCTGACACCAGATCTGCAGTCTGGACCAACACTTCCGGTCTCTGCTGGTTCTGTAACTTTATGATTCAAAATCTTTTTTAAAAAATTTCTTTCTTTTGAAAAAATATTTTATTTATTTATTTGACAGAGAGATCACAAGTAGGTGGAGAGACAGGCACAGAGAGAGAGAGGAGGAAGCAGCCTCCCTGCTGAGCAGAGAGCCCGATGAGGGGCTTGATCCCAGGACCCTGGGATCATGACCTGAGCCGAAGGCAGAGGCTTAACCCACTAAGCCATCCAGGCGCCCCTATGATTCAAAATCTTAAAGTGAGGTTTTTATTCAGAAGTCGAAAAGCAATCTGATACTCATCAATAATATCCCCATGGCAATTGCCCATGGTTCCCCCAACCCCCTCTGCTGCGTTTTATAACCTAATTACAAGTCTCAGCGTTATCGTTGGCAGAATAAAGAGGACATCTCTTTTTGGAAAATGAAAAAGCACTCCAGGTATAAATAGCTGTGGCTTAAGAAAACAAATCGAAAGCAGAGGAAGCGTGAACAAGGAGGTGCATTGACAGTTGGCCCTAAAAATAGTTAATACGCTTAGTGGCACAGAGTAAAGCTGACTTCATAACATTGCAGGCCGTTATCAGAGGAATCTGCCCGTGCTGGCTTCATGAAAGCTAAAGGGGGAGACCTCACCAAGCTAAGCCACCAAGTCATTGTTTCTTGGGCAGATTTATACTCTTTCTCGAAGAGTCTTTCTAGTCAAGTTGGTAGTTTACAAGTTCAGCCAGCCCGCCTGCCTCCAGGTCCAGCTCGACCTCACCTTGCTCAGCCATGCAACTTCCTAGAAGGACTGAATGGTTACGCTATTTTCAATTTTTTACTAGCCACATTAAAAAAAAAAAAAAAAGAAGAAGCAGCAGCAACAGCAGGGGAAATGAATTTCAGTAATATATTTTATTTCTCTTGGTATCTCCAGAATATGATCATTTCAACATGTGATCAATTTTCACAATTATGAAAGAGGTAGTTGACTGGTTTTCATCCTGCCTTTGGAATCCACTGTGCATTTTACACTGCGCATGGCCGCCGTTCAAGAGCTCGTCGCCATGTGTGGCTAGTGGCTGCAGAGCTGAATGGTACAGACCAAGAGATCAATACGCATCGACACAGAGGCTCGTAACCATAATGGTGAGAGGAAAACAACAAGTTTCTCAAAGGAAACAGAGTGTATTATTCTTTATAAATGTCTCAAATGTGAAAATGAACACTATGTATTGTGCATAGATTCAAGACGCTTATATAAAAGTGTTTTTTTATTTTTTATTTATTTTATTTTATTTTATTTTTTAAGATTTTATTTATTTATTTGTCAGAGAGAGAGAGAGGGAGAGAGAGAGAGCGCGAGCACAGGCAGAGGCAGAGGGAGAAGCAGGCTCCCCGCCAAGCAAGGAGCCCGATGTGGGACTTGATCCCAGGACGCTGGGATCATGACCTGAGCCAAAGGCAGCTGCTTAACCAACTGAGCCACCCAGGCGTCCCAGTGTTTTTTTATTTTTAAAAAAAGATTTTATTTATTTCTTTGAGAGAGAGAGAGAGAGAGAGCACAAGTAGGGGGAGATGCAGAGGCAGAGGGAGAAGCAGGCTCCTTGTTCGACCTGGGGCTCCATCCAAGGGCCCTGGGATCATGATCTGAGCCAAAGGCAGATGCTTAACCTACTGAGCCACCCAGGCACCCTTGTAAGTGTTTTAAAAGGAGCTAAAGGCTATACCTCACATGCATGGGACAGGGGATTAGCATATAACAGCAACTTTCTTTTCTTTTTCTTTTTCTTTTTTTTTAAGATTTTATTTATTTATTTGACAGACAGAGATCACAAGTAGGCAGAGAGGCAGGCAGAAGGAGAGGAGGAAGCAGGCTCCCTGCTGAGCAGAGAGCTCGATGCGGGGCTCTATCCCGGGACCCTGAGACCATGACCTGAGCTGAAGGCAGAGGCTTAACCCACTGAGCCACCCAGGCGCCCCAACAGCAACTTTCTGTGTAGTGTTAGATTTCTTTTATAAGAGGACTTGAAGCAAATTGGAGAAGTATGAACAATTGCCAAATGTGGGAGCAGGCAAATACGGGAGTTTGGTACATTAGAATCCCACCTTCTGTTTCTTTCTGGTTGTGGGAACTTGGACAAGTCATTTCACCTCCCGTGCCTCAGTTTCCTTATCTGCAAAATGGAATCACGACAGCACCTACTTAATGGGGCTAATGTAAGGGTTACAGGAATGAATGTGTGTAAAGAGCTTTTTGAAGTGGCCCCTAGTAAGAACTATGAAGTTTTAGCTAGAATGGCTGCTTTTTAAATTTTTCCAAAAAAAGCCTTATCATTATTTCTTATAATAATCTCCACAAACTGTTACTACAAGAAGAAATTTTTAAAAACCAGTCTGCATCCAAGAAGGGCACTTTGAGCTGCTCTAAGTGGACCTACGCCACAAATACCTGTGAATATGCTTGTGATACATTCCTTCTACGTGAAGTCCAAAAATAGTCATTCCTCTGTCAGACGGACATCGTGGGGATTGTTAAACCCATCATGCCATTGAATGACTGGGGGCTTTTTCATCAAAGCTATATTCTTACGTATGATTCATCCTTTTCTCTCATTGCTTGGAGCCTCGGGCAGGTTGGAAAAGCTACATGATACTTTGATTTTGTGAGTTAAAAAAAAAAAAACAACAAAACCCGGGCAGCAATCATTGCTCAGGCCAAACGTAGTTAAGCCTCTAGCGGGAAGAGGGTCCCTTTAGCCACAGTTCCCTGCTTCACCGGCAGGACAAAAGCCTTTTCCTCGTGTGTGCGTCCTGCGGATGGTCTTTCTTCTCTCGGAACGGGATTTGATTCTTTTCTTTGTATTCCTTTCAACCCGTCCTCTCCTTACTCTGAGACTGTGATGCCCAGTTTCTCAAATCACTTATGTTAGGTTTCATTTCTTGGAAGCACTCATTTGGGGGCATTTCAGCACACAAACCTGACTAAATGTCATTCAGACTCTAAATTTTCTCTGTAAGACTTTTCCTTTAGTCCTTATTCCTTCTTGTTTTTCGTCAGACTTCCGCCAGCTTGCTTTCTTTCTTTCTTTCTTTCTTTTTTAAAAGATTTTATTTATTTATTTGACAGAGATCACAATCAGGCAGAGAGGCAGGCAGAGAAAGAGAAAGGAGGAGGCAGCCTCTCCGCTGAGCAGAGAGGCCGATGCGGGGCTCGATCCCAGGACGCTGGGATTATGACCTGAGCTGAAGGCAGAAGCTTTAACCCACTGAGCCACCCAGGTGTCCCCGCCAGCTTTATAGAATAAAAATGAGGCAATCCATTCCCAGAAACTGTTTTTGTTTAAAATGGTCACTACTGTTGTGATTCCATATTCTTTCCAATGTCTTTACTAAGTCATTCTCTAATTATTTGTTAGCCAAGGTTTTTGCTTGTTTGTTTGTTTGTTTGTTTGTTTTTTCCCTGCCAGCTGCTTCCGCATAGCCTCAACTTTAACACCTTCTGTTAATCCTTTTTTTTTTTTTTTTAAATGTCCTTTTTCTCATGATGGCCTTTCCGGTTTTTCTCACTCTTCTTTTTTTCTTTTTTCTTTTTTTCCTGGAAGTTACTTTGTTTCTTTCATTGGATTTTCTGTAAGTCTTTTGCCCCTTGGTTACTAACCCCAGTTACAAAAGTATAGTTAAAAATTACTCTGTGGGGCACCTGGGTGGCTCAGTTGGTTGAACCACTGCCTTCGGCTCAGGTCATGATCCCGGAGTCCTGGGATCGAGTCCCGCATCGGGCTCCCAGCTCCATGGGGAGTCTGATTCTACTTCTGACCTTCTCCCCTCTCATGCTCACTCACTCTCTCTCTCTCTCAAATAAATAAATAAAATCTTTAAAAAAATTATTCTGTAACTGGAATTTCTGAGGCGGATAGCATGTGTGGCTGGTGTTCATAGTTTGCTCCTGGCTGGGCTTCCAGACCTCCTGGCATGGGCGGAGATAGTCTGTAACTACAGACGTTTGGAACATCCTCAAACTAAAGATTCTAACAAGCTCCAAGCTGGAAAATGGAAGAAGCATGGAGAGGGAGCAGCATTTGCCCCGTGTCCTTCATACTCTCCTTACAACATGCCTTTGAAATGTGGCCCTATGAGCTGTAAACATTCCTGCCAGGCCTTTGGCTCGAACAAACTGTGCGATCCTGGGAGCCGTCAGGAAACAGCCGTGGCCTGTCCATGTATTATGTTTTGGGCACCAGTTTGTGCTGAAGACTGTGCCAGGATGCATGAGACTGGCAGGAGGAAAGAGAAAGCTCCAGGCTAAACCGCAGGAGAACGGACGTGTCGGTTCAGAGTTAGAAGGGTCCTGGTGCTTGTCTCCCGTGGTCCCCCCATTTTGCAGATGAGGAGGCAGGGCCCTGGGGAGACAGGATGACTCACTTCAGGCCGTGCAGCCAGTTGGTAGAGGAACCAGGACACAGACTCGGGAATAAGTATGTCGTGCTGACATTAGGAAGAAACCAGAAAGCCGAGGACAGATGTAACGTTGGAATTTCCAGCCTATTTATGCTGGAAACTCCCCAGCACCTTAACAGGCTTTAAGTCTGTATTTTAAGTCTGTATTTTAAGAAAATACATGTTGTCGTTGCCGTTCCAGCTTTGGAAAAATCCAGGGCTGGTAGTAAGGAGACGGCTTGAACGTAGCTCTCGAGTTGCCAGGAACAGGCGTACAAGGGTGTCGCCCCTCTGGCAAGCCATTGCCGGTTTGCGTAAGTCTTGATTTTCCAGGTGGCCTTGGTGACAGTTGGCAAGGGGGACTGCTTATGTAACCGCCTGACTAGGGATTGCAGCAACCGCAGGAAACAGGCAAGTGTGGGAAGAGCCAGCCCCAGCTGGGGAGCCAAGGAGCCTCCTGTAGGTGAAGTTCACCGCTGGCTTAGGAAAGCTTGGCCGCCAAGCCTGTGAAAAAGCCAGGGGCGGCCTGAGTGCTCCCAGGAGGCAGCAGTATCCTCCAGGTCAGCCCCAGGACTGCATGCTGGAGCCATGCTCATTTCCTGGCTCAAAGCTCGGTTTTCTTGTAGTGTGGTTCAGTGCAGAAGGCACAGAGTTACAAAATGAATTTAAGGAGTCGTGAGAGGAGGCCAGGAGCCAAGAAGCGATCCTTAGTAAGCGGGCAGCCCTCATCTCGTAGTGTCAGGCTGCTCGCGAGGACAGAACTGGAGAAGGGGCGAAAACCCGCCTCTGCCCAGTTCTAGCTCCATGACCTCGGGGCGAGTAATTCACTCACCTTGTACTTGGGCGTCTCCATGGTAACATCTCCCCGCCTGGGCATCCAGGGATGAGAGAACACCCTTGGCCGGTGTCAGGCGCTGTGCCTGGAGCTCAGGGGGCTCCAGGAAACTGAGTCAAAGGTGTGATTCCTCCCCATTTCTTCAGGCAGCTCCCTGTTCTTTCCTCTTAGGTCTGAGTTTCCGTATCTCTAGAGTTGTCCACACGCAGCTCCGAATCAGCCAGGAGTACAGGAAAAGAAAATTGGAAATCAGAGCCGATGGAAGTCATGCTGCACGTCTTTTTTCCCTCCGCACTGTCGTATTTCAGCCGTTGTTTTGATGACCCGCAGGCTCACAGCATCGCCATGGGTCTAACGCTGCTCTGATGAGAAAGGTTAGGTGTTTGCTAATATTGACTGATGCCTGCCCGGAACCAGGCCGGGGGCTTTGAGGGGGTGAGGGCTGTAAGAAGCGGTGTGGGCCTTGGGAAGCTTTGAATCACGTGGGAGAAGCAATATTGCACAAGCGTCAAGGCTCTCTGGCCTTAGCCAAGAATGCATTTCTGGAAAGAGATCCTTGCTTACCTTCTGTCAGCTCCTCCGCCGGGCAGGTGCCGCCGAGCCTGGTCTGAATGGTGTGGGCCCTGCTGAGGAGCTCGGCCTCCTGCTCCAGGGCCGGGGAAGACAAATGTGCCCAGAAAGCAGTCTTAAAATGGCCTTTGTGGGAAGATAGACAGGAAGACAACTGCAGTTTGTTTGCTAAGGAAATGGGAGGCCACACCAGATGGCAGGATACAGCTGAAGCAGATCTGGGGATTGGCACAGCTCATTTTGAGAAGCTAAAAGCACACAGATGACAAAAGGAAGTCTTCCAAAAGCTGAAGTTGAAATCCCAATGGGTTCAGCCCGCCCTCCTCCCACCCCACAGCTAAACTTCTAAAAAGCAAATCAAATCGAAGGAGAAAGCCTATAAGCGAAGGAAGTTATCTCATAGTGGTGGAGAAATCTCAGAAAAACCAGTAAAACCAGAGAGAAAAGCACATCCTTCAGGATGGCGCTCCTTTCCTCCCCCAAATCCTTGCTGGATGCTCGGCACACGAGAGCTCTCTCCCTTTTCAAAACTTGCCATTTGCCTGCAACTGTGTTTGGCATTTCAACCAGCTGGTAACACATCCGCCGTCCTTCATGCACCCAACTATGATTCCCGAAGAACCTGCTGCGTGCAGTGTTCATGAATGAGACAGGCTTGCAGCTCCTGGAGATCTGGCAGCAGGCAGGGGGCCCAGGGTAGGGATGGGGGTGTGAGCAGGTGGAGAAGAGAGATTTGGAAATAATCTACAGTGCAAGGTGAACCTTTCTTGCAAAAACATTTTTTTCTCTTTTTGGTCAAATATTATCCATTGCTTACACATGCTCTACTGGGCCTTGACTCCTGCTCTGGGAGATAAAGCGTAACGGAACTGAACTAGTCTAGGGAAATGATCATCTCATTCCCCTTGGACAGTGACTGGTCTGGAGGTGACATGTGACGTTGTTCTGATCATAGGTATATCAACAGAAATCTGTTGAGTAAGGTTTCCAGAAAAACTTGCATTCTTGTATGAAAAAGGGAAAAAGAAACATGACCGAGGCTGCTAGCTTCTCCCTTCTTTCTGGATGGAATGTGGATGCAATGCCTGGCGATGTGTAGCCGTTTTGAGATCATGAGGCCACAACATGCGAGAGTGGCAGAAAGCATATAAAAAAAGAGTTTGAGTCTCTGACAGCATCATTGTGGAGTTGCAAAGGCCAACGTCCAGGCTTCTTAGGTGTGAAAAAGAGGCCATTCTGTTACTAGCCTCTAAATTCATCCTTACTGATAATTTCCTTAGGTAGTTTTTTAACTTATAAAAATATCTATTATTTTAAAATCTATTAACAAAAAGTATCTTCAACGGAGAAACTTTTGAAAAGTGCAAAAAATGCACACAAAAGAAAGCAAAAATTTCTTCAAACACCTGAAGATATTGACAATGAATATCTTGTTGTCTCTCTTTTCCTACAACATAAATGCATATATGTGCTTTTAATATAAATTTGGGATCATATTGTTTTATAATCTGTTTTTTCCTCTTAATAATTTGCCATGAATGGCTTCCCCTGTCAGCTAATATTTATTTACAACATGGTTTTCAATAAAAGGATTCATGAAAAAAAAAAAACTAAACCAAAGAGAAAAAAACCAGCAAATTCCTACAAAAAGCCAATACTACTCAGAATTGTTTGTGGGGCCAGGCACCCGGAGCAGACTTAGAGGATTTTTGGGAATCATAGCGATGCCGGTGGCCTTGGGGACCGTTTTTATTGAAATGCATCCATTTCTAGTTCCCCTGAGAGTCCTATTTTTTGAGTTGTCCTGAAATCTCATTTTAGTCTCTTGAAAGTTTTAAGAAGGGAAATTGTTTATTATTGGTTCCTTATTGTCTCTTTCTGCCAAAGGGTAAACGTATTAGATCTTCAAAATTAAGTATGTTTCTATATGCGTGCCTGCACGCAAACCGATGTGTTGCACACAGTTTTCTCTCAGAGACGTGGCTGCCTTACAGACCTTGAGCAGGCTCTGAGCACGTACCACGCTTGGGAGCCTGGCCTCACGGCCTCCTTCTGACACTGGTGTTTCCATCGAGTATGGACCTGGCCAGACCTTGCTTTCACCCCTCCTCTACTGTGGCTTCATCCAAGTTCAAACAGTGGGCAGTGGAGTCTTACCTTGAAAGGGATGTGGCTCCTCCCTCCACCCTCTGCCTGGTTACAATACCCGTATGTTTGCTTCACTGCCACGGGCAAGTGCCCCCAGGCAAGCGGCACAACACAAGCCTTTCTTTGGGGGAGGGGGACTTTGAAGGGCGTCTTTGTCACACCTCCATCCGCCTGACAAGACAGAACTGTAAACACAGCTCCTACCAGGTGAGTTTGTAATCTAAACACACACCCGCAGACAGCAAGGGGGAGATTAGAAATTACAGTCAAGGGCAGGATTTATGTTTTGTTTTCCTGGAATTAAAAAACAAGCTATTAGAATTCCCAAATAGGCTTCCAAGAGGTCAGTTACCAGGGTTACCAGATAAAACCCCACGTTTTGAAATGTGAAAATGAGGTCCAGCAGAGCAAGAGGGAGGGGAGATGGGAGGGGGAAGAAGAGAGAGAGAGAGAGAGGGAAGGAGAGGGAGGGGGGGAAGGGGGAGGGCTGGGAGACTTAGCCCAGACAAAGGACGCTCACTGGTGGATCCATTCCGTGAGTTTGACAGACAGCCCCTGAGTGCCCTACACGCAAGGAAGCAGCAGTAAATAAGGCAAAGCCCACGCTCTCATGCAGCGTTTGTGCTTGGCCGAAGACCCATTCTATTTGGCTCCCGCAATTAAAAAAAAAAGTCACCATTTAAAAACCAATAGGTCTTACGGAAAAAATTCCGTATTTGCAGCTTCTCTTGAAAAATCCCAAGGTGTCACCGCGAGCCCCACATCGCACGTGGCCACAGTGGACTGGGAGGGGAAGCGGTGCCTTGTCTAAAGGGGCGAGGGCTGCGGGCATCTCAGGCCCCCAGTGCACACACCGTGGTGTTTGCTTGGCCTGCTGCTCCCTTCCGGGACCCCGAGGACATGGGAGCTGATGCCTCCTGCACCAGTCCATCAGAGCCCTGTGAAGGTGCACATCCCATCCTGGCTGCCAGATGGGCAGCGGCTTCAGAGGAAGGGCAAGGTCCACGTGTCTGTGTCCGGCTCCACATGGGCACGCCCCCTCTCCTCTCAGCCCCACCCCACTGCAGTGCCCAGCTGTCATCAGCTCGCCCCGTCCACCGGCTCGTCCTCCCCTTGGGCCTGCACAGCGTGGTGCCAGCCGCTGGGGTCTCGCCAACATCTCAGTGCACGGTGTGCCGGCATCGATCATGCACTCACGCGTGCAGCTGAAGGTGCAAAGCAGTTAACATCAGTGGGGATGCGTCTGGCCACCCACTTGTCTTAGAGGAAGAGTCTCGAGGTGCAGGTCATAAGAGCCACTAGTCCCCGGTAGGATGGCCAAGTTCATCTTGCGTCCTTGGATCCTGCTGTGCTTCCCTCCCCTCTCTCCTTCCTGGTCCTCCCCCTCCCCGTCCCTCACCCCTCCTTCCTGGGCTCACCTGCCCAAATGAGTCCTCAGGCTATCCTTTTTGGGGAACCCAGGCTAAGAATGAGGACCCCAAGCATGGCCGTGGGAAGTGGGTCCCCAGGATGGGCCCCCACGACTGACTGCCAAGGAGAGGTGACAGCTGTGACAGACAGTGACAGAACAGTCATGAAGACCCCACCTGTGGCTGGCAGGAGCAGAGTTCAGGAAAAGACTTGAGGAAGCTGCAGCCGTGGTGCTGGAATGGTCTGGAGGCAGTGATAATGGCCATGATTATAACCTTGGATGGATGCTGTTACCTGCTTTGGAGACCCTCAAGAAGCATGGCAGGCCCAGGTCAGCCACTCGTCAAGGAAGCTGTGCCATCGTGGAAGCCGTGAGCCTCCAGGGCGGTGCGTGAGGAGGCCTGGTTTCCCACAGTCCGGACCAGGACTTGACGGCAGAGTGACAGGAGCTGCAGAAGAGACAGAATGTCAACCTCAGGGGGGTCTCCCGGGGGTTGGGGCGGGGGAAGGCAGGGTTCTGGTGGGAACAGAGCGCACCTCTGAATCCTGGGAGGGAGATGTCTGGGGCAAGCCTGGGAATCTTGGAAATCTCCCGTATCTCTCTGAACCCTCCCATGGCAGCAGCCCCTCTGTCTTTTTGGAAGGGAGCAGCCAGCCTCCCACAGTCCGGAGGCCCTGCACAGACTCTACCCGAGGCAGGTGTCTCACAAGACGGACACGTCCTCCTCGACACTCAGTCCTGCCACCTTTTATTTGGTCCCTGCTCACAACCGGGGCCAGGTGCCAGCGCGGTATAAGGGGACGCGGACCCCGCTCCAGGAGGAAAGATCCCCCATGCTGATGGGATCGGGGACTGAGCAGCGTGACCAGCAGGGACTTGGGGAACAGAGGTGGGGTTGGGTCAGCTGGAGAGGAGAGGTTGAGTGACACAGAGATACACATCTGTGACTGGGGATCCCTGTTACGAGAAAGTCCTTTGGAGCCCGTTCTCCTACCCTGCCGGGATGTCCCTAGTTATAGCCTACAGGAAATAAAGCCCAGATGCCGGAACCACTTTGGCTAAGGACTGAGGAAGGTCTTTGAAGGTCAGGGTCATGGGTTTATGAATATGGATATATTCGGTGAGACCAGAGCTCCCATCCCCTGACTATGGTCCTCAGGAGGAACCAAGGGACACCACCTTCACTAATGCAAAAGGGTGATTTTCAAAGATTTTATTTGTTTATTTATTTGACAGAGAGATAGAGAGAGAGCGAGCGAGCATAGGCAGGCAGATTCGCAGGCAGAGGGAGAGGGAGAAGCAGACTCCCTGCTGAGCAGGCAACCAGACGTGGATCCCAGAATCCTGGGATCATGACCTGAGCCGAAGGCAGAGACGCTTAACCAACTGAGCCCCCCAGGTGCCCGGGCACTGCATTGATGAGAAGCTCGTGACAGCTGTCCTCTCTAAGCCGGGGCTGATGTGGTGAGTTGCTGCTGTGAACTTGGGCTTCCTGGTATCGACGGGGATCATGGGGTAGCGACCAGGAGGCAGCCCTTCCCTGTCAGGCAAGGAGGATGTCATTCTACAGTCAGTTACAAGGCTGGAATGGCGATGGCAGGGTATGTGATGGAGGCCTCTTGAGCGGGGTTCTCCAAGGACAAGGTTGAGGGAAGCCGCACAGGTGTTACTTGACTTGTATAATTAAAAAATAAATGAATAATTAAAACAAGAAGAAAGAGGAGCGCCTGGGGGGCTCAGTTGGTTAAGTCTCTGCCTTCGGCTCAGGTCATGATCCGGGGAGACTTGGGTGGAGCCCCAAGTCGGGTTCCCTGCTCAGCGGGGAGCCTGCTTCTCCCTCTCCCCTGTCCCACCCATCCCCCACTTGTGCTCTAGCTCTCTTTTACTCTTTCTCAAATAAATAAAATCTTTAAAGATTTCTTAATAAGAAAGGATAATGGTTGTGAGGGATGGGGGGTGGCAACTTTAAAGCAGTGAGTTTTTTTTTTTTCAATTATCAAAAACATTAAAGCAGTGAGTTCCTATGTGAAAAGGATTTCATTGGTAGATGCTCATGCTAACTGAAATCTAGATAAAATAATTTAATAGAACCCCAAACAGATGTGATTTAAATGAGAGGACAGGAAATTCCTTGAGCTAATTTATGCCAGGGGACGGCACAGAAGGAAAAGTTATTTCTAATTCCAAAGCAATTTACGTAAATTTCTCTTTGGTGGTTCCATGCGATAAGAGAACATAGAATGTTTAGAGTAAATCTTTGAACTTTGTGAGTGCAAGTTGAAAAGACTCGCTTGGAAATTATCTTAATAATATATTTGTATTATTTTAGAGTTCGTGGCAAGCTTCTATTAACCCGTATTGGCCCATGTGTACTTGTCTCATGATTCCTCCCTTTCTCTCTCTGACAATGATTTCTGTCCAGCCCATACACTCTCTTCTGTCCCGTGGTACTGAGCTCAGGTTTGCATACAGGGTGGGCAGAGTGCCTGAGTAACTTTCACTGAACAAATGATACTGTCTTTTCGTAGACAGCTGCGCTCTCGCACAAAAATTTTTATTTTTTTCCCCTTCAAGTATCACATATACACAGAAAGGTGGTAAGACCTGAGGTGTACAGCTTGATCGGTTTTCACATGGCGAACACACCCATGTACCTGACACCTCGATCAAGAAACAGAACTTGGCGAGCATCTGAAAAGCCTCTCACGTCTCCGTCCAGTCGTTCTTGTCCCCATCCTCCTGACCTCTGGAACCATCCTAGATCAGTTTTGTCTGCTTCTGAACTTTAAATAAATGGAATCCTACAGCAGGCACTTTTTTCTAGCTTTTTTGGCTACATTTTGTTTGTGAGAAGTACCCCTTATTGGGACAAGTGGTTATAAGTTTCATTGATGTAAAGTAACCTATTACGTGAATATCTAGTCATTCTACTGGGATGGACATTTAGGAAGTTTTAAGGTTTGGGGCTAGGGAATGCTACTGTGAACCTTCTTACAGATGGCTTTGGGTGCCCATTTGTAGGCCTGGGAATGTGGTCCCCGGGCCCCCCAGTTTGCACGTGCTCAGTATTTGTAGATACGGCCAAACAACTTCCCAGTTTGGTTATTCCAACTTAACATGTCAGCCATGTATGAGAGTTCCAACTACTCCATATCATCGCCAGCACTCGACATGGCCTGTGTTTCTCATGCTAGCCGTTTTGGGGGTATGTATTTTGCGTCGCCTTCCACAACCTTTTACAAGACAAATTGGGTAAGAAGAGAAAGGTGTTATGATAGTCGGTGATTTCCGAACATGGTTGCCACAATCTCTTTTGTCCCAGAGTTGTTATCGTGACTTTGACCCTCCTCCCATCAAGAGATGAGATCTGTGCTCCCTCCTGTAAGTCTGGGTGGGCTCGGGGTTCTGGCTTACATGACACTGTGTAGCCTCTCAGACTGTTGTAAATGTGAGACAGCCCTCATCTATGTTGTCACATGGTCTTGGATAGGGTGACAAGACCATTAAAATGGAAAAAGAGGGTCTCTTCAGCACATGGTATTAGGAAAATTGGATATTCACATGCAAAGAATGAAGTTGAACCCTCTTCTTACAGCATCTACAAAAAAAACCTCCAAAAGGAGTAAAGACCTACACATAAGACCTACGACTATGGAAGGAATTTGGAAGAAAACATATAGGAAAACTTCCTGACCTTGGATTTGGCATAACTTCTTGAATAGGACACCAGATGCACAGGCAGCAAACACAAAAACAGACAAATAGGACTATGCCAAACTTAAATTTTTGTGCATTGATTTTTGCACTATGTGCAAAGGACACAATCGACAGAATGAAACATCCATAAAAAACGAAAAATAGTTGCATATCTTATGTCAGATTTGGGTTTAATATCTAGAATACATAAAGAGCTTGTATAAATCAACAACAAATAAGTCGATTAACTAATAGACAAAGGGCTCAAATACACATTTCTCCAAAGATAATATGCAAACGGCCAATAAGCATATGAAATAATGTTCTGCATCGCCAGTCATCAGAGGAATGCAAAATAAAACACCCACTAGGACGAGTATTGCTTTTTTAAAAACTTGAGGGCATTTGGGTGGCTCAGTTGGTTAAGCGTCTGCCTTTGGGTCAGGTGATTATCTCGGGGTCCTGGCATCAAGGCCCATGTTGGGCTCCCTGCTCAGTGGGGAGCCTGCTTCTTGCTCTGCCTCTGTCCACCCCCCGTCCCCGCCACTTGTGGTCTCTCTTTCTCAAATGAATAAATAAAGTCTTTAGTGGCGCCTAGGTGACTCAGTGGGTTAAGCCTCTGCCTTTGGCTCAGGTCATGATCTCTGGGTCCTGGGATCAAGCCCCGCATTGGGCTCTCTGCTCAGTGGGGAGCCTGCTTTTCCCCCTCTCTTTCTCTGCCTGCTGCTCTGCCTACTTGTGATCTCTCTCTCTCTGTCAAATAGATAAATAAAATCTTTTAAAAAAGAATAAATAAAGTCTTTTAAAAAAATTGAAAGTAAGAGTTGGCAAGGATGTAGAGAAATTGGAACCCCTGTGTGCTGTGGGTGGGATTGTAAAATTGGGCAGCTGCTATGGAAAACAGTACCATACGAGGCTACTTGAAAAAAAAATTAGAAATTGAACTACCATATGACCCAGCAATTATACTTATGGGTATATATCCAAAATAATTGAAAACAGAGTCTTGAAGAAATATTTGCCCACCTCTGTTTATCATTATTATTATTATTATCATTATTATTATAGCTGCATTATTCAAAATAGTCAAGAGGCAGAAGCAGCCCAAAGGTCCATTTACGGATGAGTACTTAAACAAAACTATACAAACAATGGAATATTATTCAGGCTTAAAGAGGAAAGAAATCACATGGAGGAACTTCAAATGAATATTACCAAGTGAAAGAAACCAATCTGAAAACATGCTACCTACTGTATGATTCCAGCTATGGGACATTCACTATGGAGATAGTACTAAGACCAGTGGTTGCCGGGGGTGGGAGGGGAGAGGGAGAGGGATGTGTAGGTGGAGTGTGGAAGATCTTCAGGACAGTGAAAATACTCCGTATGATCCCGTGATGATAGCTACATGTCACTATACATTTGTCCAAACACAAAAAATATACAACACCAAGAGTGAGTTGTAATATCAACTCTGTATTTGGGGAGATCATGGTGTGTCAGTGCAGGGGATCTGCTGTAATGAATGTAGCACTCTCCTGGAGATGTTAATTGTTGGGGGGCACTGTGCATGTGTGAGAGAGTAGGGGGTATTTGGGAAATCTCTGTACCTTCCACTTAACATTGCTGCGAACCTAAAATCACTCCCCACCAAATCTTAATTTAAAAGAAAGAAATAAACTCTATCACGTGCTACAACACGTATGAACTTGAAGGCAATACTATATGGTTCCGCTTATATGCAGTAGTATCCAGAGAATCAAATTCGTAGAAACAGAAAATAGAATGGCGGTCACTGGGGGATGCAGGGAGGGGGGAAAGGGAAGCTGTTATTCAATGGGCAGAGAGTTTCAGATTTGTGAGATACAGAATTTCTGGAGATCTGTTCCGCATGGATGTGATGATCCTGAACACCAGTGAATGGTACACTTAAAAATGGTTACAATAGGCAATTTTATGTTATGTGGGTTCCCCACCCCCACGATTTAAAAAAGTGATACAGCTTCTGCCTCATTCTCTTGGGACCCTAACTCTCAAAATCCTGCTGTCTCAGTTGTGAAGAAGCCCAGACTAGTGCTGGCCTCCAGATGTGGGCTCCAGCTGAGGTCCCAGCCACTGACCAGTGTCAACCACCAGACTGTGAGTCAAGCCAACAGGAAGTCAGTCCTGACATCGGGGCTCCCCAGCTGAGGCCCCAACACGATGGAGCAGAAATGAGCCAATCCTCTGTACATACCCTAATTCAGCACCTGACCCACAGAATCCATGAGCACAACAAAAGGATTATTCCGTGCCATGAAACTTGGTGGTGGTTTGTTTCCGGCAACTGTAGCTGAAACAGGTGTCTTAGAAATCCCTTTTTCCTAGGAGGTTCTTCCCTAATTCTTTGCAGGGTTTTCTGAAAGGGAATTTGAAGGGGAGCACTTGTAGGTTATGGAAGACCTTAAAGCCTCATTCCCTTCTGGTTCTTTATAGTCACTTCCTGAGGACAAGTTCTGGGTCAAGTTCCTCAGCTTTGTTCCTCCCAGTCCAGACAGCCCTCCGAGGTTTTTCCCGCTGGCGACATTGATTTTATCCCAAGGTATTTCGAGTTCTCTAGGTCAGGAGGCGCTCACCAGCACAATAACCTGTTTGTGCTATGGTGACCCTGAGTGCGTCTGGTGGATCTTAGCATTCCCTTTCAGCCCTTCCAAGGATGGAGGAGGCTCTCTGGGTTTCCTTGTTTGGACGGAGCAGGAACAGGAGAGAGAGAGGCCAGGGGTAGCTGCTAAAGGAGGTAACACAGGTGATAGCCAGATCTCAAGCATCTCAGGGACTGGGAGGAAAGGAGGCCAAATACCAGCTCATTCATTCAGCAAATGTTCAAATGTTCACCACGGTCTGCAGCCCTGCCAGGCTTAGCCTCGAAGACAGACACATGCACCGATAAGAACCAAGTACTCAGACGTCTATGCCGTCCACTTAATCACTGATCTTTCCCTTTCCCCTTTTAAAATTGGTTGTTGCCAGTAGTCTTTCCAAATGTTTCCTTTAAAGTCTGATTTTCAATGAATCTGTAGTTGATTCGTTTGAATTTTCTAGATCGTCAACCCTATTACTAACAATTGATGATGGTTTGACCTCTTGTTTTCTAATATTTTTATTTTTTTAACTTTTTTTTTTAAAGATTTTATTTATTTGACAGAGAGAGATCACAAGTAGGCAGAGTCAGGTGGAGAAAGAGGAGGAAGCAGGCTCCCTGCTGAGCAGAGAGCCTGATGCGGGGCTCTATCCCGGGACCCTGAGATCATGACCTGAGCTGAAGGCAGAGGCTTTAACCCACGGAGCCACCCAGGCACCCCTCTAATCTTTTTAATGCTTACTTCCTTTTCTTGTTGTGGGGTTGGCTGGGACCCCCTGCACAATGATGGGTGATTCCTTAGCTGTTGCCCTGTTCTTGACCCATTGGGAACATAGCAAGTGTTTTGCTGTTAAATATGATATTTGCTGTAGATCTTGGGTAACAACTCAAAGTGCTGTTAAATATGGTATTTGCTGTAGGTTTTGGGTAACAACTCTAACAATTCTAGTGATTACCCTGTTCCTGATTTTCCTAATAAACTTCATTCATTGTTAAGTTTGACTTCAGTCCAATAGACAGACTTTAAGACTAAAATGACCAACACTCTATCCATTGGTGAGAGGGTAAAGAAAGAATGGTTTGCCCAGGCAACACATTCTCCCTGAGACTGGGGAATGCCTACAGAATGTGAGCAGTGGCTAGACGGCCCATCAGGGAATCACGCCTATCCCCTTGCATAAAATCCTATCACAACACTCGGGGAACATCATTCCCTTCGTCAGTAAATTGAGAGAGCTAGGTTAAATTTCTGGCCCTAAGATCCTATGGTTGGGAGTCTCTGAGGCTTCAAAAGGGATAGTAAGCTGGAAGGCAATAAATATTTAAACCCCAAAGTAATCATTCAGTGTGGGATTAAAGGTAGTCTTTATTTTCCAAAGCTCTTCAGTGTTGTCGTATGGTCTTTTTCATGAAGAAGGGTGTGTGCGGGGATGTGTTTGCAGGACAAAAGGTACAATACAGCATCCTGGGTTTTGGCTGCAGAAGGAAGAATTGAGACAACTGGATTTAACAGTCTGAGTCTGAGGATTACTGAGGGGTGAGCATCCATGGCTGACCTCCCGTGGCTCAGCTCAGGTTGTTTTTCCATCGTGTTTCTGGGGCGTAAGCAAGCTGCTCTTTGACAGAACAGAAGCCGTGTGCACGGAGCCGTTGCAGAACTGGACCAAACTGAATGAAAAAGTCTGCTCCTGTCTGATTTACCAAAGTCTTCCATCCCGACCCAGCAGCGGGCAGATGGCAGCCTCCCTCCCTCCCTGCCCTGACCTCTTGAAGCCATGCTACGTGAGCCCAAGTGCAGGGCAGCAGAAACTCATTCTGAAAACTCAGTCAAGACATATTTCCTTCAGTTCTTCAGCTGCCTCTATTGCAAGGTCTTGGCCAAGTGGTCACAGTTCCTGAAGCTGGACAAACTGTGTTCAAATTCTAGCTGCACCACTTGCTAGCCATGTGCCCTTGGAATGTATGTAACCTCCATTTCCTCATGAGTAAATCTGGAATAATAATAAATATGTTTAGGCTTGTGAAGATTAGCTGGATTAAGCCATGGAAAGGGCTTAGCCCTGTGTCTGGTGCACAGCGAGTGCTCAGTAAGTGTTAGCAATGGTGATGGTCATGAAGAGGATGATGAGGATAGTGATGGCGTTTGGGGATGAGGATGTTGGTGATGATCGTGGAGACGATGATAATGACGATGGTGATGATGGTGTTGATTATCATGATGGTGATAATGGTGTTAGTGGTGATGGTGATGATGATGGTGGTGGTGGTATTAGTGATAAGCGGTGATGATGTGATGATGGGGTTGGTGATGATGGAGTTAGTGATGATGGTGATGGTGAAGTTGGTGGTGATGATGGTGGTGATAATGATCATGATGGTGATGATGGTGGTGATGATGGAGTTAGTGATGATGGTGATGGTAGCAGTGATGGTGGTGATAATGATCATGATGGTGGTGATGGTGTTAGTGGTAGTAGTGATCATGATGGTGGTAATGGTATTAGTGATAAGTGATGGTGATGATGTGATGATAGAGTTAGTGATGGTGATGGTAGTGGTGATGGTGACGTTGATGGTGATGATGGTGGTGATAATGATCATGATGGTGATGATGGAGTTAGTGGTGATGGTGATGGTAGCAATGATGGTGGTGATAATGATCATGATGGTGGTGATGGTGTTAGTGATAATAGTGATGGTGATGGTGGTGATGGTATTAGTGATAAGTGATGATGATGATGTGATGATGGAGTTAGTGATGATGGAGTTAGTGATGGTGATGGTAGTGGTGATGGTGACATTGATGGTGATGATGGTGGTGATAATGATATGATGGTGATGATGATGGTGATGATGGAGTTAGTGGTGATGGTGATGGTAGTGATGATGGTGATGATGGCCATGATGATGGTGGTGATGGTGATAATGGTGTTAGTGATCATGGTGGTGATGATGCTGTTTTTGATGATGGTGGTGATGGTGTTAGTGATGATGAGGGTGGTGGTGATTGATAATGATGATGGTAATAGTGGTTGTTCTGTGTTGGTCTCAGCCTATCAATGGTGGTGCTATCAGTTAGGACGGTCTGGGGTATTCACCTGGGCCTATATTACTTGTGGTGAGATATTTTCCTGACCATAGCCAACATTGTGGGTGGTTCTTATGATTGTAGCCCCTGTGGCTCTTATGATTGCAAGACACACCTCAGCAATAATCATCCGGGAACTTGGAAACACAAGGTTTATTACTCACAAGTTCTGGAAGGTACGCCCCACACCCAGGTCCACACAGCAAGGTCAGAGAGAGAGAGAGAGAGGACTGAGAGCAGACCTTGAGCTCTGCTTTTCTGGGGGGTCAAGGGTGGGGAACCTAGGGGTTTTCAGATTACTGTTTATTGACAGATTTAAAATAAGAGAGCAGGGATTAAGCTGCCAGAAGGGAAAAACAGAATGACTCAAGTGGTCGGTGATCTAGGTCACCCAGGGCTTTCTAAAAGAGGAACTTCCTGGGTAGGATAGCCTGGCTCTTTATCTCATTGTGTAGCTGGTGACCACGTCACGCAGCTGGCAATGTGTGGCTCTGATGTGGATGTGTGTGAAAGAGATGCCTCAGCCATCAAAAGTTTAGTGTCAGGCACTTACATCATAATCCAAACAGGATCTTCTCAGGCACTCATGCCACAGTGATGGTGATGATTACTAGTAACACCTGCCAGCCTGTTGGCTGGAGGGAAGGGGTTGACTAATCACTCTCTAAGGCCCATTCCTGGTGGTCTTCTACGGAACATTCTATTTTCCATAGAACCAACCCAGAGGTATTAGCAGCCAGACCCCATGTCAGCAGGGCACTGGGGTCCCCTCTTCAGCCTGAGTTTAGCTTTTGTGGCTCACTTAGACCACAGAACAAGTAACCCAGGCCTGATTTCTACAATGATGGATGGTCCTGCAGAGGATGAACTGCGTTGCTTTGTATAATCTGGCATATTCACGTACACTCCTGGGCTAGGGATTTAGGACACAGTGACCCACGAACCCTTCTGTCTCTCTAGAAGAAAGAGTAGATATTCCCTGTACCTTCGTGGAGGAAACTCCGCCTCCCTACGTGCACCTGCTGAATCAGCCGGTTGAGTCCCAGAAGGCCTGAACCCTGTCTGTCGTGGAGTGAGTGGATTTTACAAGTTTGCCATCACATGGCAGAACTTCTCATTCTTCGCTTCTCACCCACAAAACCTGGAATCACTCGCATAGTAACACCAGTACTAGTCTCTAACTTTATCCCCGTGATTGTCATGGTGATGCTGCAAATCTGGGGATGGTTTTATTACCTGTGCGGCAACGACCTGCTGTAGCCCCACGATGGCTAACGTTTGTGCAGCACCGCCCTCGGCCAGCCCAGTTGTGGGAGCGGGATGGGAATAGCACTGCTCTGTCTTCACTTTTTATTTCTGGCCGTGTTGATGACTGCATGTCCCTGAAGGCGGAAGAGAGGCACAGCAGGGCTGAGCCACCCACACTCATGGCCATGTACATCACGGTGGCGCTGGGGAGGGAAGGCCCCCGGAAGCTGTTCTTCTAGCTTCAGATGCCCTGGCCTGGGTCCCACCAGCACAGCCTTGCGGAAAGGGGTATGGGCTCAGCCGATGGAGCAGCCAAGGGCTGAGATCGGGAGAGCATCTCTGGGGTGAAAATCTGAGGCAAACCCGTAGGTCTCTGACCCCCAATTCTCAGGAGGCTCCTTCCTTACACTCTGACTTCCTCACTTCATTAAGGGGTGATTTCTTTCTTTCTTTTTTTTTTTTTAAAGATTTTTATTTATTCATGGACAGAGAGAGATCACAAGTAGGCAGAGAGGCAGGCGTGGGGGGTGGGAAGCAGGCTCCCCGCTGAGCAGAGAGCCCGATGCGGGACTCGATCCCAGGACCCAGAGATCATGACCTGAGCCGAAGGCAGAGGCTTAACCCACTGAGCCACCCAGGCCCCCAAGGGGTGATTGCTACTTGACGTCTTTTAGAAAGCTCTTTTCCTCTCTTGTCTATTCCTCACACAGGAACCTCAGAGACGGATGTGCTCAGGGATTAAGCCAAGTTGATTCCATGAGAAGAGGCATAGTGTCTGCTTTTGGATGGAGTTTAAAAGAAAAAAAAGGAAAGAACTACCCCCAAAGCATCCTGATTCGTGTTTAGCCCCTCCTCAGACTGAGTACAATCCTGTCCTGCTGGGTGTAAGCAGCCTTTCCAGGCAGAATGATTATAAAACTAAATGCACTTGACACCTTCTCTGTGCAAGAAGTCTTCCTCATCCTCCAAGTGCATTTTTTCCCCTAATAATGGAGCTTTGAAAAAAAAAATAGGTCTCAACCCTAAATACATTTTAATGAGCTCCTCATTGAGCACGACCTCGCAGATCTTCCCCATGTGTTGTTCAGAGCTTTCTTTGAATGTGTGGGTCCAGGCGTCCCTTGAAGGCGGAATGCTCAAGGTTTTATTAGCCAGACTGTCATCCCTGGAGCCAGTCTCCTGGAGGGCTGCAATGAGGATTCTATTGATGACAATGAGATGAGAAAACACAAAGAAAAAAGTATCAAGAGGGCTTTAAAACTCCTAACAGGAAGGCACAGGCCAAGGGCCACCTCCCGAGCGAGTGCCCTGAGCGCTCCCATCCCAGCCAGACCTTGCCGAGCACTTGGCCAAGCACTTGGCCTTGCAGCTGCCGGTTGGGGATGGAGGCTGGAGGCCAGGGGCAAGGAGCTCGGGAGCCAGGCTGTGACTGACAGCTGTTGCTAGGCATGCAGGCACCCTGAGAGGTCTGGGAGTGGACTTGTTGGACCTGGAATGATGGAGCAGGGCTGTAGGCACCCGGAGGTGACTGAGGAGGCTGCTGGACAGGGACAGTCCACCCCATGCCTCGCCCCGGAGGAGAAGGACTGCTGTCTCCACCCCCCTACCCCTTAGAGACAGTAATTTGACGCTGGCAAGTTAGTCTTCCTCACACTAACCTGTAAGGTCCCTAAGCACCAAACACTCACACAACTCTCCTCCGGGTACTAGGATGCTCCGGGTCCTTCCGTAACACCTGCCCCAGGTGCAGAGACACTAACCAGCTTGTTAACCAATGAATTTCTCCCCCCTCGCTCCAGAACCAAACTCCCCAGCAGTCACTCAACTGGCGTACATTTGTCTCTGCCGCTGTTCTAGACGCAAAGGACGCCCTGGGAACAGGACAGACAGGTCCCATCCTCTTCCGGAGCTGACTCTCCTTGTGGGGAAGAGAAACAATAAGCGAACAAATGCATGGGACGCTTTCAGCGAGGCGTGGGAGCCAAGAGGAGTGGTGAGGTCAGCACTGGGACCCATTCATTGGATCCTCTTCCCCAAGGAGGTGGTGTTGGAGTTTCCACCTGAATGTTGAGAAGGCGACAGGATCCAGGGAGCTGTGGGGCCGTGGAGGGGAGTGGAGGGGAAGCTCTGTGGGTTCTCGGGGTGCCCCCCAAGGGCGCAGCTGCAAGGTGCACAGTATGGAATGCACGGGGACTCGGTGTGCCGGCGGGTTGCTTTTCCTTTCACAAAGGGCTCCCACAAACACCTAGTCTCCACTGGCTTCTCACAATAGCTCTGGGAGGCAAGTAGGTCGGGCAAACGAGATTCAAGAATTAAGGTTCGCATTATCAATAAATTAAATGAGCCCTCCTCGCTTTCCCTATCTTTGCAAGGAAAAAAAAATGAGGCCAGTTCTTTGTAAAGATTTGCTTCACTCTGAAATATTCCATGAAATTAGGGGTTTTGGTAATTAGGACAGTTACAACCAAACAACACAACAGGGGCTATTGTCTGCTGCAAAACTCAGCACCAGGTTGTTCGCATCTGAATAAGGCGCATTTGCTTTGGAGCAGAGGTCAAGATGTATGTTAAATTGGATTTTTGAGGCTGCGTTAGTGTGCGCCACTTAGCAGGGGAAAGCAGCCTCCGCACACAGCCCTCCCGCTCTGCATCCGGTCTGACCCACTTAGCCAAATTCAGGGTATCGCAAAACTGAACACAGGACCAGAGGGCAGGCACCCAGTGTGCGGAAAGCGGGGTCGCCAGAGTTCCTGGGACCCACGCCGACAAAGAAAAAGCCTGGAGGAGAAAGAGGAGAGGCTGAAGCATGCTGGAGACCCAGGTGGGGACACATGTCCCACCAACTGGGGCTTGGAACTGGCTTGGTTCTCAGGGTTTCAGGGTTGGACACGGAATGGTGATGTGAATTTTCTTTCTTTACCCATCCAGCTGCTCACCCAGGCTGTGGCTGTCCGAAGAGCTCTCCAGACCCTATCAAACAGCGCCGATGACCTGGAAAGCCCGCTGACCTTGAAAGCCCAAAGATGGGCCCGGGTCAGGAAGTGGCATTTGCTTCAAGCAGACAGGGGATGGCAGGGGGAATTAAAGTCTGAGAGAGAAACCCTGATGCCAGCCAGCTAAGCATGGTCTGAAATGGCAGCAGCCACATTCTGAGGACACCGTGTGCCAGATCTCTAATGGGTTTATTTCCATATGGCTTCTAATTTAATCTATTTACAATTTACATGTGATGACAAATATTGATCTCCTCCACTATATGCCACACATTGTTCTAGGCGCTAGGGGGTGCGGAGCAGCGGGGAGCAGGAAGACTTTCAAGAAGTCTTGGTCTTTGTGGGACTTCTAAAAAGGGGAGACAAAAACAACACAGAAACAAAAATGTAATATAACTTCAGGTGGTGAAACTATCAGCTCTAGCTTCGATTCCCAGTTGCCCTTTGGGGTAGACACTACTTAGTTGGCCCCAGTGTCTACGTTTTTCCATAGCAGTAGAGCCCCACGTTTCACCTGCCTGTGTGGTCACTCAGGACAGTGATTTTATTCTCCAGCCCCTCTTTCTGCTAGGTGAAGCAATTGATTAAGTTGGGGCCAGTAGGATGTCAGCGGAAGTCCTGTATAAAATTTTAGGAAGTATCCTTAAAGGCACAGGACATGACCTTCCTCCCTTCCCTCCTTTATGCTGCCTGGAATGTGGATACAATGGCTGGAGCTCCAGCAGCTATTTTGGACCATGAAGGAAAATTAAACTATTTTGCTTAGCCTTGGTACTTTAGGGGTTTTATTTCTGTTATTCGCAGCTGGATCGAATCTTAATGAACATAGTCCCCCTTGCTAAGTGTAACTTGGGACAGTTGGTTCAAACCTTCTGAGTCTCCCTATTTCATATGGTTGCATGTCAGTGGCCTTCAAATTAGAGCGTGCCTCAGAATTACCTGGAGGTTGTTAAAACAGTGCTGTGCCTTACTTGCAAAGCTTGTGATTCAGGAGGAACTCAAAAATTTGCATTTCTAGCATATGTTCAGATGCTGCTGCTGCTGGGCAGGCACCACACTTTGTAATTGCAACCCCCTATGTGCACCCCCACCCCGTGCTGTGCACCCCCCCCCCCAGGAAGGGACACAAGGGAGGTCTAGATCTTAGGGTCTTAGCATCTTGTCAGACATGCCACAGGTGGCTTCTCACCTCTGTACCTGCTCTTGAGTCTCTGGGTCTCTGACCCCCAATTCCTGGAGGGGTGAACCTGATTTAAATGCTGTTTACAGAGGGCTGCCCTGGAGGGCCTGTGCCCTGTCCCTAGGAGAGAGCTCTGAGAGGGCCTGGCCTCTGGCACACTCCCCCGCTCCAGTGAGTCACAGGGTGGCTCATCCCTTGGGCCACTGGGCAGCAAGCACTACCTTCTGGGCCCTCTCTTCTGCCACCATATGTTGTCCTGCTATTTGCAGTGGTGAGTAGGTGGGGACAGCTCCCTGGCCCAGAGCTGCCAGATGGTGAACAGGACTGGGACAGGTTCCAGACATGTGCACCTGGCACGGAAATGTCATTCCCATACTTAGGAGCCATGCGAGAGGTAGAGGGTGAGTCTCGAGGCTGGGATGCCTTTTCTCCCCAGGCCACTATAGCCCTGCTCTGCTCAGCGGAGGTGCCAGCCCTCTCGTCTGAGGGCAAGCCCCATCCTCCCCCACACATCTGTCCAGGAGAAGACTGATCCTCTCCTTGGGAAGCCGGGGCGCCAGCTGACATCACAACCGTGTCTGGGACAGCGGGGCTCAGCAGCTGTCTGCCCACTCCCTCCATGCTCTGCCAGCTTCATCAAAGGAGTGGGTATTAACTATTAAATTGCTGCTCGGCAGGAAACCATACCGGGAGGACTGGAGATGCACACACATCCCGGTACTTGTGGATTGGAGGTCAGGCTCTGGTCCAAATCCCGACTCTGCTGCTTGTTAGTCACATGACCTCGCCGAGCCTCAGCGTCCTCTTCTGTAAAAGGGGATAATAAATAATAGCGCCTGCACACTGCATCAGCCAAGGCGCTTGCCGTAAGCAACATAAGCCAGCTCTGCTAATACAGGCAGGAATGGTAATCCCTAAGAGGATAGTGATGTCTGCCTCGGTGCCAAAGGACAGGCACGGGAATATAGCAGCATTGTTTGTCCGTCACAGTCCCAAACTAGAGACAGCAAGGGCCCGCGCCCAGTAGGATGGGCAAACCCGTTGCAGTCCGCTCATGCCACAGAGCGAGGAGGAGGAAGAAACCCCAGCGACGTACAACAGCAGGAAGGAGTCTCACCAACACGAAGGCGAGTGGAAGAAGTCAGACATGAAGAAAGCATAACCTGTGCGTTTCTGGAAATCCCACGGTGACTGCGTTTGGAGGAGGGTACTGGGGAGACTCCAGGGCGCTGGCCATGTTCTGTTTCTTAATTTGGGTTCTGGTTCTCAGGGGGGTTCACTTTGTGTGAATTCACCGAGTTGAGTACTTAGCGTGTGTGAACTTCTGGAGCCAGGCTGGCCAGGTTCAAATCCTGGCTGCTAGTCCTTCGTTCGGGGACCCTGGATAAGTCCCTGGACCTCTCTGAGCCCACATCCTCAGCCTGCACCGTCATCCCTGTCAACTCTGGACAGCGCCCCAGGAGACTGGGCCGTTCGCTGCCGAATGGAGCCACCAGGGGGGTCTCACTCCTTGGCATCGTGGCCCCCAGCTCGAAGCCAGCGTCACATGTCTGCTTGGCCAGTCCTGGACACAGGCCCATGCCCAGGCTGCACGGGGAGGCTGGGAGCGGGGCCTGGCACAGGGGACTTCTGCAGAGCCCCGGAAGCTGAGCTCTAGCCAACAAGGTGGGTGATTCCCCCAGGTGCCCCCTGAGATTCTGATTAACGGATCTGGGGGGAGGCTGAAACACAACATTGTTATTTTTAAGCTCCCCCAATGATTTCAGTGTGAGTCAGAGTTGAGAATGACTGTCCTGAATCTTTATCTTTGAATCCCGAAAACATTTTTTTTTTTTTTAAGAGAGGAGAGAGAGAGAGCTTGAGAGTGGGGGTGGGTAGGAGGAGCAGAGGGAGAGGGAGAGGGAATCTTGAACAGATTCCCTACTGAGCACAGAGCTGGCCATGGGGCTCGATCTCACAAACCCTGAGATCATGACCTGAGCCCAAATCAAGAGTCAGATGCTTAACTGACTGAACCACGCAGGCGACCCTGAATTCTAAAAAGTTTGTTTTTTTTAAATTTCAATTATTGATTTGAAAGAGGGAGAGAGAGAGAGAGAGAGCACGAGTGGAGGGAAGAGCAGAGGGGAAGGGAGAGGAACAAGCAGACTCTGCACTGAGTGCAGAGCCCCACACAGAGCTCGATCATGACCTGAGCCAAAATCAAGTTGGATGCTTGGGCTTAACCAACTGAGCCACCCAGGAGCCCCCAAAAAACTTTTTAAAAAATTTTATTTATTTATCAGACATTTATTTATTTATTAGAGAGAGAGCACAAGTAGGCGGAGCAGCAGGCAGAGAGAGAGGGAGAAGCAGGCTCTCCACTGAACAAGGAGCCTGATGCGGGGCTTGATCCCAGGACTCTGGGATCACAACCTGAGCTGAAGGCAGCAGCTTAACCGACTGAGCGACCCAGACGCCACCCGCAAAAAAACTTTTTAAAGGGAAACGATGAAATTATCTAATAGCCCCAGAGCCTTCAGATTTTCTGTCCATTCAAATCATGTACTAGTATACCTTGCTTTAAATTCATTTCACAGGGGCACCTGGGTGGCTCAGTGGGTTAAAGCCTCTGCCTTCAGCTCAGGTCACGGTCCCAGGATCCTGGGATCGAGCCCCGCGTGGGGCTCTCTGCTCAGCGGGGAGCCTGCTTCCCCCTCTCTCTCTCTGCCTGCCTCTCTGCTTACTTGTGATCTCTGTCAAATAAATAAATAAAATCTTTAAAAAAAATAAAATAAATTCGCTTCACATGTGGTCATGGATGCTTAGCAAACTCAGCCCTGGGAGATCATTTGCCGAAGGGCTTGTTAGATGAAGTCTGTTTTCTAAGTGGTATTTAGGTAGTTAAACTATGACCCCATTTTGCTGTGTCATAACTGCTTCAGATCATTTCCAAACGGGGCGGAGTGAGCAACAAATAGAACCACTGTGTTTGGGAGCACGAAGGTGCCGTTCCGTGATTCTGATGGTCGGGTGTTCAGCCAACCTCGCAAGACCAGGTGCCCTGCGTCTCGACTATGTTTGGGTTTCATGGAGCGTTAAAAAGAAATAAGGAAATGAGGAGGAAAGTCAGCTAATTCTGGGAACAAAGCTAAGATTGCTGTAACTGGGGACTGGCCAGGTCATTGCTACGAAAAATGAGCCATTTTGGGCCATTTTTCCCTTTCCACCCTCAGAAAATGCCACCCGCATTAGTTTCCCAAGGCTGCCATAATCAATGACATAAACCCGTTGGCTCACAACGACACAAAATTATTCTCTCGCCTTTCTGGAGGCCAGAAGTCTGAAATCAAGGTGTCGGCAGGGCTGTACTCACTCTGGAAGCTCCAGGAAAGGGTCCTTCCTTGCCTCTTCCAGCTGTCGGTGGCTCGGGACATGCCTGGCATGTGGCTGAACCGCTCTAGTCTCTGTCTTTATCTTTGTGGCTTCTGTGTGCCTCCCCTCTTCTCTCATAAGGATACCGCCATTGAACTTGGGGCCCACTTGGATAATCCGTGATGCCCCAAGATCCCTCATTACACCTGCAAAGACCCTGTTTCCAAATACGGTCCCCTTCATAGGTCTAGGTTGTGATGTATCTTGGCGGGGTTGGGTGGGGGGTGCTATACCACTTTTGCTCAAAGTTCACTTCTACATAGAACCTAGATTGGTTCAGGGTTCTGACTCCGAGAGTGAATTCCAGATCTGGATTCCAGATCTGGGCAAAATATCTGCTTCTGAATGGCCATGCTTAGAGACGGCCTCCACTGACCAGGGCCAGTGCTCTGCTTCTGGAAGGTTAAAATAAAAGGAAGGAGGAAAGTGTTATTTAAAGGCATTGAAGGGGCACCTGGGTGGCTCAGTGGGTTAAAGCCTCTGCCTTCGGCTCAGGTCATGATCTCGGGGTCCTGGGATCGAGCCCCGCATCAGGCTTTCTGGTCAGCGGGGAACCTGCTTCTCCTCCTCTCTCTGCCTGCCTCTCTGCCTACTTGTGATCTCTGTCTGTCAAATAAATAAATAAAATCTTAAAAAAAAAAAGGCATTGAAAATGCAGATTGCGATTGAGTGGGCCTGGGGTGGTGCTCGATGGTACGTGTTTTGAACGAGCTTCCACGTGATACCCACGGCCCAGGCCCAGACAGAGCCCAGCCACCGTTCTGCTGCTCCCAAAAGGCCTTCGGAATCCTGGAGGGGGTCTCCTGCCTTGGTTAGGAATTCCAGTGGAGCCAGTGACCTTTCAGAAAAAATCTGCACTTTCTCGTCCATCCCTCCTCCAACCCCTCTCTCTTCTCCCCTGTGAGTAAGGGTGCTCAGACAAGCCCGTGGCCCCGCCCTCTGCCCCTCACCCACACAGGGGGGACACCCAGGGGACAGCACATCTGGCCTCTCTCCCTCCGGGCAGCTAGGGGTGTAGCCTGGGGACAAGCACAGGGACAGCGAGAGCAGCAGGAAGACTGGGAAGAGATCATTGTGTATTTTAAGAAGCTCCCAGAAAGTCATGTCATTTCGGAGAGCCCTCCTCAGTGTGGTCAATGTGAGCTCTCCTTCCCGGTGGGTGGAGATCTCTCATGCCACCGGGAGAGGGAGACTGACTGACTTGTCTCACAAGAGCCACGCACCTCACTTAATATGACCCCGACAGTGTCCAGCTGTCCATTAACCTTAACCTGATGTGAAATGCAAAAGTGGAATCTGCCAACAATGACAAACTCCTTTAGTAGGCAGTCCTACTCCACAGAGGGTATGTCCATTCATGACACCTACGTGTGTGTGGTTCAGGGCCCCTGTTTTGACTTTCCTCACCATTCTGTTTACACTGCGTGAAGGGCCAGCCGGAAGTGCCTTGCCTGATATGTTTGGTTGATGTCGACATTGACCTTTCCAGGAATGTGTGCAAACCAGGCTTACCACGTCCCTTTCTCTGCTCCCCCACCACCCTGCATCTCCCAATAAGGAAGTGGCTATTTTAGGCTAAGGGAAAATGAGATGACAGGATTTCCCCCCAAGGCAGCTGTGCCAGCTTCAGGGTGCCGAAGCTCTGTACCAGGCGAGCAGGACAGAACACAGCATCTCCCCCAGACAGTGCCCCTGTATCCAGTCCATCCACTGGTGACTTATGGGCAAAGGCAAGGAAGGGAGGGAGGAGGAAACACGGTGATTGGTGGTCAGTGTTCTTTGACATTAGGCACACTGGCCCAGTGGGTGACAGTCACAGAGAGGAAACCAATTCCATAAAAGGAATTGCTTCTGGAAGTGATAAGCTCCCTGTCACAGAAAGTATGCAAGAAGAGACAAGACACTCTGAGGAAACCAGAGCCAAAGGAGTGTCTTGAGCCCAGAACCAGGGGGTTGCGAGAGGCTGTGCGAGTTGGTGTTCCTTTGACTTGTAGAATCCTGCTTTGTATGCTGGTGAAACACTAAATTGTATGGCACTTCTCTCAGTTACTGGGGTTCAGCGATGGGGGAGAGGGAAATGGAGTCTTTTGGAAAGTTTACCAGCAGAGCCCATGATGGCTGGTAACGTCTGGATCATTGGGGGGAGGAAATGGGCACACAAGGGACTGGACAGGATCAGAAATGAGCCCCATACAAAGTTCCTGGGCGTTGGCACCCAAGCAATTGAGGGTTTGTAGAATAGTGGGGGAAGCTCATTTGGAAAAGCAGGGCAGGTGATCAGGCTTGGAGAGTCACACTGAGGGACCAGGCATGGGGTCTGGGGTTACTTAGGTCGTCAGGGTGGAGTGGGGCATTTGAGGAACCGGCTCAGGATCTACCTTTTGATTCACCCCCCTTGATTCTACTATCTTGATTCAAATGGCCCACCATCAGGCTTCCACGAATTCTAGCTTGCCTGCTAGGACAGGCGATGCTTTGGCCAGAAGCCCACTGGGAGGACTCTGTTGGGGTTCCAAATCCAGGGACTCTTGTGGAATCGGGCAATTGCTCTGTGATCGTCAGGGTACATGCCATGATTGCTCTTACAACGCAGAAGGCGACCGACAAATCTGTGAAGGCATCCTTTCCGTTCGGATCTCGACTCCTTCCCTATCTAGTTACAGGAGGGGGAAGTACAAATGTAAATCTGATTTTTTAAATCCACAAACTCACAGCGTTGAGACAGAGAAGCCCTGTAATATCAGCACAGTTCCAGTCCTGACATTTCAATTTTGTAGCAATTACTAATAGGGTCATTGAGAAGTGCTTTGAAAATGACACAAGGAGGGGTGCCTGGGTGGCTTAGTGGGTTAAAGCCTCTGCCTTCAGCTCAGGTCATGATCTCAGGGTCCTGGGATTGAGTCCCGCATCGGGCTCTCTGCTCTGCGGGGAGCCTGCTTCCTCCTCTCTCTCTGCCTGCCTCTCTGCCTACTTGTGAGCTCTGTCTGTCAAATAAATAAATAAAATCTTAAAAAAACAAAACAAGACAAAAAAGAAAACGACACAAGGAAACTGTCTCAATGACTCTGTCCCTGTGAAGTGAGGCTATATTGACATGGCTGTATCAGTTACCCTCTGCTGTGTAACAAATCACCCCAAAACTTAGTCGTTCAAAACAACAATGAATAGTTATCACCTCATACAGTTTCTGTGGGTCAGGAATTCAGGAGGGGCTGAGCTGGGTGGTCCTGGCTTGGGGTCTCTCGTGAGGCTGCAACCAGGGTGTCAGCCAAGACTACATCATCTGAAGGCTCGAGTGGGGCTGGAGGAGCTACTTCCAAGGTGTCTCACCCACATGTCTGGCTAGTTGGTGCTGGCTGTTGATGGCAGTCCTCAGTTTCTTGCCATGTGGAGTGCTCCATACAGCTGTCTTCTACAGAGAATGATCCAAGGGAAGCATGGCCACAGCTGCAATGTCTTTTATGATCTAGCCTTTGACTCATTTCTGCAATATCTTGTTGGTTCCCAGGTCAGTTCTAGTAGATAGGGAGGGGACTACACCAGGATGTAAAAGCAGTCAGGGGATAAGGCTCAGTGGGCACTGTCTTGGAAAACCTACCACCATGCTCTATGTTTGGCCCCACTTAGGAATACCTAGTCCTCACTCACCTGGTTTGATTTAAGAAAAGTTAGAAACTTCTCAACTTCGGAATGCAAGGAAGTGGGCTGACTCTTCAGAAACATGCCAGACCCACCATTTTAAACACAACTGGGTGAAAGGCCAATTTTAAAGTCTACATCAGCGGCTCACCCCGAGTGCATGGAGTCTATTCACACTTCGTACCCATAGAGCAGGTCACCAATATAGACAGTTGTGTCTGCCGCACATCCTTACCTGTCCCATGTGCATCCTGTGGGGCTGCTGGCCACACCACCATCCTCCAGCTGCAAGAGGGAGTATGGGACTTGGTCTGCCTAACTGTGGTGCCCCATTTCTCTGCCCAGGGTTATTGGTCCAACAGCAGAGCAAATCACCAAGCAAGGCCACCAGAATTGCCACCCCCCCCCCAAAAAAAAATTCAGTACGCAGATGCTGGGAGAGAGAGAAGCTCTCTTAATCTGAGTCATGAGCTAATGGCTTACCAGAGAAGGAAGTAGAAAAGGAGGGAGAGGACTTTTTATTTTTTTTTTTAATTTATTAGACACAGAGAGAGAGATCACAAGTAGGCAGAGAGGCAGGCAGAGAGAGGTGGGGGAAGCAGGCTCCCTGCTGAGCAGAGAGCCCGATATGGGGCTCAATCCCGGGACCCTGAGATCATGACCCGAGCTTAACCCTCTGAGCCACCCAGGTGCCCCAGGGGACTTTTTTAAAGCACCTGGATCCAGCTATGACTGAAACTGGTGAGACCCTTCTTTGTCCTCTCCAATTACGTGACCCAACAGATTTGCTGAAGTCATGTGACATGGAATTCCATCATCACAACTAAAAAATAGTGGGTTTTGAAGAGATGAAAAGCAAATGCAGTTCTTTTTTTAAATGAAACAATGACCCACTCCCTGCTGTCTCTAGTCCACAGAAACAGCCAGCCATCCTCTCCCACCTAAGGAAAGAAGTGAGCAAAGATTAGAAGGAGCATAAACACATGCAAGCGAAACATACCTGCCACCTGGTTTGTTCCAAACACTCCAGCATCAAACTGACCAGGCCCAGAACAGTTCACTCAGCATCCTAGCTGTTCTCAAGCTCTTTGAGGGCAAAGACCATGCTTTCCGGGTTCACAGCCAGCTCCTGCATGGGCATTTATAAACAAACACTTGAAAATGTTTTCTTAAATGCACTAAAACACATAAAGCGTGTTCTTTTAATAATAGTCAATGTTGAATGAGTTCTAACTGGGCTCCAGGCATCGGGCCAAGTGCTTTACCTGCAATATCTCATTTAATCACTACGTCAGAGGGAGGGAAGTTTCTATTATTATCCTCATTTTACAGTCGCCAAGACTGAGGTCCCAGGTGTTGGTAACTTTCCCAATGTCACAGGCTGTGGGAGGTGGGACCTTGATCTTAACACTAATGTGTTTTACTCCAGTTTCTTCCCCTTAACACATCAATACACACACTCACAGGCTCACTCTTCTCTTGCTGCCATGGTGGTCTGGCACTGGCCAAGGACTTGAAACCAAAACACAATGTTCTCTCTGTGTTATTAGCCATTATCACCCCTAACGAGCCCAAGCAATGTTTTCCCGAGAAAGCCCAGGGTGGAATTTTCGGAGAGCTCAAGTGCCCAGTGCCCGGCCTGGTATTTCAGAGGCCACTTGTGCATGTCTAATTGTACTTTCTGTGTCAAAAGGGCGGGCTGTGCTCATCAGAAGCTCGTTAGGACCCCAGCCAAAGGCTGTTTGTGATTTCAGGGTCGGTGAGGAAAGTGCAGGGTGACGATTTTGTCTCCAAATGGGCCTCTTGCCGAGAAGCAAATCAGTGTTCAAGTCAGCATCCATGTCCTTCCCGCTTTTCATGTTTATTTTCTCCAAGCTTCTGTTTATTTTGCTCCTGCAGACAGAGAGAATGAGAATACGTCGCTCTCAGTGGGTGTGGGGAGCAGATTTTTCTGGTTCCTTGTAGAAGTAGAGGAAGCCGGGCTAGTCCCTTTCTCAGGGGATTGGGGCGCAGGATTGAGCTGAGCCAAAGCAAAGAATCCCCTCACTTCACAGGGACCGACAAGTGGCAGCCCTTGGTCATGCACCTGCCATGGGAGACTTATGCGCAACCATCAAATTCCCACCCAGGGCTGCCTATGGCTTTACAAGAAATACTAGCACTTTGCTTGCAATTAGGGCATCTGGCCAGCAGGAGGCCGGAGGCACTTGGGACAAGACCAACAAAAACGGCAAGGCTTCTTCCTCAAGAGTGATTGAATGTTGGCAAGATATGTCTTCTTTTCCTGTCATGTTTTATGTACATTGGACACTCTGCACAAAGCTGCATCAAACCAGCGTGGTGTTTAGAAATACCTGGCTAACTTTAAAAAGAGAGAAGACCGACTACTTAACCTAACCCCTGGTTATCCGGACTTCAGATCACCGATCTCTAATAACCAGGGCTCCTGGAGCCTTGTGCCTCCCTGGCTGCTGGGGAGTCATCACAAAGAGCCTCAGGACCCCTCAGAAACCCGAGATGTGCCCTCTGCAGTAGCAAGAAAAAATAACATCACCTCCAACTGGGTTTCAGTGTTTATTGTATTTTATGTTTAATTTTTTAATTTTGGCACCCTATAATGTGGCATGTGAGTGGATGCTTCCCTCCCCCAGGTGTGTCTTCACCAAAGTGCCCGCACCTCCTGGTTCTTGTGAATAGAGGAGGGCAGCATGGGGGACAGAGCCTAAGGGGTTAAGAGAACTGCAGCCGGAGAGGAAATGAGCCACAGCCAAGTGTGGGACCCATACATCTCTTCCTTTCATGGTTCTACAGACCGTGTCATTTGTAGCTCCGACACAGTCACAGAGCCCGGGCCGCCTCATTTCCCAGCTCAAAGGGGAGAAATTCTATTTGATGTGGCAAAGACTTGGTAACCAGCTTGGCTTTGGAGGCTCAGGCCATAACTTGACCACCAGCTCACAGCATGCTCGTGGGGACCGGGGATGGGCTCATCCTCAAGCTGGATCAGCCCGTAAGAAGTGACTCATTCACACGCAGATTGGAGACTCTATTCCTCCCAGAAGCAATAAAGAGCCTGGCCTCTCCCCTCCGCAGGCAGAATTCTTACGATACTCTCAGCCCTTTGCAGGCAAAATTTCCTTTTCTCCAAGTGTGTCAGACAGGGTGACTCATTCTTCATGACCTAGGTTAACCCAAACACACGCAAGAGCTGAGTGATAAAATCCTAAGGTTCTTGAGGAGAGCGGGAGGGGACAGCTTCAGAAAATGGATGTCATGAGCCAGGGAGGGTATCGTACCAGAATGTTGTCTGCTATCAACAGACAGTGACTTCGAGGGTGTCCATCCATCCCCCAGCTGTGGATGATGGCTGAGCCCTTACTGCACACAGGTGCCGTGCACAGGATATGAACGGGCTTGACAATGAATTCTTCTCCAGCAAGCCCGCGGTCTAGTAAGAGAGACAAAACCAAACAAAAGGAGGAAAATGATCTTGTCTGAAGAGTGGTGCCTACTAAGTGTGGCAGAGTCTATGGTTACCTTCCCAGCATTCTTCCCTTCCTACTGATAGAACCCTGATCTCACGCAGGGTTGGCGCAGAGATTGCTAGATTTCAGAGAAGGTGGTCTCTGTCTGGAGGTGGACACGTGGCCCGGTTCTGCATGATGGAAATGTGCCCGAGGGCTTTTGGGAAAGACTTACTGTGGTCATCATAGCCTCCTGGCTTTGAAGGTGGCATGATGGCTAACACCACAGCAGCTCTCTTGCAACCAAGAGATAACTTGAAGACTGATAGACAACACAATGGGGAATGATGGATGAGAAAGAAGGAAAGATTTGCCTGGATCTCTAATGACTCCTTGGAGTAGCTGCCAACCTCCCAGGTTCTCAAGGTGTGGAGAAAACAACCTCCAGGGATTTTATAAGGCCGTTGTTGGAAGGGTTTCTTGGTCTTGGCAGCTGCCGGCATTCCCGACTGGTATATATGGATACCCCGGGAGTATGGGAAGAAAGAGAAATCAATTCCCGGTTGAATGGATTAGGGAAGAAACGTTGAAAGGCATGTAAATTGAGCCTTCACAATATGATTTTTATGCGGGAGGCAGGAGAAAGGGCATGCCAGAGGAAAAAGCCAACTAATAATGACGTCATTTATTTAGTAGCTACTACGCTCCAGGTGGTGTTCTAAGGCTGCTGTACACGTATCATCTCATGCCATCCTCCCAGCAAGCTGGTGAGAGAGAGAGATTATTACCGTGTGCACTATGCAGAGAGGTAACAGCTCCGGACAAATTCAGTAACTTTCCTCTTAAGTGAAGGAGGGGAGATTCAAACTCCCAACTGGTCTGAGTCTGGACCCTTTGCTCTTCATACGCCCATACTTCTCTCTCTTCTGAGAACATTGCTCAAATAAGGTCATATCTAATCCAGAGTTGAAAGATGAGCAGGAATTGGAGAGGCAAAAGTCTGTGGGAAAGGAGGCGGGGTGGGAGCCGTTATTTGGGACGGAGGGGGCATGGGGCAGCATGTGGGGCAAGAGAAAGCGGGAGGGGACAGGAGAAAGCTCTGGAACTGATGTATGCGTGTGCTTCCTCACCACAGTGCTCTTTGCAAGAGCAAGAGATTGGCTGTAATTCACCTGTCCTTCAACAGCAGACAGTGAAGTAGGCTGGGTCCCACGATGGGATGTCATGGGGCTGTGTTGATGATGTCACAGTGCACTGGTTAGAAAGCCTCTCCAGAATGGGATAAGTGAAAAGACAAAGCACAGGGCAGCACGTTACTGTTGCTACTTTTTGTGTAAAAAAGCAGATGGGGAGTGAGTGTCTGTTTCTGCTTACTGTAGATGCATTAAAGTTCTGGAAGGAGAGATTGGAAACTGAAACTGTGATTGCCTACGTGCATGGGGCCAGGCAAGGGAGGGCAAGCCATTGCAGGGTGGCCCCGTGTTCTTGAACTATGGGAATGTCATCCATCATAAAAACATTAAAAAAAAAAGGGGGGGGAAGAGAGAGAAAGCACAGGCAGTCAGGGGACCTGCCCTGAAGTCGGTCAGTGAAACTGGGAAGAAGGAAGTTGGGGGGGCAGTGAACACAAGCCAGGATGATGTGGGATGTGCCTCAGAGACCCCAATGCCGAGATGGAGAGTATGGGGGGTGTGGCCAGGATGCCCTTTGCCCCCACCGCTTTTTATTAAGGAAAATTTTACATGCACCAAAATAAAAAGAGTAGTTTAATGAACTTTCGCTTTTACTGAGTTTCAAAAGTTACCTGCAAGTGGTTAGTACCTCAAGCCATCATCACATCTAAAACGATCCCTTAATATTGCCACGCCTCCAACCAGCATTTAAATTTCTGTGATCGCCTCGCAAATGAATGTTTTCCAGCTGATTTTTTCCATTCAGGCCGATTCAGGATCCGAACAGATTCACGCGTTGTGCTCGCTTAGCCCAACAGAAGCCCCTTGTGGTTGTCGATTGTCTCTCCTCTCTGCCCGTCTTACTGTGCTGGAGAAGCCACGTGGTTTGACCTGCTTCTGGCCAAGCAGATGGCCACGGTGCCATTTCCCACGTCCTCCTGTCTGTCCCTGTGCTCTCTCTACACTGGGAGCTCCAGAGTCTGACTAAATCCAGATCTGCCTTTTTTTTTTTTTTCCCTCCCACATTTCACTTTTGCAAGATTACTTCCAAGATGCTCCTGGGCACAGCCCTGGGTCCTAGCTGGGGTGTGGGTCTCTTCACAGTTGCAGACACCCGTCAGCACTTCCCCAGGATGCCAACAGCAGGGTTCTTGGCAGAGGAGAGTCACGGGCAGATCTGGACTTTGAAGGTCCCCCATGGCTGTCTCTGGAGAACTCACACTTGACCTCGTCTTTAAGATTTGGGGGAAGAGGCTTCTGGATCTGGCCTGAGCTAGTGGCTGTGGGCGGAGAGAAGAGGAAGGCTTCTCGAGGACATTAAAGACAGAGGCCACATCATGGGCCAGTGATGGGCTGAGCGGCCAAGGGAGGGCTGCGGGTGGAGGGGCAGATCAGGAGGCATCCACACCAGCTTCTGACTGAAGCTAAAGGAGAGAATGGCATCTCTCAGGGGAACACAGAACTGAAAAGAGAGGGGCCATGTTTTTGAGGCCCGAGCCACGACATGCAGAGGAGTCCACCCACTAAAAGCTGATCGCACTCTGGGCATGGACTGACCTTCAGGAAGGGGCAGAGCAGGGGCAGAGCAGGGGCAGAGCTGATGGGGCATGTGCAGGGGGCTGAAAAAGAAAACAAAAGCATCTGATGTGCTTGCCAAACTGCACATCTGATTAGAACCCTCCCACGGGATTGGTACAACCCCTCAGAAAACTGGCAGGATGGACTTTGGGGGAGCGTGTGTCTAGGACACAGAGCTCACTGATGGGCAGGCTCCTATACATCCCGCAGAGCCCTCCTGGCCTTACCCACAGGGGAGGAAGGTCCAGACTTCTGTCTCAGCTGACTCTACTTTCAGGGACTGTGAGGGTAAAGACAAACCCCTCCTGATCCCTTCACCTCCTCTGTCCCCCATCCCCCCGCCACGTCAGCCCTTGAGCCAAGACACCTGCTTCCGTGTTCGCTGTGGAAATGTTTGTCATTCTTTGGCCCCACGTCAGGCTAAACCATGTGGAAAGAGCTGGGGCCTGGGAATTTCTAGAAGATTGTGATCTCTAGAGGGTCAGGGAAAGCGAGAAGCCTGGCCCATGCCTCTCGGTCCTTCAGCTCTCGGGGTGAACGTCACCTTCTCAGAGGACTCACTAGAACAGGCTATTTGGCTCCACTGTGATGAGCAGGATGCTGGGGGCTGGGCTCAGGTCCCGCTCTGCCACTCTGTCGTTGGCAAGCCTGGGGCAAGCCACGTCACCTCTCTGAGCCTGTTTCCCCGTCTGATAAATATGCCTTCCCGTGTGGCTGTTGGGAGGAATCCCAGGACTTCAAACACGTCACCCAAATATCCTTGGCGCTGTCTTTAACACAGATCCAGAATCTGGGCACATCTCACATTCCCCACCCTGGTGTAAGCCACCACCATCTCTTCCCGGACCATCACTGGTCTCCCTGCTTCCTCTTTTGCCCCCACAGGCCACACTGCACATGGCAGCCAGGGGGATCAGATCGTGCCCCAGAGCCCTGACCTCTGGGGTCCTCTGGAGCAAAGCCAAAGTCCCTGAAGTCTCCAAAAGACCTACCTGGACCAGTTTCCTGCCACCTCTCTACCTCCTCCCACTGTCTCTCTCCTTCGCTCCACCTTAGCCACACTGGCCTCCTCACTATTTTTTGAACAAGCCTGGCACACTCGTGCCTCAGGGCCTTTGCACTTACGGTTCCTTCTGCTCACAACATCGTTCCTCTAGCTATTTGGTGGCTCTGCTCTCTCCGTCTCTTAGCTTAAACGTCACCTTCTCTGTGAACTTCTCAAGGTAACCACCATCATCCCGGTGCTCACTGTCCCCTTCCCCAGCTTTGCCTTCCTCCCTAGCTCTCACCGCCATCAGCCACAGCAGCTACTATATTTACTTAGCCGCTTTTTGTTCTCACTAGAACGTGGCAAGGATTTGGACTTTTGTTCACTGGCATATGCCCAGCATGTGGAACAGGGCTTGGCATACAGTAGGTGCCCAAGGAGGGCCTGGTGGGAATCCATTCTAATCGCTCAAGCCTCTTGCCACACCAGTTATTAAGTGTTTCTGGATGGGAGACCTCCAGCAGGACCCAGACAGCCTTGGGTCTGTGGAACAGAGCAGAGACGAGCCAGCACGGTAATGGGACATTTGGGGTTGGAGGCAGAGAGGAGTCCCTTGCTGCCAAAATATCTCCTTACTCAGTTGTCACGAGGCTTCCAATTCCACCAAAGGGCCCTTTCTTTGGGATTTAACTCTTTCTCTGTGCTTCCTCCAAATGGAAATATTCCAATGCCAGCATTCCAGTCTCTGAAGGCAATAAGGCTGCTCCGATCAGACACAATCGTTCCGAATAGCAAACCACCCTGAACCCTGAGGCTTCAAAACAGCCATTTACCATTGTTTAAGAGTTTTGGGGTTGGCTGATGGTGCTGCTGGGGGAGCTGGGCTCACACACATTGCATCGCCCCTGACTCCTCCATGAGAGTCGTCCCCCATCCCCTAGCCCGGAGATGTCCTCCTGGCTGCATCCGGGGTCCCAGGGCCAGGGGACGCTGCGAGGCCTCTAGAGGACAAGCTGGGAATTAATACCCTGTGTCTACAAGACAAATTGAGTCAGAAGGTGGGTGGGATGGGAGAGATTGCAAAGTCACGGTCCAAGGATGTGGATACAGGGAGGGTGGAGAATTACGGGCAATTTTTGGTGTCAATCTTTTGCACTGTTTCCAATCTACCATTTAAATTGAGGATTAGGCAGAGGAAACCAATAATAAGTAAATAAAAACGTAGATAAATCCCACGACTAAGAACCGGTTTCTGGGGTCCATTTCGTCTCTTGGAGCTCTGAGCAGTTGGGAAGGGAGATGGCTCTTCAAAGGAAGCTTTAAAGCCACGTCTTTTAGAAATGAGAATGTCCACGGCAGTGCTGGCACTGACCTTGATGGCCTGTCACAGGGCCCAGCGCCCCTGCCCTCCCCGCTCCCCACTCCTCTGGGCGTGCACCTGGGTTTCTGGTCCGCGCATCTGGCACCTGGCATCGCAGAGAGCAGCCGTGGGGACACGACTACCACCTTGCATGATGGCCTGATTCCTTCACCCAGCTCAGATCTGTCTGCGGAGCAGAGCCCAGTAAACTCCGTGGGTCCCCTGCCTACCGAAAAATGCAGTTCTCTGCCCAAGGCTCATTATTCGAGCCTTCCCTGGAGATGTCATTAGTAGCGTGAATAGCTCCTGCGGAGCCGAAGCAAAGGTGAGAAGGCGACGCGGTCATGACGGTCATGACCGCAGTGACTAATTACTGGCTTTTGTCCTTGTTGCTTTGTGTCCAAATTGCATCCACAGTTTAGAGCTCATTTGCTTTATAGTCAAAGAAAATGCAAGCACGGAACACGGTAGGAGGTATTCTGCGACTCCATTTGCCTGCTTGCCCCGCGTATCTGCCCCGCAGCCAGATGTGGGGGGCCTCTGTGTGGGACCCAGAGCTTTTGTCTGAGGCTCTGAGGCGGCAGAACCACGCAGTGACCCCCTCTGTGTGGTTGGCATGCCCCAGGTTTGCAAGCATGTGTGTGATCTCCCTCTTCCCTGTCCCCACGTGACTCCACACTGTCCTTACTTAAGCTAATGCTGTTTTCAAACCTGAAAAGCTGTCTTGGACAAGACTTCCCATGAGGATTCCCCACGAAGGTGCGGCCACGGGCCATGGGTCTAATCCACAAGTATGTTCTGTGTGTTCTGTCGGGTGCTTTTTTTTTTTTTTTTTCCTTAAATGACTCACCATTGAGGAATTAGGATGTTATTTAAAAACGGTGGCAGACATTAATAATGGTTACACACTCAGGATCTGTTTACCCTGCTTCTTCGGTTATGAATCCTGATTTCAGGGCAATGATGTGCCCAGATCAAAGACTACATTTCCCAGCTTTCCTTGAGGCAAAGTAAGATCATGTAACTCTGTTGGTTTTTTTTTCCCTCATGACTCAGTTCTAACCAATAAGATGGGAGGGGTGGGCCCCTTTGGCACTTCCCTCCTTTCTTCCTGCTGTCTGGAAGAAGGATGAGTGGCTGGGGCTCCAGCAGCCATCTTGAGCTATAAGTTGACCTTGGATACCACATGCTGGAATGGTGCAGGAGGGAGAGAGAAAGGGCCTGAGTCTCCTTGGTGGCTCTCAGAAGCCAGGAAAATAGCCCTAAACCACCTGCCTCCTGACTTCTTTTCATGAGTAGAAACAGAAAGCCAAGCAAAATAAAACCTTTCTTGTGTAAGCCACTGTACTTGTGGGTCTTCTGTTCTAGATAGACAACCTAATCCTGGGACAGTGCTTCTCTTGAAAAATTGAAATACCTGGTAATCTGGGTATATACTCTGTCTTTATAATGGCATCATTGAGATGGAATTTACACACCAAACAATTCACCCATTTATAGTGTACAATTCACTGGTCCGTGGGATATTCACAGAATTGCATGCCCATCACCACCATTTACTTTCCATCACCCCACAAAACATTTTCATCACCCCAACACAAAATCTATATGCCCTAGCAGTCATGCCTCATTCCCCCACCCCAGTCCCACACCAGCCACTGTGGATCTATCTGGACATTTCATATAAATGGAATCCTACAATATGTGGTCTGTAGGACTTCTTTCACTGAGCATAGTGTGTTCAAGGCTTGTTGGTGTTGTAGCATGCACCAAAACTTCATTTCTTTTAACGGTTGGATGATATTCAGGCTCATGGGTCTGAGACAGCGTAGGCGGAAGCAGGAGGGACTTAACCTCCTATCAAGCCACTGGTTGGAGGCAGGGGTTAAAGGTTTCCAGAAGCTTAGACACAAACACCTCTTTCTGGGAAAGCAAACACGTAAGAGAGAACAGTCGTAGGGGAGTAATGGTTGTCTGAGAAAAATCAGAATAATTGAAAGCACACGTGCACAAGCATTTCTGTTTTTCCACAGCCCTAAAAGTGTTAATCAGGAAGAAGGGCATCCTATGATTGTCTTGTGTCCACTAAAAATTAATAACCACATGGTCATGACCATGGGACTACAGGACACTTCCCCCACTCCCAGCTCCTCGCTCCTTAGAAAAGTGCCTTTAGAAGACTTGCACGCTACCCCTCTAGAGAGCGACGCTCCTCTTTCTTGCTGATCCTCTTGTCTACAAGTTATCTCTCTAATAAACTCTGCTTGCTTTCTCTCAAGTTCAGAGCTCTTTCTGATGGCATTGAGACTCAAGAACCCGGTTTGGGGGGTCCAGTAGTAGGAATACCACACTTTGTTGATCCATTCAAGCGACAGACTCTCCTGACAGCTGCTCACCGTCCCCTTCCCCAGTTTGAGTCAGGGCAGGAGCTGAGTCAGGGCTCTCCCCCCCGGATAGGTTGCAGCTTCCAAGTCCTCCCAGCTGTCTCCCCTCACCGAGGCTGTGGGTTGGCGTTTATCATTGCTCTCCCACATCCGTTTTCTTATGGAATAGTATTTCTCGGTTCCAGGTCTCTAATAAAAGCAGAAGAAAAGGTCAACAGAGACAGTCATGTACTTCTTCTCTTCCGTCCAGCCAGCTGCACCCATAAGTTCCCACCTGGACCCTCTGGGCATATGGAATTGTGGTTCCTGCTCTGGTTAAGCTCATCCTTTAAAAAACGACGTTAGGGGTGCCTGGGTGACGCAGTTGGTTAGGCGTCCAACTCTTGGTTTTGGCTTAGGTCATGATCTCAGGGTTGTGAGATCGAGCCCAGCATCAGGATCGGCTCTCAGGATGGAGTCTACTTGGGTTTCTCTCTCCACTCCAACTGCTCCTCCCCCCCTTTGTTTCTCTCTCTCTCAAATAAAAAAAATAAATCTGAAAAAAAAAAAAAAAAAAAAAAGAAAAAGACATGGGTCCCTCCCTGAGTACTCCCTAGCTGGTTGATGTTCCTTTTAAAGAGGAGGCGGGAGGGAAGGCAATCAGGGAAGGAGATGGCGGCAGGTTGAGGGGGCCCAGTGCCCATGGGAGAAGAGGACACATTCCAAGCTCTTCCCAGGAAGGAGGCAATGGGGCCACTGTCTTGGGGCTTCCCTTCCGTCTCTATTGGCTGGGAGTGAGAAGGACCCAGACCCCCACTCTGCATGGAGCATGTGCCCCGAACTCCACTCGATTCCTACAGGCAACCCCCACGTTTGGAACAGAGAATCCCTTTCATGGAGGGAGGCATAGTGGGCTAGGACTCTGGTCTAGTTCTTCCTGCCTGTGTTCCCAATCCCACGGGTTCCCCAAGACCTGTCCCTGATGAGGGCTCACTGGGGCTCTCGATTAAGGGCAACATGATCTGTGGTGTGCATGGCTATTTACCTGTGTCTTTATAGTCCGAGACTGTATCCTACAGCTGGGGCTTTTTCGGGAGTAGCATTGTTTAAAAATAGCTTCTTCTCCTGCCCTATACCGATAGCCATGATAGGTAGTAATCTGATTTTTAACCACCTTAATGGATGACGCAAAAAAAGTGGCAGCCTTATGCAGTCCCCAAAATGTGTTTGCTTTGTTTCTTCACTTTTGTGACCCCAGACTTGGAATCACCCCCTACCACAGAGTGCTTCAAGCCTGTCTCATTTTGATCCTCAGAAGAAAACCGTACCATACGGAGGGAGAGTGTCTACCACTCCACAGGATCATTGGAGATAACCATTTCATCAATGTCTTCGAGGTCTGGGGACTTGTAGATCAGTGACGGAGTGACAAATCAGGAGACTTCATCTTTGTCTTCTGTTACTGCCAACGCAGCTGAGCACTGCCCTGTCCTCCACTGTCCCATGATGGGGGACGCAGTCACGGCCAAGGGAGGCGAGTGCTGATGCAGGAGCCCTGGAGGTAGCACCCCATGTCGTGGGTCACGCTGGCCCGTTCGGGAGACGTGCTGAGAACTCGGTCTTGCTTTGTGGCTCGTTGGGGAATAAAAGCGAAACCCTTGGTTCTGTCTTAGGCTTGCAAATCAGGATGCATTATTCCAGGGCACTGGGTTCCATTGAGACCTCTGGAGCATGGTCCCCAGGGACTGCTGTGCCTCAAGGTGCAAGTGGCTCTCATTGGCAGAGGGATAGCCTTCTCTGCCTTGTCCTAACTCCTGGTGTTTCGCGGGTTGATAAACACCAGCACTGAGTCAGAGTTAAATGATCGCCCATTCCTATAGCCCTTGGTGGGCCAGGGTTGGAGTAGAGAGAAGCAGGCACGAGCTCTGAGCTAGTCCTCCTATTGGGGTCGTTCTGGGACAAACCGATGCGATGTGTGTTTCCATCCTTCCTTACAAGCAGCCCAGATTCCTCTTTGGCCTTTCTCCTGGAAATGCTGAAAACCTCCAGCTGAGGATTTTCCTGGCTGGTCACTGTCAGGGTGGCACGGGGCCATGGATTCCAACTGAGAGCTTAATCCATAATTGTTCCCTTTCTTCTTGCCCGTGGCCTGACACAAACCCCAAGTGGGAGACAGGAGAAAAGAATCCATTTCGAGCCTGTTCAGTGAGATGCCTGTTCCCGGTCCACAAGGCGGGGTGGAAAGCAGAGAGTGAAGATGGTTAGGACTAGGTCCCCCAGCGATCTTGAAGTGCCGATGCTGGGAAATAGGCTCCCTGGGAGGGCCAGAGTGTGAAGGGTGGCCGAGGAGGCAGCATTGTCCCTTACAGGGGAATGAGGGAAAGCTTCCTGGAGGAGGTGGCATCCTGGTGGAGTCTGGAAGGGTGCGAGGAAGATTTCCACAGGTGCCACTCCAGACAGAAGCAAGAGCTTAAACCAGAGCAAGTGGCGAACTTCTGCTCGAGAAACGGCAGTGGGAGAGAAATCGGGAAAAATAACTGCTTGGAAAATATGAGTAGTGAAGAAACACACTAATCGGGGAGATGCAAATGAAGACCAGAGGAAGCTATCTTCTTACTCCCACTAAACTGGCAAACACAGAAATCTACCACGGTTTGGCAAAGATTCAGGACAACAGGAATGCTCACTCACAGTCAGTGGGTGTAAATTGTTAGGGGAGAACAACGTAGCTTTGTGCTGTCGGGGGTGGGGGGGGGGTGTTGCCATTCTCGGTAACCCAGTGATTCCTCTTCTGGGTGTTCATGCGCTTTGGGCAGCGCCCTTGAGAATGTTCTCGGCAGCTCCGATCGCCACAGTTAAGACTAGAAACGCTACGCGTGTTCACTGGCGAGAGGGATGGTCACACCTGGAATCCGAGACAGCAAGGAAATGACCTGGACTTCTCTCCCCAAACAGATCCTGGGTGTGCCTGGGCCCAACCCTAAGTCAATCCTTTTGTTGAAGGGGGCGGGCTAATTGCTTAAGGCAGGCAGGACTTCCTTCTGAGGCTGCATCCAAACGGAATGGCTGGGCTGAGGTTGGGGGGCAGGTAATGGGTCCCCGCAGGAAGGCAAGAGGGCGGGTATTGTAGAGGCCACTATTGGTGCCCTCCCAGCACCCTCCACACACTGTTAGGGTCCCTCTGTGTCCCCCACCCCGAGTCGCAGCTGCTGTGTGCTCTAGATCTCCCACTGGGGCTCCTGGAGCACTTTCCGTCCCAGGAGAGAGCCGTCCCTGCTCCTCTCCCCAGGGCAGCCTGTGGCCAGTGACCAACGGGGGGGGGGGGGGGGGAGAGGAAGCCCAGTTCCCTTGCTTTGGGGCAGAACAAACTGGGGGGGGGTGTGATTTGCACTTGCGAGCTGCCACAGGGTCAGGCCGAGGCAGGGACTCCCCCAAAATCTCACCTTTGGTTTCCTCCCTTCCTTCACTCCCTGGCCAGGTTTCTCCCAGGAGGAGCCTTTGATTCTTTGCCTCAGCCTCTGTGTCTGGGGCGTCCAGGTGCTGTTTTATCAGAAGAGAAGTGATCAGAGACTGAGCTACCAACGCGACAGATGGCAGGAGGAATAGCGGTGCGAACACGAGTCTGTAAACATGGAGGCTCCGCCAGCCTCGCTGGGCTTCCGCTGCCGTCATTTAAAACCGAAAGACACAGCCAGGCAGCTTACAGAAGAAACTTCTGCCAGTGGCCAGGAAACATGGACATCCAGCATCGCAATCAGAGAAACTGAAACCTTTCTCATCCCTCCGAAGGCAGGGGTCAGAGGGAACGTTCTCCCCAGGTTAGGCAGGGTGTGTGGAGGGGGGCCCTATCCTGCTTTGCTGATGGAAATATAAATTGGTGTCATTCTGGGGGAGGGTAGTTGCGTAGTATCTATAAAAATGCTGAGGGGGGAAGGGGGGGCACCTGGGAGGCATAGTCAGTGAAGCATCCGATTCCTAATCTCAGGTCCGGTCTTGATCTGGTGGTTGCGAGTTCAAGCCCCGCATCCAGCTCCACCTGAGTGTGGTCCTTACTCAAAAAAAAAAAAAAAAAAAAAAAAAAAAAAAGCTAAATGGGAAAACCCTTTGACCTAGCGGTTCCACTCCTATGGATTTATGACGCCAGCAATATCTGCACAAGAATGCAAAGACATGTGTACAAGTATGTAAATTCAGCCCTGTTTGTGATACCAACCACTTGTGAACAACCTAAATGTCCTTCCATTGGGGGTTTCGTTGAAAATGGCAGAATAGGGGCGCCTGGGTGGCTCAGTCCGTTGAGCGGCCAACTCTTGATTTCGGCTCAGATCATGATCTCAGGGTCGTGAGATCGAGCCCCATGTCGGACTCTGCACTGGGCACGGAGCCTCCTTAAGATTCTCTCTCTCGTGCGCCTGGGTGGCTCAGTGGGTTAAAGCCTCTGCCTTCGGCTCAGGTCATGATCCCAGGGTCCTGGGATCGAGCCCCACATTGGGCTCTCTGCTCAGCAGGGAGCCTGCTTCCTCCTCTCTCTCTGCCTGCCTCTCTGCCTACTCGTGATCTCTCTCTGTCAAATAAATAAATAAAATCTTAAAAAAAAAAAATTCTCTCTCTCCCTTTCCCTCCGTCCCTCCCGCCACCTTGCTTTCTCACACTCTCTTTCTCTCAAAAATATAATAGTTAAAAATAAATTAAAAAATAAAAATGGCAGAACATTCCTGAGGTGGGACACGGGACTGCCATCAGGAAGATTGTGGCCAGGCTCTGGGTCCTGGTGGATGAAACTCACCCACGACATACAAGCAAGTGAAAAAAGCCAATTGCACAGGAGGATAGAAAGTGCAATTCCATGTTTGTAAAAAGCACTTCTAAACATAAATATTATAAGTTAGCAAATGCACAGAACATGATCTGGAGGAATATATATGAACCGGTTTTAACTCTAGTTCCTCTTGGGAATAAGGCTGGTAATCTTTAGATAGTTCTTGGATTCTTTCGTAGCATCTCTTTGAATCTTTTTAGGCACATGGGTAGCTTTTGCCACTTTTTCGAATTTAGAAATTTAAGATAGGCGTGCGTGCCTGCTGAGAGCTTGCCTATGGATGACTGCTCTATGGTCCTCACAAAAGCCTTACCGAAGGAGGAGTCGCTCCTGCCCCATTTTACGGAAGAAGAAACTGAAAGCCAGAGAGTTCCAGAAGTCCCAAGTTACAGAGCCAAGACCCAACCCCAGTGGCCTGACCCCAGGCCTCGGACTCTTAACCATGATGCTCCCTTGCCTCACCAAAGAAAAATGAGAGGTGATCCCACTTTGGTTGCTCAGACCAGAACCGCTTTCTTCAAATAAAACCCCGATTGGAAGCCCGGTTTGTCAAACAGATGAGAGGGAACTGCTCTGGTAAAGAAGCGAGCCTGAGAAGCCATTCTGCTCTCTCTGGCCCCTTCCTTCACCACACATCCCCTCCCCAGGAGCTGGGGGGGTTCCTAGGACCCCAGTTTGAAAATCGTTAAGCTAGGTGACTGGGAAGCCCCTTCTCTTTTTCCGACATGCTGCGGGGATTCTAGTAATACTGTTTCCACTGAAAAGGATTGAAAGGGAAGATAGAAATATGTTACCAGGTCATTCGAAATCAGGTGAAGAGTCATCGTGCTTTAAATAAAAAAGTGTCAAGTTGCCTGTGATTTAGCTACAACAAATCGATGAAAACGTTGCCCTCCGCAGAAAGCTTTTATGTGGGCGACACTCTTAGCTTGGCGCATGCTGTTTTGATTAAAAAACAAAACAAAACAAAACAAACCAGACCCTCACCATCACCAGCCTGAAATAGCACCTCCCACCACCCACCCCTCCCCTCATGCCACACACACTTAATTTTTTGTCTTTTCTCAGAACGAGCGATAATTTTTGTCTGTTATGTTCACAGCTATGTGCCAGCACAGAGCAGATGTACAGTAAATGTGTCTTGAGTGAATGAATGAATGAACGAACAAATGAACACAAGTTTGATTTTCATGCACGCAGGCACCGACTGACAGTCTTTAGCCACACTGTCTCTGAGACTTGAGCAACAAATCAATAGTAGCATTGGGTTTTAACTCATTGAATAGAATAAATATCCCTGAGTCCATACTAATATACATGGATGATGGCATAAAGAAACAGGGGAGAAGGGACAATTTTTCCTTTCAGAAGAGTTCCACTTAATAAATATGGAAGGAATGAAGGAAATAGCAGGTCACCATGGGAACATCGCAGTATTAATGGCCGAGGAGGAGATCCACTCATGGATGCAAAAACTGGTGGGAGAATGTTTAAGGAGGAACAAGATTTGCACAGTTGTAAAGGATATTCCCTTCAAATATTTACTAATTACAAAGTTAAAGAATAATAACTACAATGGGAGAGACCTGGCAGGAACCACTTTAACCGAATGGTCAAGATTAACGTCCTTAGCGATCGGACACCCTGATAAGGCATCAAGAAGGATACATCATCACGTCTGTGACGCTTTTCCCAATAATGCATAGCCTCAATCTAATCATGAGAAAACACTAGACAACATGAGCGCCATTTTACAAAATACCTGACCAGTACTCTCCAAGAATGTCAAGGGCATGAAAGACAAGAAAAGACTGAGGAAATTTTACAGATTGGAGGAGATCGAGAAGACTCGACAACTAAAGGCAGTGTAAGATCTGGAAGAGAAAAAGAACATGGTATATAGGGTTCAGCAAACACAGTCCAAGCGCCAAATGTGGCCCTCTGCCTGCTCATGTAAATAAAGTTTTATTAGCACACATCCAATCTCATCCAACTCCGTAGGGTCTATGACTGTGTCTATGCTACAACAGTAGTGTTGAGTGATTGCAGCAAAGACCGCATGGCTCACAAGGCTGAAAAAACTATCTGAAAAAACACAGAAAGTGTTTGCTTGCTCTTGCATTAGAGGAAAAGCTGATGACATCCAAGTAACATCTATGGTTAATAGTATTTTAACAATGTTGATTTCTTAGTTTTGAGAATTGTATGTTAGGCAAAACTGGGTCAAGGATATAGGGAAACCCTATCTCTGAAACTCTTCTATAAATCTAAAATTATTTCAAGGGCTGCCTGGGCGGCTTAGTTGGTTAAGTGTCGGCCTTTGGCTCAGCTCCTGATATCAGAGTCCTGGCATCAGGCCCCACATGGGGCTCCCTGCTCAGCAGGAAGCCTGCTTCTCCCTCTCCACCCTGCTTGCGCTCTCTCTCGCTATCTCTTTCTCTCTCTCAAATAAATAAATAAAAATATTTTTAAAAATAAAGTAAAATTATTTCAAAAATTTAAAAATTGTTATGAAAAATAAATAGCCCAGATGCTTGGGCAGGATAGATGATATGTGGGCAAAGGAGGCCAGGCTCAAAGCCGGCCCTGGGGAGCCACTGTGGGTGTTGGAAGAGGGCCTTAACCTCATTTGCTTGGGTTGCAAGACACAGAAACCCTTCCCAGATTACTCGGGGCATAGGAATTCCAAGCCTGGAACCAGGACCTTGAAACCAGGACAGCCACTGTGTGAGTGTGTGTAAGTGTGTGTGTGTGTGCACGTGGGCGTGGGTGCACACGCATACCTCTGAGTATCTTTCTTTGTATCTCTGTATCCCGAGTTCTCTCTTGTTCTCTGTATGTCTCTTTCACTCTTACCTCTGCTGGTTGTCTGGGTCTCTCCTTGTCTCTTCCTGCTCCTTCCCACTTCTCTGGTCTCTTTGTGTCTCTCAATGTCCCTCTCCTGGCCTTCCTTTGTGTCCCAGTTTCTCTGTGTGTCTCAGTTTTTGCTTTCCAGTGTATCTCCCTATGCCCCTCTCTCTCCCTGTCCTCTGTCTGCCTGTACGTCTTCTCGTGTGTCTGTGTTTCATTGTTGAAACAATGAATTGTTGTTGTTCCATTCCTCCCCGGTCTGTTTTCCGGTGTCTGTTATGTCACTCTTTTCTCATGAGGCTCCTCATCTCTCTGCCTCCGTCTAGACACCCCCAGCATCCCTCTCTCCACAGACTGTGCATGACACCCAGTGGGGCGGAGCCACAGATATGAGGCCCCAGTGGCACTGCCGGGCCCAACTCAACATTTCCCAGAGACGCGATCTGGCTGCCTATTCCAGACCGGAGTTCATCCCTGGCCCAGTCGGTGGTGATGGGGGGCAGGGTCATGGGGGCACAGCCTGGCCACCAGGGCTGCACCTGGAATGGGGATTATTAAAGCAGAGAGTACCCCAGGTCTGGCCCAGCCAACACTGCGGTGTGGAAATGATCAAGCCAGCAACAGGTAATGGATCCATCAGAGGGAGGGGAGAAGCCAACAGATGTTTAATGATCACATAGTCTCTGCAACAGATGACACACTTAGTGGCTTATGACAACAAACATTTGTTCTCTTACATTGTGAAGGTCAGAGCCCAGCACAAATAGGTAAGTTTATGTTCCTTCCAGAGGCTCTAAGTGGAATCCATGCCCTGACTTTTTCCAGCTCATAGACCCTGCCTGCATTCCTTGGCTCGGGGACCCTCTCTCCATCTCCAGAGCCAGCAGTGGCACACTTTCTAATCTCTCTCTCAGAGCTCTGCTCCCATCCTCACCCCTCCTCTCTCTCTCTCTCTCTGACCCTCTGTCTTATAAGGACCTTTGTGATGATGTTGGGCCCACCTGGATAATCCAAGGTACTCTTCTCATCCCCAGCCCTTAACTTAATTGCACCTGCAAAATCCCCATGTAAGGCTACATATTTCCAGGTCCCAGGGATTAGAACGTGGACATCTTTCAGGAAGAGAGGCTGTGGTTCAGCCCCCCATACTGATTGCCCACTAAGGTCAGACATTTTGCCTATAGGATGCCTACCTTGCCTCTGGCCTCATGTGCCCATTCCAGGGGGGAAGATGAAGAAGGAGGAAGGAGAAGCAGCTTTGTTGATAAGGAAACCTTTCCCACAAATCATTAGAAGGTTTCCACTTGGGTCTGAGTGGTCAGAATCTGTCCATGGGCATTGAATTTGGTCAATACTTTTTCTGTATCAATTGAGATGAACATTTGATTCCCCTACCCCCCACTTTATTCTACTATTGTATATCACATTGATTGATTTTTCACATGTTGAACTGTCTGCATTCTGGGAATAAATCCCACTTGGTTATGGTGTATAATCTTTTTTTTAAAGATTTCCTTATTTATTTGAGAGATGGGGAGGACAGATGGAGAGAGAGAGAACCCTAAGCAGACTCCCCACTGAGCACAGAGCCCAACTTGGGGCTCCTTCTCATGACCCTGAGATCATGACCTGAGCCAAAATCAAGAGCCAGATGCTTAACCAACTGAGCCACCCAGGCACCCTTATAATCCTCTTAATACAGCAGTGAGCACGTTTGCTAGAGGATTTTGTTGAGGGTTTTTGCACCCAAGTTCACAGGAGATGTTGATCTGGAGGTTTCTTTTCTTGTGGTGTCTTTGCCTGGCTTTGGTGTCAGAATAAGACTGGCCTCTTAGAATAAGTATGGAAATTTTCTCTCCTTTTCAATTTTTTGGAAGAGTTTGAGAAGGATTGGTGTTCTTTGAGTGTTGGGTAGAATTCACCAGTAAAGCCGTCTGACCCAGGCTTCTTGTTGTTGTCAGAAGAGTTTTGATTACTGATTCGATCTCCTTGCTAAAGATGTATCGTACCACAATTTGAACCCAGCTTTATATACTTCCACAGTCTTTGGTTTTATGACTCTGCTTACTCCGCGTGTGTGTGTGAATGTGAGTGTGGGTGTATGTGTGCACGCAACTCACATGTGCAGCCCCACATAACAAGGTGTGAGGAGCTATTTTCTGCTTTAGAAAAAAGCCCCACTAGGAATGTGTGTGACTTAAGGGTACAGGCTATCTTATTCACAGATTTACCCCCAGTAATTAGCGTTCAGGAACTATTTGCCCGGAAAGAAAGCCATTTTCCCCAACACCTTATGTGAAATGACATGTAGTCCTCCAACATTTATGGGACTTCCTTTACCACATTTTAGGTTAGGTTTCACCGAAAGCAGAGTGTGCAACAGGGCCCTGGATACAAGGAGTTTATCCAAAAGAAAGGGATCCCAAGAAGGAAATGGGGAAGTGGGAGAAGCCCATTTGTTCATGCTACTGCGTACTCATGAACACAGTGTGTTCATGAGTACGCAGTAGCATGAACAAATGGGGAGCATTCCTGCTAAGAACACTCAGGGAACTGTGTCTCTGCACAGTGAGAGGCTGGGACACTGATTCACCAACTCCTGATTCCTGATGGCGGCCCCCAGGGGCATTACCTGTCCTGATTTTCAGAATTGTGCCTGCTGGGGCATGGGGTGAAGGAGAGGTGGCTAAGATAAAGAAAAGAGACTCAAGCACTTGCCTTAAGGTTCTAGCTCGCTACTGCCGCCAACAAAGCATCCCCCAAATAGTGCCTAAAATGGCAAGGGTCGTTTTGCTATAATCTCTGGTAACTCTAGAGGTTGTCTGGGCTCAGCAGGGCGGTTCTCACTCAAGATGTCTCCGGCGGTGACAGTCAGGTGGAGGCCAGGGCTAGGAATGTCTTGAAGGCTTCCTTACTAACACACATCTGGTGGCAGGTGCTGGCTCTTAGCTGAGGCGTCTGCAGAGGCTGTCGGCCAGAACACCTTGTGTGACCTCTCCAGGTAGCTCAGGTTCCAGCAGCGAGCATTCCAGGAGAGCCCGGCAGAGCTGCCTTGAGACCTGGCCCCAGAAGTCACATTGCATCCTTTCTGCTCAGCTCCCAGAGCCTGCAGATTCAAGGGAGGAATCTGTGGCGTAAGGGGTGAGGACATCTTGTGAGGAGAGCATGTCAAGTGGGAAATCCTGTGCGGCCATTTTGGAGCCACCATCTTGGAAGACTCCATTACCACAGGCAGAGGGCTGACCACCTCATCTACGGCCCCTCACATGGGGTCTCACGTGTTTGTGTTCCTGAGCAGCTCTGCTGTCCACGGATGCAGTGTATCTTTGTGTCACTAATAGTTGCCAAACGTGTGGATGAACACGGGTGTGGCTAGGTCATCCCTTTAACTGGCATGGTGGGGACAGCAGTGGCAACTGGAGGGGGAGGGGTGCTTGTTCTGGACATTTCTCCAGAATATGACAGGTACGTGAAAATGAGGAGCTAGAAGATCTGGATTCAAGGTGACATGAGGGAAGGACCCAGCGAGCAGGAGACCTAGTTCTCACTCCAGTTCTGACTGTGGATGTGGCCTTGGCCATTCTGCACCTCCCAGCCAGGCTTGAGGCCCGAAGTCCCTTCCAACCTCTAATACACTTGATACTGCATTAGCGACTGAGAGCTACTTGGCCCCAGAAATTCTGATGAGCTCACAGTGGGGTTGGGTTAGTTTGGGGGTGGGGGGCTTGGTGGCCACAGAGCCTGCAGCTCTAATTACGGATGAGGAAACAGAGGGTCACTGAGACCCTTGCCTGTGATAGCCCCTACAGGAGGGAGAAAGATGTTCAGGCATTCCTCCATGTGTCAGACCCCAAGCTTAGAGAGTCCGTATACCAACTGTTCAGTCCTCACTGAACTCTGTGAGTCAGATCATGTGTCCATTTTACAGATGGAGAAATTGAGTCTCAGCCCGTTGAAGTGCTAGTGCCCAAAGTCGGGCAGGAAGTAAGGGGTGGAGCTGATGTTCACTGACCTTCAGGCTAATTTCACGACTGTGTGTCGGGGTTGGCTAACTCCCTCGAGCTTTCCTCTGTACGCAAGTCCCTCCCAATTCCCAGAGGAGCAGGCCATCCCCCGCCAAGTCGGTTCTTTCCCCATGTGCCCACAGGGAGCTGGGGTGGGCGTGGGAGGCAGGGAGGGCATTTCTGCCCCGGAAGACCGGTAAGCGAGTCCCCCTCACACCTTGGGGATTTTCCACCGGAACCTGGGACCCGGCTATTTTGGGAAAGCGCTCTACATCGGAGCAGTGGGGAGTGAGCGCAGCTCTGTTTGTTTTGCTTTTTGTCTCCTTTTTCCCAAGATGTGTTTGGCAACAGCATATGAGCCCCGTAATCCTCAGCACAGCGTGTCCCTAAGGACACCAAAGGTCGCCAGACAGACGTGGGGTGGGGTTAGCTCTGGGCTGGCCGGGCGTAGGGCCTCTGATGACGCTGTCTGGAGTTACATCATGGGGACAGGCAGGTGCCTGCAGACAGCACCGGGCCCGGGAGGAACTCAGGAAATCCACCTCTTCCAGGGTCGGTGACACCCCGGGGAGCCCCAGATGCCCCAGAGAGGAGGCCATGGCTCTGCATACCCCAGCTCTGCCTCCAGCAGGCTTCTCTGCTTTCCCGGCTCTTACGAACATCTGTGTATGTTGTGTTCGAAGACAGAGTTCAGGGATGTGTGTCGTGGGGTGGAGGGGTGAAACCCATCCAGTCTTCATTGAATCGCTCCCCTGGACAGGATAGGAAGCAGCCCAGAGAGGGGACAGGCTTGCCCAAGGTCACGGGGAAGTAGGCTCTGCCCGCCACGCCCATTCGCCCACCCACCAGGAGCAGACCCACGTCGGGGACCGTCCACCAAGCTCATCCTCTTCCCGACTTGTCAGAACTGACTCTGGTTTATAGCAATTTGTACTTTGTGGACCGTCTCTCATCGAGAAGCCAAGCTAGGTCACGGGGAGGGTCAACAGAAACATCTCGAGTCTGCAGGAGCCCACTAGTGCTTCTTGGGGCAACCCTGCAGGAGACCGGTCTTCCTCTTCCCTCGCATTGCGCGGTCTCCTGGTTCCTAATTCGCTCCTCCCTGCGTGTTCCGGAGAAATGTCCAGAACAGAGGAAGCACTCTCACTTCTGCTGCCTCTGCTGTCCTCGCCATGCGGGTAAGAGGGGTCATGCAGCCGCACCTGTAGGCCTTCCAGTGCTGGGTCTTAATCTCCCATCTTGGAGTCGGGGACTTGGACACGAGCCATTAAAATGCTTCCGGTTTCCTGGATGCTGCCAGCTGAGTCCAGGACTCCTTTCCCCATCCACAGTGTCGTGGATCCTCAAAACAAGCAGGGGGCGGGAGGGAGGTGGGGGAGGGGGATAGAAACAGTCTTTCACCGAACGCTCATTTGGTCCCTGACCCTCAACTCTGCACCAGCCACCTCCTTTTTACCCTCATAACGACCCCTGAGGGGGGCTACACACCCTGTTTTCTGGCTGGAGATCCAATGCCCACAGTCGCCATGCTGCCTCAGACTTGCGGGACAGAGTTTGGGCAATGCCCACACCAACTCCTCCGCCTCATGGTCCTGACTCTGGATTTCCTCAGGGGCAGCTGGAAGGACGACCAGAGGGTTTGGGGATTAGGAGATGGAGATGGGGCTCCAAGCCCAGCTATGACACTGCCTACCTTCCAGATCTTGCGCCAGTTCTACAGCCTCTCAGACCCTCAGTCTCTTCATCTAGAAAATGGGAATGACAGTGCCCTTTTTTCGGGGGTCGGGCAGATTAAGCCACAAATATACAACATGTTATGTGGACTGACTTCAGCCCTGGCCCGTGTTGTGGGATGGGTTAGAGTCACTGGTCACTGGTGACTGTCTGGTGAGGGGCTGGCTAGGCACAGCCCGGTAGACCCTGGAGACAAGGCCCAGAGGCAGCCACTCTCCTTCAGGAGCCAGTCCTTACCCACCATGGCACTCACGGGGCCAGCAGGGAGGGTCCTGGTGGGAAACAGGGAGCTCACACTTGCAACGGGTGATCGTGGAGAGTCCGATAGGGCTGTGCCAGTAAGCACCACCAGAGGAAACCAGGGTGCCCTAGGGCCAGGGAAAGTGGGGGCTGCCACCGGCACCCCGGAAGAGCAGCAGTCTTCAGCAGAGAACGCAGCCCCCACCGGTCCTCGGCCTGGAAGGGAGAGGGTGGATAAGCATCCCAAACTCTGCGCATCCCACACTCATCCTTCCCCTGCTCAGACCCCATGGGCCTCCAGAGTGCAGGGGCGTCTGGAGAGGCCAGCTTCCTGGGGCACATGGACGGGCGCAGGAGGGGTGAGGTGGGGACAGGGCCAATGTGCCCCCACCCACCCCTGACCCTGGGGTCCTTTCATTTCACGGCCCCGGGAAGCAGGTGGCTTCGCCAGGCTGCCAATGTGCAGCTTGTTTTTCTTCTCTCTCTGCCCGCCTCTTTCCCCTAAACCCCTATTTCGAATCTGCAGTGTTAATTGAAAAGCAGCAGCTGCCAAATTGCCCTCAGAGTGCAGAGAGAGGAAGGAAATTTGCCTGCTGCTGCGGTGGGGGGTGGGGGGGGCGAGGGAGCGGGAGCGGGAGCGTGCAGAGAGGCGAGGCGCTCAGCAGCCACTTAGCGCAGAGTGGGCGGGAGACTGGGGCTCTGGGGCGGCCACCAGCTGGGCCAGCTGCAAACATCCTCCAGGCCCCCCTTGCCCAGGCTTCTGATGTTTCCCCATGAATACACCTGAGGTTGAATGTGGACACAAGGAAGTTGATTTTTCCCGGGCATATTTTTAAAACCTCTGTTTGGATGGCCCGTTGCTATTCTGGGCACCGGAGCCCCTTTTCCGGCTGCTTCTGATAAACAATCAGAGACCGGCGGACCAGCTAGACACCTGCCGTCCGAGGCCCGTCTCTCGAGACCCGGGTTCTTCACGTTTTTTTTGTTTCACCCTGTGCTGGGTGGGAAAGCCTTGGCTCTCTTTGGCCGCTGGGGAAGCGGAGGTTCGGGAACCTTGGGAGACCGGTCCATACGGCCAGAAGGTAAAACAGCTGAGCCTGAATCCCCAGCCTGGCTGGTACCATGGCTCGTCATGCGTCCAGTCCCCCTCGCTTGCTGGTTCAATCTGCAGCAGCCCGAGTCTCCTCAGTCCTTCCTCCTGCCCAGAGCCCCTCCAGGAGCCTGCGTGCAGGGAGTAAACACTGGAAAATGTTCCTACTTAGGATTTCATAGCCCAAACCTGAAACCAGAGCCCCAGGGCTTTCTGCTTCCTGCTTCCCTTCAGGGGTAGTGCTCCTGGGGTACTAGCTGGTAAATCATTCGAACACCACCCCTGCCCCAGTCAGTGACTAGCTCTGCAGAGTGCCGGGGTCCTGGTCATTTGCTTTCTTGATCGGTTTTTAAAAATGAGATAAAATTCACACACCATGAAATCAGCCATTGGAAAGTGCATGACTCAGCGACATTTTAGGCATTTGCCGCCGTGATGGGCGACCAGCAGCCCCGTCTGGGTTGTCGGTGGTTCCCTGTTAGGAACATCTCACGGCCACAGAATCACACGATATTTGGTCTTTTATGACTTTGTTCTTGTCTCTCACTTAGCAGAACGTCTTCAAGATTCGTCCTTCTCGTGATCCGTCTTCCCAGATCAGGGTGCAGACCCAAGGCTCCTGAGCTGTGCTGTCCCCACAGGAGTGAGTGCCTGGCCCTCAGCCCCAGGTGCGGGGGTAGGGGGGGGTCAGTCTGTAGCTTTGCCAGGCACGTGTGACCACTGGGACGAACCGGGCTGCATGTCTCCAGGCTGCTCCAAGATGCACCTGGGTCCCTCCAACTCCCACATCTACACCAGAGCTGATCTTGGTCTACGTGTCTTCAGGAGCCCGGCACCCCCAGGGAGGCCACATCCATCCGTGTGGGTTGTGCCCTGCCCAATGGCAGCCTTCCAAGGTGGCAATGGCTGTGGAAATCTAGCTCACACTCCCTTCCAAGCCCCGCCCCCTTGGGACAGCATCTCACCTCACCTTCAGGGGATGAATTTTCTACTTCACATACAGGCATCTCATGGGCTAACGGCAGCCTCTGGCACTGGCGGGCTGTGGCCCTCTCTCACCCCCCTGGTACATAGGCAGCTCTGCCTTTCCTCCACATTCGCTTGTGACCTTCCTTTTTCTCTGTGGATCTTTACCAGGCTCCAAAAGTTATGAACGCTGCCCATGGCCATGGGTCACCCCCCCGCCTGCTGGTGCACCTGCCAGTCCCCCAACCCCCACCACACAGCTTCTGGCCTTGTCCACCCTGTCCCTACCCTCAGGAGTTCTAGCCTCAAGCTTTCCTGGAGGATGAGTACCTTCCAGTGGCTTCTGAGAACCCCCTTCTGCCCTCCAGACCCAGGATTTGGAGCTCAGATGTCCGATCAGGCTCCTACCCACTCCCACCCCTGCTCCGACCAGGGCACTGTTTACCTGGGGCGGGCCCCTGCGGCCTCTCGATCACGCTCGGTACACACATGGGTGCCCTGTCACGAAGCAGAGGTTCCTGTGTAAACCCTCTCCATCTGGACCTCACACACACACACACACACACACACACACACACACACACTCACATGCTCACAGTGCATAGATTACACATGCACACATGGGCCTGGTCTCTCCTTCCCTTCACACTCGCTTGGGGGTGTCTCTTGTTAAATCTGATGGTGAGACAGAGCCCACGAGCATAAGCATACCTCTCGGCCGAGCTGGGAGGCCCCGCGATCCAGGTGCGTTGGCCTTGTGAACTTGGCGGTCCTGGAAATTGTGAGCCTCTTAAAGCCCACTCGAGGATGACAGGTTGGGGCCAGGAGTTTAGCAACTCTGGGTCCTAGGGAAGGAGGGGAAGCCCAAGGGTGGGTCAGGAGCCTGGGGAAGCAAGAAAAATCTGGGCGTGAGAGGTGTCGGAAGCTCCTCTGGCCTGATTTCCTCAGAAAGGCACGCCCACCTCTGCGTGCTATGGTGTTCAGGGTCTCCCATGAGCTGATTCTGGCTGGGCTTCCGGGGGCTGCAGACCCTTGGAGGGATGCCCTGACCATGCACAGGGGATGAGAACAGGGCAAGGCCACATCACAGGCCTCCTGATGGCAGTCCCATGCTGGCTGCCTCTCTTCCTATGGGAGGTAAGGCACAAGCTCTGTGCATGTCTCATGGAAAAGTATGGCAGAGTAGGGAACAGCCGATGCAAAAGCCCTGAGGCAGGACCGTGAGCTCTTGGGCCGGAGCAATGTGCCGGCAGAACAGGTGTGCGAACAGGCCAGAAGGAAAACGGTGGCCGGGGCTCCTCAGCCTGTCTGGCCGGTGTGAGGACTCCGGCAATCCCGAGGGAGGTAGGAGCTCTGGGAGGGCTTTGTGCAGGGGAGGAAGGACTCCGCTTTTAACTGGACCCTTTCCTGTTCTGGCGTGGGGGCAGGCTGCAAGGATAGGGCAGGGGTGCGAGCAGAGAGACCACATAGGGGTGCCAGGAGAGGGACCTCAGCAGCTTTAAGATCCAGAGCCCACAGGTTCAGGACCCAGAGTCAGGCTCCTGGGAGAGTGTGGGCAGGGTGCCGAGGGGGAGCTGGGAGGACAGGGTAGAACAGTGGTGAGGGACACGGGTCCAGCCTCAGGCCACCTGGATTCAAGTGCCCCAGAGTCCCCTAGCCAGCTGTGGGACCTGTAGGCAAGCTTGTGTGTCTTTCTGCATCTCCGTCTTCCCATGCCCCCCAAAAGTAAGCAGTGGTAGACAAGACATGGTATCAGCCCCCCGGAAGCTGGTGGGTAGACATCTGGGGGTCTGAGTCTGGTATTGTCCCCGGCGTTATAGAGCTATAACTGACAAATAAAATTGTAAGATATTGAAAATGTACATCAAGATGATTTCATATGCATAGGTTTGATTCTAATTTCAGGTGAGGGGGGTCAGGGACAGACTTCGGGGGACAAGGAGGTGCTCACTCTCAAGGTTGTGCAGGTCCAGGATGGGTAGAGGATCTGGTTTTCTCTGCTCCTCCTCACAAGCCTTTGAGCTCTTAATTCCTCTAGATTGTCCTTCAAGCTCTCAGGCATTTTCATTGTTCTTCATGAAGAGTCCCCCCACCCCCTGCAGCTGTGGGGAATATAATAAGAATAGCTTTGTTTGTCCCCAAACATTATGTTTCCAACTGGAGCCCTGCCTACTTGTTTTTCTTAAAAGCAGCATTATCTGGCTGACTTGAATTTATCTTGTGGTCCACTCTGACACTCAGATTTTTTTCTGCTTCTAATTGCAGCCTGGGTTTACAATTTCTAATGTGCTTTTTGGAAAACGAGTCTTACATTCCCATTTCGATGGGCTGCTCACCCCCGCAGCAGGTGAGCTGTGCCTGGCAGCCTCCCCAGAACCATGTGGAGGGACAGGGGAGACACAGACTGGAAGGGAAGTCGATACGTGGTGCTTATGCCAGAACCTGGGCAGAGGAACAACACCGGCTCAGGCAGCGGTTGAGCGGAACTCGCCCCCTACCGGAAGCCCACCTCACGCTGTGTTGATGACGATGAGAGTGGGGGTAAGAGAGGTTTCCATCTCTGAAGCGTACTGGATGCCCTCCCCGCGTCCCCCCCAGAAGTCCAGGGTGACCTTGGGGCAGGATGGGGAATTCAGTTATCCTCCTCGAACATTCGATCTTTCTAGAAAACTGGAACTAGTAAGTGGAACGCCAACCCCCAGCCTCTCCGAACAGCTTCATTCCAACACGGGCCTGTCAAGTGTCCAAGCAGTTCGGAGAACAGCGGAACACTAAATGCCAACCTGTGGCTCACAATGATCATTATTATTGTTATTTCCCCTAAAAGGGGGATAATCGCTGTGACCTACTTAGGGGAGCTGTTGGAACTAATGGCTTTGGAGGGCTGCAGAAATAACAAATGTCGAGTGGGAGGCAGTAGACTCTGGGCAGAGCGATGGCCTGTGTGCGTGGAAGCATCTCGTCTCCCTCCCTGTGTCTTGGTCAGAGGCCTGGGGAGCGTTTCTGGGCACAGTGGCCCCCGTGCGTCAGGCCCCTTCTGGGAACTGCTCTGCGCTGGGCCCGGGGGTGAGCCACTCACTGTGGCTGAAGCCGAACGGGACATTTTCCGGTAGGAGAGGTCTTGCGGTTCTGAACACGAGGGCACAGATGAGGTCAGGTCTCCCTCTGGAAGGCGCCAGAACCAGGGCCTCAAATGGCAGAGAAAGCCCCAGTGCCCTCTGCGGGTTACAATAATCATTTATTTTTATCGTTACATACAACAAACACACAGCTTGGAGTGGGAAAAACACAACGAACACCCACCCACTCACCGACGGGTTTTATCTTCTTCCTATTTGCTTCAATTTTTCTTTTTTAAGATTTTACTTATTTATTTGAGAGAGCGAGCTAGAGAGAGCGCGCATAGGCGGGGAGGAGAGGGAAAAGCAGGCTCCCCGCTCGATCCCAGGACCCCAGGACCATGACCTGAGCCGAAGGCAGACGCTTAACCAACTGAGCCGCCCAGGTGCCCCTTTGCTTCAGTTTTTTTTTTTTTTTTTAAGATTTTATTTATTTGACAGAGATCACAAGCAGGCAGAGAAGTAGGCAGAGAGAGAGAGAGAGGAGGAAGCAGGATCCCTGCGGAGCAGAGAGCCCGATGCGGGGCTCGATCCCAGGACTCTGAGATCATGACTTGAGCCAAAGGCAGAGGCTTTAACCCACTAAGCCACCCAGGCGCCCCGCTTCAGTTTTTTACAAAGAAATTAAATTCAGCGGCGGCCCTTCTGTGCTCCTCCCAGCCCCAGCCCTCATCCCTCTGAACCTGGACGTGACCACTGCTGGGTTTTTAGCATTTGTTATTCTCCCGAGTGCCTTCGTGCTTCTACGTTGAGTACATACATGTCTGCAAATGTTCCGTCTGTGTGTTACATACACCTTATAAAGAGCTTTGCACTTGATTTATTCTCCTGTAGCTTTTTTCCTTTCCACATTCGGTGTGGGGGATCGCTCCAAGCTGGTTGAAGTGGTCGTAATTCTTCATGTTCATGACTGTATTGGACTCGGTGGAGTGACTGTGCCGCTATGTTGCCAGGCCTCTGTTGAGGGACATCAGATCATCCCCACGTTCTCACTGACCAACCTATCTTGGCTGGAGCTTCCTCTGAAGGTGGAGGGGAGGGGAGGGCTTGGGTGCAGGCGGCTAACTTGGGGGGTGCCCTTGGGAAGCCCACGTGAGGGTGTGAGGACCTGGGAAGAGTGAAATACTCAGTTTCACGATGATCTCCTGCTGTGTCACAAATTACCTCAATGTTGGTGGCTTAGAACAATTGCCAGCAGCTTAGAGAGCCCAGATAATAGACCCTCAAAAATAAGGAGTCATTCCAGATTGACTGGTTCAAGGTTACGTTCATGGTCTAGGCAGAAACTACATTTAAGTTAGATCTTAAGTCACGTTTCTCCAATGTGGGTTTGAGCACGATGGCTCCGTTTTGAGTCTGTTGCTTCTTTGTTAATAATATGTGTATAGTTATTCCGTTATTCCCATATCTACCGACGCCTATTGGAAACCACGGGTTTACATGGAAGCCTTCATTTCCAAGTGTAGGGGAGGAAAAATTTAATGCTTTTCCCCCCCTCTACCTTTCCAGGTTTTCCAGCTGGGGCCCTGTAAATTAGACTGGCAAAAGACAGATTAACAAGAAAAAAACAAAAAGACCAAAAAAACCCCAGGAGTTTATTTATTTAAAAATTTTTTAAAAGATTTTATTTATTTGATAGAGAAAGAGACAGCCAGAGAGGGAACACAAGCCTCGGGAGAGGGAGAAGGAGAAGCAGGCTTCCCGCTGAGGAGGGAGCCTGATGGGGGCCTTGATCCCAGGACTGTGGGATCATGACCTGAGCTGAAGGCAGATGCTTGATAACTGAGCCACCCAGGTGCCCCCAAAACTGGAGTTTATCAGCAGGTGCGTCCAGCCATCAGGCAGAGCATCTAGAGATGAGTAACAAAGAGGGTGGAACAGGGCTAGTGAGGCATGTTAACAAAAGGACAATAAATTTTCAGAGAAGTGACAAGACAAAGGAAAAGGACTTTGAACTTCAAGGGCAGGGAATCGTGGGAGGGTAAATATATGGGGGAACAGGGAGAAGATAAGGCCTAGTTAGTACGTGATTCCTCTGGTGCCTTCTCTGGACTGAGAAGGGTCTGGAGTTGCCTCTGGTGATGAGCTTCTCGTAGAGAGGGGAGACGGGCACCTTAACAAACTCATGTGCTACTTTCAAGCAAGGAGGGGGATGGCAGAGCGCTTTTTGGTTTCTGCCTCTTCTCCGTTGTCTTCAGCTCTAAATAATCCTTCTCCCGAACTGACATATTTGGGGTGCCATGTTGTGCGACCCCTCACAAGCCAGCATCTCGGGGCTCGTGGGGGTTTCTCCCTTTGCATATTCCTAACTCTGTCCTCCAACAACGAGGCACCCGGCTCCCAAAACCCTCCCACGATACGAATCATCGAGTCCCCGAGTGGAACCAGGTCCCAGCTCAGCCTCTGCCCCCCTCACTCTGCTGTCGCTTAGACACCCATGCGGGCCACCCCTCCACCTGCTGCCACATCCTTGGGCTAGAAACTGCTCCCTCGTCCCGGACACCACGAGGCCTTTGGCCAAGATCCCCGAGGAGCCGGCAATGTTCCTTTCCTCCAGCTACCATGAGCTCTGGGAACAAACGATCCCAGATCCCCCAAAAGATCCCCAAAGCTAGCTTTGGGGCAGTGAGTTTAGTGTTTGAGGCAGACAGAGGGCTGGAATACATTCTCCCCACCTTCCTGAGCAAAAAAGAGTGTTCACTGGGGAGAAGTGTGTTTAGGCAACTGGTTCTGTGCTTCCCACACACAGAATGTGCTAGACACCCTGCTAGTCAGATTCTAAACTCTACCCTCAGAGAACCTTTTGGGTTCCCTATTAAAATGCAAATGGGCCTAAAGAGAGGCGGTTTTTGAACCCAGTGGAGGCAGTGGAGGAGAGTGGCAGTGCAACTCAGCCCCCCACTATGAGCTCCCCTGAAAAGGGTTGATAGTTAACTCCTGAATTGAGTCCTGCTCAGAGCTGGGGCGGAGATGCGGGGGTGTGGAGGGAGGTGGGAGGCAGTCTGGAGCCCCCTGAGGCTTCTGCTTCTGGGGTCAAGAGGTGCCCCCTTGCCAGCTCAGCCACCACCACTGTGGGCCCCGCATCACATGGCCTTATCCACCTGTCAAATGGGGACGGTAGACCCCTTTAAGCCCCTGTGTGGTTCTGCTTCTATTGCCTGGGACCCAAACCTCAGGGTGAAAGCCCTTTTTCTGAACCAGCCAGGCCACTGGGCAGGGCTTTTGGGACACTGTCCCCCAGGCCTATGGGAGGTCAACGTGTGCCATGCGTGGGAGGTAGCGTGTGGCCCGACACCGCACCCTTGTGAGAGAATTCCCCTTAGCGGGGAATCTCTCAAGCACAGATCCGACATCTAAGGTCTGTGTGGAGCAAATAAGCAAAGGGAGGGAGGGGATTGAGGGAGAAAGAGGGATGGCTGTAAACCACCCCGCTGTCAGGGATAAGGTGGGTGGGGAGGCAGAGTCATTAGCAAGCCTTTGATTTATTTTCCCAACAGTAGCGTCAGGATATCATTCGCATACCATACAATTCACCCACCTAACGCGTACAATTTGATAATTTGTAGGATATCCACAGAATTGTGCAACCCTCACCAGTTTTATGACATTTTCATCACCCCAAAAAGAAATCCCGCTCACAGTAGCTCTTCCCACCCCCCTCTCCCAGGAACGGCTAATGGACTTTCTGTCTTTGTGGATTTGCCTGTTCTGCACGTTTCGTATGAATGGAGTCATGCACTACGTGGATTTCTACGGCTGACTTCTTTCACTGGGCACCGCGATCTCGAGTTTCATTCTGGGTGGCACGTGGCAGGAGTTCCTTCCTTTCTGAGGGTATCCCATTGTATGGATAAGAAGGGCCTCTGCTGTCCCCATCTTGAGCAAGGGACCCCATAGGCTCATTTCTCACTGGGCCCCAAAGATGACACAGGGACTGAGTCTGTTTTGCCCAACATTGTCTCCCTGACACGCGGGACACTTGCATGCGGTAAACACGCCCGTTGCTTGAGTGAATGACTGAACTCGCAGGCCACCCGCCTGAGGCATCCCTGGCCTTCTTCCCCCAGTTCCTGCTCCATGCAGCCTGGTCTGCGTGCCTTCAGCTGCATTCCCAGTGGAAGGGAGGTTGGGTGGGCGTGGACCTGTGTGGGGAGGTCCAGTAGTGCCCCTTGTCTGCTTCCAATCAGCCCGGCCCGGCTGTGTGTGGGGTTGGGGTACCTCCGTCCTCACCCCATCTCTGGTGGGGACCCCCGACGGACCAGAGGAAGTTGTGCCCTGGGGCTCAGAGGTGGAAGGGGGGATGAGGCTTGGTTTCCCAGGTTGGCTCTGCCAAGATGCCCGGTGTGGGAAGGGACTTGGCAAGGCACAGAGATGATTGTGAAAGTTCAGCGACGCTGTTTCACTGTGTCCCATTCAATAAGGTGCCCCGGGGCATTGCAAAACCGTTCTCCGTTCCATCATCTGTGTCCCCGGCTACAACCCAAGAGTGCCCAATGGCAGCTCCCCAAGAGCTGGCAGTTCCTCAAGAAGTTAGACACCGAGTTACCGCATGATCAGCAATTCCACTCCTAGGGAGAAATCCGAAGAATTCAGACCAGGTGTTCAGAGAGAAGCGCGTCCACAGATCTTCCTAGCGGCGCTGATTGTCAGAGCCAGAAGGTAGGAACAAGCCAGCTGTGCTTGGTAGATGCACGGACGGGCAGAATGAGGTCCATCCATCCACGCGACGGATGGTCACCCACCCCTGAGAAGGGACGAAGCACACACCCAGACACTGCAGTTTATACGGACTTTCTGGAAAGGCTTCAATGAGAGGACGCTGGATCTTGAAAGATGAATGGAATTAAACAGGTGGGGAGAGTGGGGCCGCTGGGTGGCTCAGTGGGTTAAGTGTCCCACTCTTAGTTTTGGCTCAGGTCATGATCTCAGGGATGTGAGATTGAGCCCCTCATCTGGCTCTGCGCTTGGCTTGGAGCCTGCTTAGGATTCTCTCTTTCCCTCTGCCCCTCCCCGACACTGGCCGTCCCTCCCTCCCCCCCTGCACGCATGCGCGCGCGCTCTCTCTCTTTTTCTCTCTCTCTCTCAAGAAAGGAAGAAAGAAGCTGAGCATTTTACATCTCTTCTCTTGGGGACGTAGGGCTCCCCGACATCCCTCCGGCTGCTGCTATCCTTGTACTAGTTTACAGAGGAAACCGAGGGCAGCTTCTTTGACACGGGGATGGTGATCAAGGGAAATTTCTGCAATCCGGTTATCCACACTCTTTTTTTTTTTTTTAATTTGATTGTATGAAAGACAGAAGATCAGTAATTCTACTCATATTTCCCCAAGAGAAATGCAAACATATGTCCACACGAAGGCTCGTGCACAAATGTTCACGGCAGTTTCATTCAGACTCGCCCCAAACTGAGAACATCTCAGAGGAACGACAGATGAGTGGATAAGCAAATGGAGGCTATGGCGCTGTGGCGTACTATTTAGCAATAAAAAGAATGCCCCCTGAATCCACGCGGCGACAGGCCTGGATCTCAAAATAAACCCGCTCAGCCGAAGCAGCCAGCCCCCTCCACCACCGCAGTAACAAAACACACACACGCTGCACAACTCCACGCACATGAAGTCCTGGAACAGGAAACAGCAAGCAGTGGTGGGAGAGATCGGAGCAGGGGCTGCTTTCTAAGCGGGGGGCAAAAGGGGAGGAAGGAGGGCAAACCTTCCCGGCAATGCTAATGCCCTATGTCTTGAAGGAGCTCGAGCTACACGGGTCTGTGCATTTGTCAACTCACTGGTGGCTATCTTTTCAGGGTAGATTTTAGCTTTGTCCATTTCACTGCCTGTAAACACCACCTTTATAAGAGGACTGTTGGGGTGCCTGGGTGGCTGGGTCGGCTGAGCCATTGAGGGTCTGCCTTCAGCTCAGGCTGGGGTCCCAGGGTCCTGGGATCGGGGTCCTGGGATCGAGCCCTGCGTCTTCTCAACAAAGGCTTCTTTGCCCGCTGCCTCTCCCCCTGCTCGTGCTCTCTCTTGCACTCTCTATAATAAATAAATAAAATCTTTAAAAAAATACAAAAGAATCGTTAGCAAATACGGACCTCCAGTTAATGACTGGTGTATAAAGTGTCGGGGGGTGGAGTGTCCTGACGCCTGCAACTTCCTGTGAAATATATCAAAAAATAAGACGGGTGGCTGGAGGGATGGAAAGACGCACGGGTGTGTAATAAAACGAGGGCAGTAGAGCATCGACGATGATCGCTAGTAGGGATATGGCTGTTCTCTGAAATTCTTCCAGCTTTTTATATGTTTGAAATATAATACGGTGTTGGGAGAAGGAAGGGCGGGTGACCGGTGTCTGGGTTTCTCCTTGGGGTCCCCAACCCTTTCCTCATACCCACATGTAGGACCCCCTCCGTGTTCCGGGGAATCATGGGCCCAATGGCCCCAGGTGGGACTGATTTCACCTCCCTGATCGGGGCAGAGGCCCTGAGGAAGGGACCCCACAGGCTTTTCTGGTGGGAGGAAAACACCGCTGGCCTTTCCGTCCCTGTCCCCTTCTCCCGCTTCCTCTCCACCTGTCTCTTCCCTGTCGTTCCAAATGTGACCCTCTTGGGTCTGGCCTCGGCTTTGCTGGAATCACCATGCCTACACACAGGGCTGACACCTGCTCTGAGCAGCGTACAGCTGGTGTCACCTGCGACAGTGAGTGGCAGCCCCCAGTGAGCATGGTCCCCCACCTCCACATTACGACCCCCGGGCTCCCAGTGTGGGGGAGAGGTTCCCACTCCAGCCTGGCTTCCCTGCCTGTCATGGACCTTCCCTCCCCTTCTCCTCCCCATCAGCCAGGGCGGTGTTGTAGCTGCGAGCCCAGACATCGGGCTTCCTCCATCCCTGGGTGTCACGAAGGACGGGACCCAAGTCAGCTGACTTTGGAAAAAGCCTTCCTTCAACCTCCCACCACCCTACCCGAAGCCCAGGATTTCTGCCCCCACCTTCAGGACAATCAGAGATTGTGGGGCCTGACAGCGCTGGCTGAGGTCCCCTCTTCTAGCCAAACATCCACATTCTGCAGATGGGAAACTGAGGCCCACGATGGGGCCTCATCGCTCTGTCCTCTTCCGATACATGGAGATAACAGAAGAGTCTGCCTCATAGTGTTGCTGGGAGGATACAACAGGGCCTGGCCGTGGGAAATGCTCACAGGCACTTGTTTGAGCCTGTGTTGCTGTTGCACCCATTTTGCAGATGCGACTCAGAGAGGCTGAGGCACGCACTTGCCCAAGGGCACATACGAAGCAATACAACCAGGGTGAACCCTGTGCTGAAGGGACCTGAAGGGCAGAGGAGGTGGTGGGTAAGGTACGGGGCATGCAGTAGCCCAAGCAGCTGCTGGGGCCTGCCCCGGCCTGGCCCCAAAATGCGGAGAAGGGGCGGGACAGGCGGGCAGCTAGGAGCCTGTGCCCTCCAGCTTAGGCTCTTGTCAGCGGCTGACATTTATAACTGTGCCTAATGTTCCTGCTCAACCCGAGGGAGCCTTTCCCTCCCTAATCTGCCTAGCATTACCCAGCCTTGAAATGATGGCAATTACCCCTAGGGCTGGGTAAATGGCTGTGGGAGGAGGTGAAAAGCTTCATTACTCTGAATCAGGCAGCCCGCCTCACCCCGCCCCACCAGGCACCCCTGCTGCCTGCCTCTGTGTCTCTCTCTCTCTGTCTCTCTCTCCCTGGATCCTACATTACAGGCTTCAGTAAGGGGCATTAGAGGCCCTTCTGGCCCCTGATCTAGAAACTCCAGCCCGGCCAACACTGCAGAGTGCCTCATCCACACCAAGAACACTTTCCCCATCCTTATCCTCTCCTCCATCCACACTTTGTAGCAGACTCATCATTTGTCTTCTGGGGAGACTGAGGCTCAGACTTAAACAAGTTGCCCAAGGTTCCCTGGGAAGGACTCAAACCAAGACACAGATCCAGGAGCCCTGGCTCTGAGCCCCCCACTGCTTCTCCAGAAACAAACACCACCCCCCACCCCCGCTGCCTTGAGCAGTGGTATCACCTGGGCCTCTGAGACAGCCGGCAAGGAGGCAGAGAGTGCCCTCCCCGCCAAATGGTCAGTGACATTGCCCAGGCTGCGTGGCTATCAACCTCAGTGTCTTCATCTGTAAAATGGAACTGCTTGTGTATCCGTGTCCACAGTGGCACAAACCATGATCCCCACCCCCCGCAATGCAAACAACCCAAGTGTCCACCAACAGTCCAACAGATCTGCAAAATGGGGTCTATCCAACAATGGAAAGGCATTCTCACCCAGAGAAAGGCATGAAGTGCTGACATACGATGTCACATGGACCAACCTTGAAAACACGATGCTGATTGAAAGGAGCTGGTCACAAAAGGTTACATGTTGGGTGGATCCTCTTAAAGGAAATGTCCGAGATGTTGGCGAGGATGTGGAGAAAGGGGAACCCTCTTACACTGTTGGTGGGAATGCAAATTGTGAGTGCAGCCACTCTGGAAAACAGTATGAAGAGTCCTCAAAAAGTTGAAAATAGAGCCAACCAACGACCCAGCAATTGCACTACTGGGTATTTACCCCCAAGATACAAATGCAGTGATCTGAAGGGGCACATGTACCCGAATGTTTATAGCAGCTATGTCCACAATAGCCAAACTATGGAAAGAGCCTAGCTGTCCATCAACACATGTATGGATGAAGAAGACGGAGGGAATAGATAGATAAATTGGTAGATAGATAGATATAATCTATATCTTTATCTCTATCTATATCTGAATCTATCTATCTATACCTATATATCTATCTATCATGAAATAATACTCAGCCATCAAAAAAAAAAAAATCTCACCATTGGGGCGCCTGGGTGGCTCAGTGGGTTAAAGCCTCTGCTTTCGGCTCAGGTCATGATCCCAGGGTCCTGGGATCGATCCTCGCATCGGGCTCTCTGCTCAGCAGGGAGTCTGCTTCCCCCTCTCTCTCTGCCTACTTCTCTGCCTACTTGTGATCTCTGTCTGTCAAATAAATAAATAAAATCTTTATTAAAAAAATAAATCTCACCATTTACCATGACATGGAAGGAAACAGAGGAAACTAGAAGGAACTAGTGAAATAAGTCAATCGGAGAAAGACAATTATATGATCTCACTGATACGTGGAATTTAAGAAACAAAACAGAGGATCATAGGGGAAGGAGGGAAAAATAAAACAAAATGAATTCAGAAAGGGAGACAACCCATAAGAGACTCTTTTTTTTTTAAATTTTATTTATTTATTTGACAGAGAGAGATCACAAGTAGGCAGAGAGGCAGGCGGAGAGAGAGGCCGAGAGAGAGGCGGAAGCAGGCTCCCTGCTGAGCAGAGAGCCGGATGCGGGGATCAATCCCAGGACCCTGAGATCATGACCTGAGCCGTAGGCAGAGGCTTTAACCCAATGAGCCACCCAGGAGCCCCGCATAAGAGACTCTTAATCACAGGAAACAAACTGAGGGTTGCTGGAGGGGAGGAGGGTGGGAGGGATGGGGTGGCCGGGTGATGGGCATTAAGGAGGTCATGTGATGTAATGAGCACTGGGGGTTATGTAAGAGTGGCGAATCACCCGCCTCTACCTCTGAAACTAATAATACTCCCTATGTTAAGTAATTTAATTTAAATAGAAGGATTTCAAAAAAGTTAAATGAAATGTTCAGGAGGGGCACATCTATAGAGAAGGTTGGTTGCCTACAGGAGGACGAGTGATGGCTAAGACGAGTCGTGTCTCCTTTGGGAAGGATGAGAATGTTCTAAAATTGACTGTGGTGATGGGGGTGCGACTCTGAATATATGAAAAGCCTTTGTATATTTCCAGGGCATGAATTCTATGGAATGTGAATTATGTCTCAATAAAGCTGTTCAGAAATAATAATTAACGTCTACCTCTTGGTGCTTCTGGGAAGACGAAATAAGACACAAACACGGGGCATAGCAAGTACGTGGCCCACAGCGAGCTCTTAGTCAGCGTATCTACAACCTTGCTGCTTGACGTGGTCTGCAGACCAGTGGCAGCCCTGGGGACTGTGTCCAAAACGCAGATCTTTGGCCCTCCCCCGGCTGCATCAGAATTCACCTTTTAATTTGAGTCCTGTGCACGGGGCAGTTTGAAGAGCCCTGAACTACAAGGATAATTCTATCATTATTCTAGGGCAGGGATTCTCAGATTTGAGAGCACATCAGAATCCCCTGGAGGGCTTGTTAAAGCATATATTGCTGGGCCCTGCCCAAGAGTTTGATTCCAGAGCTCTAGGGTTGGGCCCGAGAATATGAATTTCTAACGCATTGCCAAGGGATGCTGAGGCTGCTGGTCCAGAAAATCCACCTGGAAACCACGGCTCTGGGGGTTAGGGAGGTGTACCTGTACGTCTCCCAGCTGCATACAGGAGGCTAACCATGCAAGAGAACAGGTCTAGGACAGGCCTTAGGGACCAGTGGTCTCAAGCCTGCATATGGAGGCACCAGGGGAAGGCTTACAGTGCCCACACTAAGGCGCCGCTGCAGACAGACAGATTTTCCAGATTTTCCAGATTTTCCTGGACATCAGCATTTGGAAAACTTGCCTCATGATTCCTGAGAGGTGCCTTGCTCAGGTGCTGCCTGGAGGGGAGGCCTTATTACCAGTTCTCTCTCCTCACGGGGGAGGAGGAGCAAGGGGAAAGGGACGCATGACACAGGGGTGTGACCAGGGTCTCACACTCATGCTCCATCCAGGACCTGGACCCTGGGCCTCCTGCGATGAGGCATGAGCAGGCCTGACTCCCTGTGCACCGGCAGAGATGCTGCTCAGCGCGTAGTGCAGCCCTTCTGGTTCCAAATATGAAAGAGACCGGGGGCCAGGCAGAGGCCCTGGCACAGAGGGAAACAGAACAGGCTGAACTGAAAGCTGATGGCCTCCACGGGCCTACCTGCAGAGTTTTTCAACAGCCCGGCTGCTTCTCCAACCCACTTATTAGAAACTCCCACTAAGAACTGTTCTCTTGCCTGGATCGGTGGGATTTTTTTCCCCTCTTTATGGAACAATTTATATTAAGTTGCCTCTAAATAGAGTTCTTTAAGGCAGGATTTGGTTGAAGTCACCCTGTGTTTAATGGGCTGGGGTTGGATGGGGACCCTCTGGCGCTAATTGCCTATTAGTCCAGTTGGAGGCCAAGGCCATTATTTCTGCAGCCGCCCACGACTGGTTTCTCCTGGGCCTGACCACTCACTTGTTGTTGTCTGCCCCCGTCTATCAGGAAGATCAGTGGCTCTGGTGCTCAGGCTTACCGGAAACTTTCCTGGAAGCCCTGTCCTGGCTGGTTTCTGCAGGCCTCTCTTAAGCTAGAGGACTTCCCTGGGGAGCTACTGGCTTCCTGGAAGGCAGAGAGGAACTAATGAAAAGGGAAATAGGTACTCAGGGGGCTGGGAGGCAGGACATAGGCAGGAGCATGGTGTCTCCTGTGTGAATGAATAAAAACTAGGTTTAGAGGTAGAAAACCAAGGAACCACTAGTTCATGTAGCCCCTTTGAGCAAATTAGGAAAAACATCTCTCTCTGTTAGACCAACATGATGGGAGAGCACAGGCTGATCTGAGCCTTGTTTCCTGAGCCAGGCAACTTTTGCAGTCCACACCCTGAACAACTACAGAAGGGAACCCATGGGTACTCCTACCTCTTCTCTTCCTGGCAGCAGGACAGTACTGCACACTGGCAAGTGGGACCATTAACTCATCAAATCCTCATCAAATGTGCTGAGCTCTGTGCTAAGCTCTGGGGATACAGCTAAGAAAGGTTTTTTGCACATCAGATCCAGTCTGTTGACAGAAACAGACTAAAAAATCATCCCTTGTGAAATAAGGTGATCGTGCATGCTTGGGAAAAGTAATGAGTTAAAATGAGGCCAATCAGGCGCTGTGCTAAGGGTATTATCATGAGTATGCTCATTTAATCCTCTCAACAGCTCTGGGCTGTAGAAACAGAATTCACCCATGGCTCCAAGGAGACATATTAACAAGGTGACTATGGTGCCTTAGAGTTAAGGCAAAATCAAGAGGCCCCCAAAGGGCAGCCACAGTGAGAGGCTGTTCCCACCCCTAGAACTGCCCCTCTGTAAGACGCATGGCCCAAGCCAAGGAAGGGGAAGGGGCCAAAAAGCGAGTCCCTGACTGCTCTCTCCCTCTGATCGCTGATGGCACCTGCCACTGAAGCCAGAGGACACAGCAACGCAGCCTGAAACACGAGCGTCCAGAACCATAGACAGAACAGAGGAGCGTAGACGCTGAAGCTGGAGCCGTATACATCATGAACCTTATTTTGCAGATGAAGAAACAGAGAAACTAAGGCCCAGATAGATTCAGTAACTTGCCTGGGGTCACATTGCTTATAAGTGGCAAAGACTGAATAGGTAAGCACCATGCTGAGCTTCCAGAAGAACAGGGGTTTGTAAAGGTCCAAGAAGGAGAGGGTCTCCCTAAGAAGAAAGACAAAAATGACTTCCCCAGGAGCTGAGAACGAAAGGTAAAGTAGGGGTGGGGGGAAGAAAAGGGTGGAATAAAACTGCAGGCAGAAGTGCATGAGCAAGAACCCTAGGGCGGGAGAAATGATCATTGTTTGGATAAGAAGAGGGGCGGGGCCAGCAGGGGGTTGGGAGAGCTCAGGGAGGCTGCACAGGAAAGGCTTCCCCAGCAAAATTCATCAACTAGGGGGACAGACACTGGAGAGCCTCAGTGAGGGGCGACCTGAACTGGTCTGCATTCCAGGAAGATCACTCCAGTGTGAGGGCAGGAGCTTAAGGAATAGTCTACAGGTGAGGTGGCGGTGGCATGGGCTTGAAGGCTGGCCGCAGAAATGGTGAACTGGACAGACTCAAGCAATGCAGGAGGTGGAATTATCAGTAAGACCCAGGCCCTGGGATGGAGGGGGAGGGAGGAGACCAGGGTGGCTGTTGGAGTCAAGGCATGGGCAAGTGGAGAGAACCTGTTGCCTTCTACTGAAAAGGGGGGATGGCGGGGAGCAAGCTTGGGGAGTGGTGCATATCAGGCAAGGTTCTTAGTTGCAAACAATAAAATCCATGCCAAGCAATTTATTCAAGATTATACAGGGATAGATTTATTTAAGTGTAAAGCCAGTTCGCAGGCTCTTCAGGAGAACCAGAAGCTCTGTCCAGATTGCGGACCCTGAAGAACACAGCACCAGTGCCCAGGGCCAGATACTGGGCTGCATTGGACATTACAGCTGGTACAACTAGACCCTGGGCATCCTGGTGGCCACCATCACTAAAGTGGCTCCTGGATCTACTGCAGCACCTCACACAGGGTTGTGTGCCTGGCCAAACCCAGATCACATGTAGATGTCTATTTGCAAGGAACTCTGAGAAACACATTTCTCACTTACCACATGGGATATTCCCCCAACCTAGGAAGGATGTCAAAGGTGCTGGTCAGCCAAAAAGTATGACCAGTGTTGACCAGACACAGGCAGATGCGAGTTCTGTTTGGGTCATGTGAGACACATAGTGGAGGTATCAGTAGTTCTGTCTACAAATACTGGTTGGAGCTCATAGGGAGGTCTGGGCCATGTCATTTAAACCACTTTCCCCTCAGAGATGTTAAGCAAACTTGAAGTGTTATTTACAAATTGTGTGATAAGTTTTAACCCTTGTTCAGGTTATGGTTAAAAAATATTGTTGATACTCAGGATCTATGGATTTAAGAAATCGTGTTTTCAGTTGTGGCCTAATTGATATATTGATTTGTTTACTTTAAAAAATGTCGAGATTCACTAATATCTGCATTTAAGTTGGGCTGAACAAACTTGAATCTTGAATTTGAATTTGAATTTGGGAGTCACAGAATTTTTCATCTGGAAAGAACTTCAGAGGGTTGAACCCATAGACACAGGTTTGCCTACATCAGGTATGGATCAATGCAGAAGGGGGCACAGCTCAGTCCTCAGTCAGGCCCTGCCTCAGACCTGGCTCCACCTTCGAGGTTCAGTGTAAAATGGGGATAAAAGTCGTGTGTCTGACGGCTGCGGAGGAGTAAATGGGAAAATATGGACAGTTGTTGGCTCAGGGCCTATCTGCACATACCAGGGAAAAATCAGTGACCAGCCCTCTGCTTCACATAAAAATCCTTCGGGTATTTGAAGGGAAGTATCCAAAAAAAACAAAAACAAAAACTATATCATTTATAACAGCACCAAAAACAAACAAACAAAAAATCCTGTATGACTAAATCTAATGAAATAATAAATCTCTACACTAAAAATTATGAAACATTATTGAGAGAATGTTTTTAAATAAATAGGGAAATACACTATATTGTTGGAATGGAAGAGTCACTGTTGTAAAGATGTCAGATCTACTCAAATTGATCTGTAAACTCAACACAAACCAATCAAAACCTAAACAGGTCTTCTTTTTTTTCTTTTAGAAACTGAAAAGCAATTATAAATTTTTATAAAAATACAAGGAGCCAAGAACAATCAAGGCAATATTAAAAAAGAAGAACAGAATGGGAGCACTTAGATAAACTGATATCAATCAAGACTTGCTGTAGAGACTGAGTCCAAGATGGTGGAGGAATAGGAGACCTTAGTTTCATCTGGTCCCAGGAATTCAGCTAGAACGCTATCAAATTATTCTGAACACCAGCGAGCTCAACCAGAGAACTAAGAAAAGAATAGATACAACTCGACAAAGAGAAAAATGACTACTTTCTGCAAGAATGACAAGACAGAAAAACTCACCTCAAGAAAGAGAACAAGAGGCAATACTGACTGCCAGGGACCTAATCAGTATGGATGTAAGTAAGATGTTGGAACTAGAGTTCAGAATAACAATTATGAAGATACTAGCTGGGCTTGAAGAAAACATAGAAGACATTAAAGAATCCCTTTCTGGAGAAATAGAAGAACTAAAATCCAATCAAATCAAAACCAAAAAGGCTATTAATGAGATGCCATTAAAAATGGAGTCTCCAACTGGTAGGATAAATGAGTCAGAAGAGAGAATTAGTGATATAGAAGACAAAATGTGGTGAATAAAGAAGCTGAGAAAAAGAGAGATAAACAACTACCGGATCATGAGGGGAGAATTCTAAATAGAGGTGCTACCATAAGGTGAAACAATATTAGAATAATTGGGATCCCAGAAGAAGAGAAAAGAGAGGGGGCAGAAGGTATATTGGAGCAAATTATAGTAGAGAACTTCCCTAATCTGGGGAAGGAAACAGGAATTCAAGTCCAGGAGGCACAGAGACTGCCCCCCTCAAAATCAATAAAAATAGGTTAACACCCTGACGTATAATGTGAAACTTGCAAACCTCGGAGACAAAGAGAAAATCCTGAAAGCAGCTTGGGACAAGAGGTCTGTAGCCTAGTAGAAACATTAGACTGGCAGCAGATCTATGCAGAGAGACTGAGCAGGCCAGAATGGACTGGCATGATATATTCAGGGCTATATTAGAAAAATATGCAGTCAAGAATACTTTATCCAGCTAAGCTATCATTCAAAATAGAAGGAGCAATAAAAATCTTCCAGGATAAATTGAAACTAAAAGAATCTGTGGCCACTAAACCAGGTCTGCAAGAAATATTAAAAGGGATCCATTAAGTGAAGAGAGAGCCCAAAAGTAACATAAGCCAGAAAGGAACAGAGACAATATACACAAACAGTGACTTTACAGATAATACAATGACACTAACTTCATATCTTTGAACAGTTACTCTGAATGTAAATGGGCTACATGTCCCAATCAAAAGACACAGGGTATCAGATTGGATAATAAAGCAAGACCCATCAATGTGCTGTCTGCAAGAGACTCATTTTAGACCCAAAGACACCTCCAGATTGAAAGTGAAGGGGTGGAAAATCATTTATCATGCTAATGGACATCAAAAGAAAGCTGGGTCAGTGATCCTTATATTAAACAAGTTAGATTTAAACCAAAATTTGCATTAAGAGATGAGAAAGGACACTATATCATAATTAAAAGGTTTATCCAACAAGAAGATCTTACAATTGTAAATATTTATGTCCTTAACATGGGAGCAACCAATTATATAAACCAATTAATAACAAAATTAAAGAAACACATTGATAATACTACAATAATCGTAGGGGATTTTAACACCCCATTCACTGCAATGGACAGATCATCTAAGCAGAAGATCAACAAGCAAACAAGGGCTTTGAATGACACACTGGACCAGATGCAATTCACAGATATATTCAGAACATTCCATCCTAAAACAATAGAATACACATTTTTCTCTAGTGTACATGGCATGTTCTCCAGAAAAGATTACATACTTGGTTGCAAATCAGGTCTCAACTGATACCAAAAAATTGGGATCATTCCCTGCATATTTTCAGGCTACAATGCTTTGAAACTAGAACTCAACCACAAGAAAAAAGTTGGAAAGAACTCAAATACATGGAGGCTAAAAGCATCCTACTAAAGAATGAATGGGTCAACAAGGAAATTAAAGAAGAATTTTTTCAAAATTATGGAAACAAATGAAAATGAAAGCACAATTGTTCAAAACTTTTGGGATGCAGCAAAGGCAGTCCTAAGAGGGAAGTGTATAGCAACACAAGTCTTTCTCAAGAAACAAGAAAGGTCTCAAATACACAACCTAACGTTACACCTAAAGGAGCTGGAGTAGAACAGCAAAGAAAGCCTAAACCTAGCAGGAGAAGACAATTAATAAAGATTAGAGCAGAAATCAATGAACTAGAAACCAAAAGAACAGTAGAACATATCAACAAAACTAGAAGCTGGTTCTTTGAAAGAATTAATAAGACTGATAAACCCCCTGGCCAGATTTATCAAAAAGAAAGGAGAAAGGACCCAAATAAATAAAATCATGAATGAAAGATGAGAGATCACAACCAACATTGAAGAAATACAAACAATTATAAGAACATATTATGAGCAAAAATATGCCAACAAATTAGACAATCTGAAAGAAATGGATGCATTCCTAGAGACATATAAACTATCAAAACGGAATCAGAAAGAAATAGAAAACCTGAACAGATCCATAACCAGCAAGGAAAGTGAAGCAGTCATCAAAAATCTCCAACAAACAAGAACCAGGGCCAGATGGCTTCCCAGGGACATTTTACCAAACATTTTTTTAAAAGATTTTATTTATTTATTTGACAGAGAGAGACAGTGAGAGAGGGAATACAAGCAGGAGGAGTGTGAGAGGGAGAAGCAGGCTTCCCTTGGAGCAGGGAGCCTGATGCAGGGCTCGATCCCAGGACCCCAGGATCATGACCTGAGCCGAAGGCAGATGCTTAACGACTGAGCCACCCAGGCATCCCTCTACCAAACATTTAAAGAAAAATTAACACCTATTCTTCTGAAACTGTTTCAAAAAATAAAAATGGAAGGAAAACTTCCAAACTCTTTCTATGAGGCCAGCATTACCTTGATCCCAAAACCAGACAAAAACCCTACCAAAAAGGAGAATTACAGACCAATATCCCTGATGAACATGGATGCAAAAATTCTCACCAAGATACTAGAAAACAGGATCCAACAGTACATTAAAAAGATTATTCTCCACAACCAAATGGTATTTATTCCTGGGCTGCAAGTGTGGCTCAACATTCAAAAAAATCAATCTATGTGATATACTACATAAATAAAAGAAAGAACAAGAACCCTATGATCCTCTCAATAGATGCAGAAAAAACATTTGACAAAGTACAGGATCCTTTCTTGATTAAAACTCTTCACAGTGTAGGGATAGAGGGTACATACCTCAATATCATAAAATCCATATATGAAAAGCCCACAGCAAATATCATTCACAATGGGGAAAAACTGAGACTTTATACCCTAAGGTCAGGAATACAGCAGGAATGTCCACAATCACCACTGTTGTTCAATATAATACTAGAAGTCCTAACCTCAGTAATCAGACAACAAAAAGAGATAAAATGCGCCTGAATTGGTAAAGAAGTAAAGATGAAGTTGCAAGAAGTCACAGATGACGTGATACTCTATGTGGAAAACCCAAAAGACTCCACCCCAAAATTGCTAGAACTCGTATAGGTATTCAGGAAAGTGGCAGGATATAAAATCAATGCACAGAAATCAGTTGCATTTTTATATATGAACAATGAAAAAGGAAAAAGAGAAATTAAGGAGTTGATCCCATTTACAATTGCGTCAAAACCCATAAGATACCTATGAATAAACCTTACCAAAGAGGCAATAGATCTATACCTAGAAAACTATAGAACACTCATGAAAGAAATTGAAGAAGACACAAAGAAATGGAAAAACATCCCACGTGCTTGGTTTAGAATAACAAATATTGTGAAAATGTCTATGCTACCTAGAACAATCTACATATTCAATGCAATCCCTATCAAAATACCATCAACTTTTTTCACAGAGCTGGAACAAACAATCCTAAAATTTGTATGGAACCAGAAAAGACCTCAAATAGCCAAAGGAATGTTGAAAAAGAAAACCAAAGCTTGTGGCATCATAATTCTGGACTTTAAGCTCTATCACAAAGCTGTAATCATCAAGACAGTATAGTACTAGCATAAAAACAGATGCATATAATGGAACAGAATAAAGAACACAGAAATGGACCCTCAACTCTATGGTCAACTAATCTTTGACAAAACAGGAAAACACCTGGGAAGCTCAGTCAATTAAACGTCCAATTCTTGATCTCAGGGTCACGAGTTCAAGGCCTGCATTGAGCTCCACACTGGGCATGGAGCCTACTTTAAAAAAAAAAAAAAAGGCAGGAAAGACTATCCAATGGAAAAAAGACAGTCCCTTCAACAAATGGTGTTGGAAAAATTGGACAGCCACATGAAGAAGATTGAAACCAGGCTATTTCCCTACACCATACAGAAAAATGGACTCAAAATGAATGAAAGACCTAAATGGGAGACAGGAATACTTCCAAATCCTAGAGGAGAACACAGGCAACAATCTCTATGAGCTTGGTCGCAGCAACTTCTTGCCAGACATGTCCCCAACGGCAAGGAAAACAGAGGCAAAAATGAACACTGGGACTTCATCAAGATAGAAAGTTTTTGCACAACAAAGGAAACAGTCGACAAAACCAAAAGACATGAGATGCTTGGGTGGCTCAGTCAGTTAAGCATCTGCCTTTGGCTTAAGTCATGGTCCCAGGGTCCTGGGATTGAGTCCTTCGGTGGGCTCCTTACTCAGCGGGAAGCCTGCTTCTCCCTCTGCCTCTGCCTGCCACTCTCCTGCTTGTTCTCTCTCTCTCTGACAAATAAATAAAACTTTATTTTAAAAAAAGACAATGGACAGAAAGGGAAAAGATATTTGTAAATGACAAATCAGATAAAGGGATGATATCCAAAATCTATTAAGAACTTGTCAAACTCAAAACCCAAAGCACAAATAATCCAATCAAGAAATGGGCAGAAGACATGAACAGACATTTCTCCAAAGAAGACATACAAATGACACATGAAAAAAATGTTCAACATCACTTGGTATCAGGGAAATGCAAATCAAAACCACAATGAGATAGCATCTCACACAGGTCAGAATGGCTAAAATTAACAAGTCAGGAAATGACAGATATTGGCGAGGATGCAGAGAAAGGGGAATCCTCTTACACTGTTGGTGGGAATGCAAGCTGGTGCAGTCACTCTGGATAACAGTATGGCGGTTCCTCAAGAAGTTGAAAATAGAGATACCCTATGACCCAGCAATTGCACTACTAGGTATCTACCCAAAGTTACAAATGTAGTGATCTGAAGGGGCACCAGCACCCCAATGTTTATAGCAACAATGTCCACAATAGCCAAACGATGGAAAGAGCCCAGAGGCCCATCAACAGATGAATGGATAAAGAGGATGTGGTATGTATACACATTGGAACACTACTCAGCTATAAAAAAGAAATCTTGCCACTTGCAGGGACGTGACTGGAACTAGAGGTTATTATCCTAAGTGAAATAAGTCAATCAGGGAAAGACAAATGTCATATGATCTCACTCATATGTGGAATTTAAGAAACAAAACAGAGAATCATAGGGGAAGAGAGGAAAAAATAAAACAAGACAAAATCATAAAGGGAGACAAACCATTAGAGACTCTTAATCATAGGAAGCAAACGGGATGGGGTAACTGGGTAATGGACATTAAGGAGGGCACGTGATGTAATGAGCACTGGGTATTATATAAGACTGATGAATCACTGACCTCTACCTCTGAAACTAATAATATAGTATATGTTAATTAATTGAATTTAAATTAAAAATTTAAAAAAAGACTTGCTGTAAATTTTTATGCAGTGAGATGGTGTGGGCTTGACACAAGGATGGCCAAATATACTGAAAGAATAGAATTGAGTCCAAAAACAAAAACAAACAACAACAACAAAAGAGAACTGAGCCAGAAACAAGCACACATACAGGTTCCCTAAGTTGTGATCAAGTGCGATGGGAAAAGGTGGTCTTTTCAGTAAATGGTGCTAAGTCAATCGGATATCCTTATCGAAGAAATGTTATCTTGACTCTGACCTCATACCAGATTCAAAAGACAGGCTCCAGATGGACTACAGATACAGACAGAAAGTAAAACATTAAACCTTTAAAAAGAAACCATGGGAAACATATGCCCATGCAGGAATTTTTACATAAATGTTCAAATCAGCACTATTTATAGTAGACAAAATGTGAAAGCAACCCAAGTGTCCATCGAAGGTTGAATGGGTAAACCAAATGTGGCATACGTATGCAATGGAATATTATTTGGCAACAAAAATGAATGAAATTCTGACTCACATTACCACATGGATGGACACTGAAGACATTATACGAAGTGGAAGAAGCCAGATACAAAAGCCCACATATTGTATGATTCCATTTACATGAAACATGCAAAATAGGAAAATCCACTGAGACAGAAAGTAGAACGGCCACTTAGGCCTGAGAGTGAGGGAGGGATGAGGATAATGGTGTGATCGTTTAAGGATTTAGGATTTCTTTTTCAGGTAATGCAAATCTTAAATGGACTGTGATGATGGTTGCACTACTCTGTGATTATCTTAAAAGTCACTGAATTATACACTTTAGATGGATGGATTGTATGGTACGTGAACTACTTCTCAATAAAGCCAACTTTTTTAGGGGTGCCTGGGTGGCTCAGTTGCTTAAGCATCTGCCTTTGCCTCAGGTCATGGTCTCAGTGTGCTGGGATCAAGCCCCACATCGGGCTTCTTGCTCAACAGGAGGTCTGCTTCTCCCTTTCACCCTCCTTCTGTGCTCTCCCCACCCTCTCTCTCTCAAATAAATAAATAAAATCTTAAAAAAAGAAAAATAAATTTTTTTTAGTGGAGAGTATTTTCATCATCTTGGAGAAGGTAGTGGTTTCTTAGGACACCAGAAGTGCTAACCATACAGAGAAAAGTGATAAACTGAACTAAGCTAAATTAAGAATGTTTGTTGATCAAAGGCACTATTCTGAGAATAAAATGGCGACCCATAGCCTGGAAGAATTTACTGCAACTCATATCCAGAATATATAACATCTCCCATTTTTAGGCTAATTTTTTAAAGGATTGTATTTATTTATTTGAGAGAGAGTGAGAGTGAGAGAGAGCATGAGAGGGAAGAAAGTCAGAGGGAGAAGCAGACTCCCCATCGAGCTTGGAGCCTGATGTGGGATTTGATGCTGGGACTCCAGGATCATGACTTGAGTTGAAAGCAGTCGTCCAACCAACTGAGCCACCCAGGCACCCCTAGGCAAATTTTTAAGTCCCTTTGCCTATTCTGTGTATGTCTTGATTTTGAATCCCTTCGCCAACCTGGTTGTGTAGACACTGCTGATGGCTATGCTAAAACCCACCAGCAGCCCCTCTTTCTTTGCAACTTCCTACAATAGAGCCTGGGAAGCCCCCGGTTCACTTCCCCAGTCTTCCTTCCAGTTAGTGTGATCATCTTATCTCATTTTCCCAGGACTTGTCCAGTCTTGGCACCAAAAGTCCCTGGATCTCCATCAGTCCCAGGCAAACCGAGATGGTCTGACAACCTCCTTACAAGTTCAAGTACCCATATGACCCAGTTCTGGACCAAGACCTAAATGAAATCCCTTCAGAAGCATCTGGAAAGGCTCCTGCACCCAATAAGAAGGATGATGTGGGAAGGGAGTCTGCAGGTTTGATCTGTTGCCCATCCCCCTGCTTGAACATAGGTATTATTTCTGGGGCTATGGCACTCATCAAGCAATGAAAGAATAAAGGTAAGCACACCAAGAGTGGAGACGCAAGAATACAGATGGGGCCCTGCTCCTTGGGGGAACATTGCTGGACAGTTCAATTGTGCCAGCCACTGGGAGACCCTAGGCTTCTATCTATTTTATTCACTGTTGGTTGCATTTTCTGTGACTTGCAGCCAAAAGCATTTCTAACATCTATACCGAATTTTTTTTCATTTGTTGTGATATCTCTTAAAATTCAGCACTCAGAATTGATCTCAACATCCATTTCCCTCCCCTTCCTCTCCAATAATCCCCGGTTGCAATTGGGATGCATATGGTTCTGGTTCCACACCTGGATCCTAGGGTAAAACTAATTATAGGACTCAGTCTATGCTAATTAGAACATTCCATCCCCAGCCAGTGTCAAGTTGGTCCACCTGGAATCACTTCTTCCTGGGAACAGTCCTTCTGAAACGGAGCATGGGGCACGTATCCCTGGGAACTGCCAGCACCCATCATAGGACCAGGTGGAGCTCCTCCTCCTCCCTAGGACAGGTCTCCACCGCAGAAGGGAGGGCAGAGAGACAGGGAGCAGGACCTCAGAGACCTCACTGAGCTTGGAGCAGGCTCTACCTGAAACAACACTGTTCAGGATTTTCTTTTCAGATACTCGATTGAGCCAATGAATTCCCTTTCTTGTTACTTGAAAGTAACATGACCGACACAGCAGCCCCACCAACCTCTCTGATATGGGTAAAATACCTAGAATGCCTAGCTATGGTCACGTTAGAGTTTTAACAGTTATGTGGTCCTTACTGAATTACCTCCTAGAACTTCACCCCACTTTGGGCTCCCATTTCCTCCCTGTGAAGTAAGAAGACTGGATTAATCCTTCCCCTCCAGGGGAGGGTCACCAGGGCCCCAAGCCCCATGAGTGAGCAGGGAAGCCTGCTTTCCCCTGGATTGTCCCTCTCCTGGGTCCTGCTACCAGTCATAGCACATTACCCCAGGACAGCCCTCACTCCCCTCCGGGCTTTGTCTCTGCAGTGCCACTGCCTGTAAACCCCTCTCCACCCTGCCCTCCTGGGAGGTCCAGCTCAAAAGAAGATTTCAGTCCCTCTGTGTGCAAGTATTTACTCCCCACTCTGGCTTCCCATGGCATTTTGTTCAGCCTCTCCTAAGACCACATTCATCAGTACATTATATTATGAACGTGTCACAGGTGTAAGTTTTTCCACAACACCATGGGCTCATATGTCACCTCGTTATTTTTGTCTTGTGAATTTACATATACATTTGTACTATGGTAAAATACACATAACACATAGTTTACTATTTTAACCATTTTTCACCTGTTCCATTTCTGACCTGGGCAGATTCAGCTCTCCTTGCACAACTTCTGGACTCTGGACTTCTGGACCCAAGTGACCCTCCTGCCCCAGCCTCTCAAATTGCTGGGACTATAGGTATGCAGCACTGGGCCCGGCTTAACTAATTTTAAGTGTATAGTTCAGTAGAGTTAAGCACATTCACATTTTTGTGCAACCATCTTTATCATCCATCACCAGAAGTTTTTTTCTCTTCCCAAACTGAAACTCTAGTCTCCATGAAAACTAACTCTTCATCCCCTTTTCTCTAGCCCCTGGCAACCACTATTTTACTTTTTGTCTCTGTGAATTTGACTACTGCCAGTGTCTCAGGTGAGTGGAATCATACAGTATTTGCTTCTTTTTTTTTCTTTCCACTTGGTATAATGTCTTCAAGGTTCAGTCATGTTGTAGCAGATGTCAGAATTTCTTCCTTTTTTAAGGCTGAATAATATACCGTTGGATTGTAGACCCTATTTTGTTTATTCATTTCTCTATCAATGGACACTTGCATCATTCCCACATTTTGGCTATCATGAATAGTGCCTCTGTGTACAAAAACCTGTCTGAGTGCCTGCATGCAATTCTTGTGGGTTTTTTTCCCTTTGTTCTGTGAATGTGGTATATTATATTGATAGATGTTTATATATTGAACCATCCTTGTATTCCTGGGATAAATCCCATTTGGTCATGGTATATAATCCTTTCAATATGCTGCTGAATTCGGTTAGTATTTTTCTAAGGATTCTTGCATTAATATTCATAAAGAATATTGGTCTGTAGCTTTCTTTTCTTGTAGCTTTTCTTTTCTTTTCTTGTAGTTTCTTTGCCTGGCTTTGGTTTCAGGATAATGCTGGCCTCATAGAATGAGTTAGAAAGTGTTCCCTTCTCTCCAATTTTTTGGAAATATTCAAGGAAGGTTGGTGCTAGTTCTTTAAATGTTTGGTAGAATTCACCAGTGAGGCCATCAGGTTCAGGGCTTCTCTTGGACGGGAGGGTTTTGTTTTTTTAAAAGACTTTATTTATTTATTTGACAGAAGGAGACACAGTGAGAGGGAACACAAGCAGGGAGAGTGGGAGAGGGAGAAGCAGGTTTCCCATTGAGCAGGGAGCCTGAGGCGGGGCTCGATCCCAGGACCCTGTGATCATGATCTGAGCCGAAGGCAGACACTTAATGACTCAGCCATCCAGGCGCCCCGACAGGAGGTTTTTGATTACTGATTCAATCACCTATTAAGATTTTCTATCTCTTTGTGATTCAGTATTAATAGATTGCATGTTTCTAGAAATTTATCCATTTCATCTGGGTTATCCAATTCATTGATGTAAAGTTTTTCATGGTTCACAGTACTCTCTTATAATCAGCTTTATTTCCCTAGAATCAGTCCTAATGTCCTCACTTTCATTCCTGATTTTAATAACTTGAGTCCCCCAACTCGGTCTCTCTCAGTCCACTTACCTAATGTCTTGTCAATTTTTAAAATTTTCTTATGTTTTAAAGAACCCAGTTTGGTTTTACTTATTTTATCCCTTTTTTCTTATTTCTATTTTATTTATCTATTTCTATTTCTATTTCATTTTCTATTTTATTTATCTATCTGTTTTATTTATTTATATCTAATCATATTTCCTTCTTTCTGCTAGCTTTGGGCTTAGTTTATTCCTTTTCTAGTTCCTTAAGTTGTGAAGTTCGGTTGATGATTTGAGATCTTCCTTCTTTTTTAAGGTAGTCATTTACAGCTATAAACTTCCCAATTAGTCCTGCTTTTGCCGCATCCCACAAGTTTTGGTCCGTTGTGGTTTTGTTTACATCCATACCTCTTCAAAGTCGTTTTAAATCCTATTTCAGCAGTCAGTTGCCCATAGATGAGAGGAAGTCAGAACCAATTAATGTTGGGATCTCTTCACTCCCAGACATGCAGAACAAATAAGAACTTGGCTGCTCCAGGACCATGGGCAGGTCCTGACTCTCAGGTGAAGGGTTCCCCAGGCAGCATCACCCCATGCTCAGGCCAGTCTGGTTCAGTCGGGTGCCCGAGAGCTACGGGCAGCAGAGAGGCAGAAGATGAAAGGTGTCATGGGTGCTGGCACCGGGCAGGAGTGAGGCTCGGCAGGTGGGGCCCAGCTGATGTGCAAGGGGCTCCGTGGCGTGGCACACGGTCACAGTCACTCTGGGGGTGCATGCCAGACAGTCCCTTCCCGCCCGGCTCTCCGTGTTGGACCCCGGGGCCTGTCCTGGTGTGCACTTCTCCCACCTGGAGGGCAGGCGATCCAGGCCAGTCCAGAAGTTAGGGGGTCGGGGTTGAGCTCCGGTCTGCGGCATCCACCCCCGGAGCCCTGCCTCCTGGCTGCAAAAGCAGATGCTTCCCCTGCACCCGCATCCTGCTTCTCCACTCCAGCTCCTGGGTGCTACGCCCCCCACCACCCAGCAGCCCTCAGCTAAGGAACAATGAGTGCTGAGGGGCAAAACCCCAGCGCCTCCCTTCAGGGTTGGGACAACTTGATGCATGCTGAGTGGTCTCCCAGAGGTCCCGGAAAGAACTGAACCCCAACTGCACACAGCAGTAACCGCTAGTGCCTACACACTATAACTGAACCACCCTTTCTTCCCCATCTCATTTCCACTCTCCTATCCATGCTCCTTGGAATCACTTTCCAGATACACTTCTTGCATTCAGATCTTTGTCCCAGCATGTGCTTTGGGGAAATCCACCCAGGATAGGCAACTGGTATTTTAGTAAGAGCTAGCATTTAATTGAATGCCCACAATGACTCAGACTCTCAACAATACCGTGAGAAACCTTTATTATTGTTTGTTTTTATCAGTGCATCAGTCAAGATAGTTATTTCATGCTTCTGTAACAAACCACCCCCACATCTCAATGGCTTCATACCACAAAGGCTGGGCTTAGTGGGAAGGGTCTCTCTTCTTATAGAGCTTCACAGAGTAAGAGGTGTTTGGTCTCTTGTGACACCATCATCGTGACATGATTCCACGTCAGAGGCCATGGAGGACCACACGTGGGCTTTTCCTCGAGGACGTGTCAGCTGCCACTTTTGCTTTGGTTTCCCTGGTCAAGTCACATGGCCATACCTCCTCCGGGGAGCGAGGTAGGGGGAAGGGATGGAAGTTTGGGTGAGCACCAGTAAAGCTGATCACAACCATCATCTTGCCATCACTCCCTTGACTGAAGAGGTTCCCGGAGCCCCAGAGAAGCCAGATCAGCAAGGGGTCCACAGCTACCTAATGTCAAAGCCGCCAAGGAATTGGAAACCTCATTGCCTTTTTTGTCCTAAGCTTCAGGTTGCTTTGCACATTCTATTGCCCCTAAGCGAGTTCACGTTCACCCAGATTCAAGGGGAAAGTTGAGGTCACTTTGCAGAGAAGATGTGGGAGAGAGATATTGCTGTGGCCACCACATCCTGCAAAGGAAGAGGTCATCGGGGTGAGCACTTACCCCATCCTGGCGACTCCACCCCCACAAGGGGAACTGAGAGGAACCACTCCTCCTCACCAGGATGACCTCAGAAATCACCCTGCCCAGGTAGATGCCCCCACCCTGAGTGTCAACTCTCACTAATTTTTTGGTACCTGAAGTGCTCCGTTGGTATCTGGACTAGAGTACATGAAATTTGGTGGCATTGAAGGGACCCTCAATCTCATCAACTACATACATTTTTTGTGACACTGGAGTCCCACCACTACTATGTAAGGTAAGCAGGGTAGGCACTGTTATGCCCCCCCCCCCTTTATGACAGATATGGAAACAGACCCAAAAGTTTGCAAGGTCAATACTAGGTCTTGGGGGTGCCGAACCCTGTCCCCCAGCCTCCCAACCCACTACAAGGGTCTTGGCAGGACCTCTCTTCCAGGGTAAAAAGTGAAGCTTTTTTAGGGGAATTAGTCAATGGGATGGAGAAGGACGGGATGTTGAAACAGAGAAAGGAAGCTGCCTCCCCATCACACCTGTCTCCTGCAAGGAAAAATTTCTTGAATCACCCAAATTTAAACAAGAATCAACTTGTCCAAACTTCTTTTTATCACATAGTGGAAACTGAGGTACAGGACAGGAAGGGGCTTGGCTAAGGTCACACAGAGGGTGTGTGGCAAAGTGGGTGTTTGAACCGGGTTCCTGAAGCCCCTGGGCCCTTAGGGTGGGGGTTGGGGGCAGGGATAGCATCCACTTCCGTGCGACAGAACACAGATGTCATCCTGCTTTCCAAACAGAACAGCTGGCAACCTGATTTCTAAATTTTTAAATTTTTGTGTCTTTTTAAATGTTTTCGTCAGCCATCCCCAGGACTGTAAAAATAGAGCTGTACAGACGCAGGCAGGGCCGAGCCAGGAGCCAGCCTGAATATTCAACTGAGGGGTGCGGAGCTTCAGAAACCAGCAAAAGCCCGATGAATTAACCAGTGTCCCCGAGCAAGGCGAGTGCCCTGTTCCCACTTCCTGTTGCTTCCTCCCAGGCCACAGACCAGATGAGAGGAGCCCCTGCCGGAAAGCGAATGGGCTGGGTCTCTGGGTTCAGGGGAGCGCAGGTCAGAAGCCCCGTGGGGCAAGAGGAGGCAGCTACATTGGGATCGTCTCTTCCAGGGACCCTCCAAGTTTTCAAGAAGGTGTTTCCTGTGAAACCTGATTTCTCTTTCTCCCTACCTGGCTCCTTTATTCATTCATTCATTCATTCATTTTTAAAGGTTTTATTTATTTATTTGGGAAAGAGAGAGAGAGAGAGAGTGAGAGAGCATGAGAGGGGAGGTCAGAGGGAGAAGCAGACTCCCCATGGAGCTGGGAGCTCGATGCGGGACTTGATCCCAGGACTCCGGGATCATGACCTGAGCCGAAGGCAGTGGCTTAACCAACTGGAGCCACCCGGGCACCCCCTGTCTGGCTCCTTTAAACGCTCTCTTTGGCGTCTGGAAGCTCCACCCAGGGGGCTGCCCTATCCATTCCAGGAATTCAGGGTTATAGCAGGGACACAGGTCCCTCAACCTCACCTAATCCTGGTTTTTATCTCTCTATGAGATTGGATGGTTCATTTGAACATCTACTTATTTATGGGTCCTGTAGACAATCACCAGGCGCCAACCAGTCCCTGTGCTGGGTACAGATGAGGCTAAGAAGGACAGGCTGACCTGGAAGACACTCACAGTCACCCAGGGGGATAGGGTGTGGGCAGGTCACTGTAATAAGCTGGCTGATAGCTAAAGGTGCCTTAACAAGCTAGGGACCAGGTAGGGATACAGTGGAGGCTCTGCCTACCCCTGCCTCTTCCCCCACCTGTTTCCTGTCCCTGTCTACCCTAGTCGCTATGTGGGCCTTGTTTCAGGGCCCCACCCACCCAGGTCATGTCCCTCCTGCCCCGGCGTCTTCACACATCATCCCTTTCCCATCCCCGCGATCACCTCCTCTGCCGAGATAACTCCTGCTCCTCCTTCTTGTCCCAGTTTATACGTCTGTCCCTCCCTCCCTTTGGCCCTCATTCCCTCTCATGGAACCCACAAAGCAGTGGGTGCTCATCAAGGTCTCCACCATCAGGAACTTGATCTTCAGGATCCTGGATCCAGAAACCATTTTCCAGAGGCTCCAGTGGGGAGGAGTTTCCGGGGGCTGGAACCTGGGAGACCACTGTATCCACAGGAGAGCCGAGGTCCCCCAGCCAATTGGATGGCTCAGGTTCAAGGTCCTGGTGTCCACTCAGTGCTGGCATATTTGCCCTGGGGCTCCGGGGCCTCTAGGGCATCCTCGATGGCCACCCCTACTCGGATTCCATACAGGGGAGAGAGTGGGGTTCCTCATGGCCCACCACCACCTTCTCCTTTGCTTGTGTGGCCTATGCTCAGGAAGGCAGGGTTGGGGTCTGTCTTCCTCCGCACGATCCTGCACTTAGGACAGGGCTCAGCATACCGAAGACCTCTTTTCTGCCTTCCGCCTACAGGGATCAGCTGGAACCTGAACGAGAGCCCAGGCTGAGAAGAGAGCACGAGTCTTGGCTCAAGTCTAATGCAGCCACAGACAAACGCCAAGCCTTCCTACCAAGGAAGAGGAGGGGGAGGCCCACCAAGAGGCCAGTCACTGTCCCTGGAGTCTGGTTCTTCATCTGGAAGAAGGGCTTGTGGAACAGCCACCAGCTGGGTGTTTGTGTTGTGTTCAGGCCCCGGCACATGGGCACGTAGGCACGTGGGCACCCTCTCCCACCTCCGTGCACCGCCTGGGTCCTTGATGGGGCTGTTGGGGTGTATCCTTTCACTCGCAGCCTGCCAATAGGGATACAAACCATCTCACCAAGAGATCGCATGTTGTGTGCCAGTCACACTGGAGCAAAATCATAATCTCAGCGATCTCTCAACTCCCCCCAGGCTCAGCAGACCCTTGAGGGCCACAGTAGCCAGGAAATATGGGATCTGATGGCAGCCGGCCTGAGAGGACCCTCACTCTGACCTCACCACCCCCCACCTACCCAGAGAGAGACACTTCTCTCAAAAGCCACCATCTCTCCAACATCTGTCTGCTTTGGAGCCCAGGTCCTAATTTCTGATCTTTTTTTTCTGAAAGTCAGAGGGATTTCCTGTTGTTCCCAGGATCTCAGTGATCTGACTTAACCCCTGAGGAGACAGACTGTCTCTTTCAAGCCCACACTCCACCCCTTACTAGCTGTGTGGTCTTGGGCAAGTGGCTGAACCTCTTGGAGCCTTGGTTTCCACATTCACAAGTGGGGACAATACTAGTACCTGCATCAGGCTTTGCTGTGACGATAAGTGGGACAATATGCATAGTTAGACCAGCAGCACACAGTAGGTTACCATCCTTACCCTCATGACCTGTGGTCCAGGTGCCAGCCTGAGACAGGGGCTTTTCACCTGCTGGGACCCATGCTGCAGCAACACTGAATGTCGGAGAAAAGAGGCAAGCACAGTTGGAGCAGACTTGAGAAAGACAATGCATTTGGGAGGTCCGAGGGGTCCTGCAGGCTCCAGAGGTGGGTCTGGAACCCGGGAGAGCAGGTGGGGCTGCTGGGGGTGGGGGTGGGGGTGGAGGGAGCTGTCCAGGAAGGGGGTGCTGAACTCAGAGAGGAAGGGCCAGGAGAAATCTGGTCTGTTGTGGACTTCAGTTTGGTGGTTCCTCAACAAGTTAAGCATAGAGTTACCATATGACTCAGGAATTTTGCTCCCAGGTGTACGCCCAAAAGAACTGAGAGCAGGTGTTCAAACAAAAACTTGTACATCAGTGTTCATAACAGCACTAGTCACCATCGCCAGAAGATGGAAACAACCCAGGTGTCCTTCAACAGAAGAATGGTAAACATTAAAATGTAATCTATCCACACAATGGAATATTAATAGGTCATAAAACAGAATGAAGTCCTGGTGCGTGGCATAGCATGGATGAACCTTGGAAATATGCTAAGTGAAAGAAGACAGACGTGGAAGGCCATTGTTGGATTCTATTCACATGAAATCTCCGGGATATGCAAATGCACATACAGAAAACATGTTGGTGGTTTCCAGGGACTGAGGGAGGGAAGCATGAAAAGTGACAGCAAATAGGTTTGGAGTGATGAGAAAGTTCTGGAACTAGATGATGGTGCAGGCTGCACAGCATGGCAAATGTACTTAATGCTACAGAATTGTGCATTTTTTAATGGTTAAAATGGTAAATTTTATGTTATATGTACTTTACCACAATTTTAAAAAATCAACCCATTTGGCCACAGGGTGACCTATTCTTCTGGTCCCTTTGCTGCCTCACAGGTTCCCTGTAGAACTGGATTCTTCCTTCGGCCCTGGATATCACACCATGGGAGGAGAGGCTGGGCCATCGAGGTCATGGCAGTGAGATGGGAGGGTGCTGACCACTCAGCTGTTGTGACCATCAGCCACCAACTAGCTGTAGGACAATGGGTCACTGGAGCACCTTCTCTGAGCTTCAGAGGCCTAACCTGTGATGGCAGGGTTGGACTAGAGAGAGACTCTCAGAGAATCTGTCTCTCCTTTCTCTGAGAGCTTAAATGGAACCATATGTTCTGTCCTGACCTGTGAGAGCATGAGAACGGGCAGCACAGTCTATCCCAGGACCTCTTGCCCAGGCTTACAGTGGCCCCAAGGGCTGTGAGGCCAACACCCTCCCCCTGCCAGGCTCTCAGAGTTCCTCCTTTCAAATTCTGGAAAGTAGCCCAACATGGGAATCAGGGATTCTTAATATTTCCTGAATCATAGACTTCTTTGAAAGTCGGATAAACCCAACAGACACTCTCCCTAGAAGGGTACACAGAGGAGGGTTAAGGGCACCTGTTTATTGTGATTTATATTCTTCATATGGTTTAGAGATTAAGAGCAGTGTTGGCATAAGTTGGACCGAGTCCAAATCCCAACCCTGCTATGATTCACTATCCCTGTGTACATCCTGGGGTTTCCATCTGCAAAATGGGTGTATTAATAGTACCCACCCAAAGATTAGATAATTCATATATACCACTTGGGAGATGCTTGGAACTCACTAACCATTGGCAAGCCCAGATTCATCTGCTCTGCACCTTCCCTCCACTTGGGAGACAATCCCTCCCAGCTCTCACCTCCTCAGCTAGAAAAGGCTTCCCTTTGTCATCTTGTCCTCACTCTCCCTGCCCCCTTTCCCTGCTTTCCAAATGTCATCTCTCATAATTGTCCTTCTCTTTCCCTTTCCCACTGCCAGGGAAGCAGTGGTTCTCGCATGTGGTCTTACAATCCAACAACTCTGCCATTGGCTCTTTCTCCCTTTTCTAAGGAGAAATTCTAAGGAGAAATATTGTCTAAAAAATAATTTGCTTTATGTCTTCCTGTTCAAGACTTCAATTTCATGCCCAGTCATTCCACGTGTATTTGAAAATAGTGTAAATTCTTTTTTGAACTCTCTATATGAATATATGTATAGTATACATGTTCCTTACTTTTGCCTCTTTGATCTGTCAGTTTCTGAGAAAAATGTATTCAGGTTTCCTGCTCTGATTGTGAAATTTCCCATTTCTGGTAGATTGTCTCTTTTAGCAACATGAATCCAATTTTGTCCCCTTTTAATGTTCTTCTTTGAATTTTGTTTCATCTGATATTGATGTACACTCATCGATAACCCTTTGTTAGGACTCATGTAGTATGTCTATTCTCCTATACGGAAACTTCCTGAGTCATTACCATTTATATGTGTCTCTTGAAGGCAGGATTGTATTTTTTTTAGAGTTAAAAAAAAGTTTTATTAACATATAATGTATTATTAGCCCCAAGGGTACAGCTCTGTGAATCGTCAGGCTTACACACTTCACAGCACTCACCATAGCACATACCCTCCCCAATGTCCATAACCCAACCACCCTCTCCCTACCCAGGATTGTATTTTTTATGTGGAGATTCTTCTTCAAGTTTTAATCCATTCACATTTATTGCAATTATTGAAATGCTTGAACTTATTCCTGATATTGTTTTCTAGTTATGTTTTGGTTTTTTTTTTCCCTCTCTGTTGGTAATATTGTGATCTTGGCTCCAGATTGTGATTAATTCTTACACAATCAACACTTACTTAGATTTAATAACTTTTATTGGTTCTTGGTTAATCATTGTTTCTTGTACTTAATTTCTTGGATTAATTTTTCTTGCTAGAGCACATCAATTAGTATTCTTTTTAAAAGGGAGTTCTTTCTTACATTTAGCTGGGTATAGAATTCTGAATTTGAAATTATTTTCCCTTAGATTTTGAAGATAATTACTTCATTTTCTTCTTTTTTCTAACATTATGTTGCTTAGAAGTAGTCTGGTTTTCATCCAGAAATATTTAGAATTTGTTATCCTCAGCGTTCTAAAATTTCAATACTCTGTCCAATAGTCAATCTCTTTTCATTCATCCTGCCTGGCACTGGTGACCTATTTTAGTCAGAATTCTAGGACACTGTCAAGCCTCAACCCTGGACAATTTCTCCCCCACATTCTTGTCTCCTTTTGGACTAGGAAACAAAATCTCATTCTTTGTATCTCCTTTTATTTTGTACCTTCCGTCTCTTTGCCCTTTAAGTGTTGCATTGTAAGAGTCCTCAGCTTAATCTTCCAACTCACTATTTCGTATCCAGCTATGTCCACTCTGCTATTCAACCTATTTATTGAGGTTTTTTCCCATGACTAGATTTTAGTTTTCTAAATTCTTTAATTGATCTTTTTGAGGATCCAGTATTCTACTACATCTCTCTAAGGACATTGACCACACTTGTTCCAAATTGTTGTTCTGGCTACATAACTCCCCTTCCTTGGGTCTCAATTCTCTTGTTGAGGAGTGTGATGCCATCATTCACGGACTCATCTTTGTATCTGAATTTCACTCTAGCTGGAGGCACCACATCGACTTCCTACAGCCTGCCTTCACTCATTCGGTGGGAACAGAATATACCATTATGCAACCCCTAGTGTTCTGTATTAGGGGGTCTCCATTCTCCCTGGGTGTTACCAGCTTTCTGGGACATGCCTAACTCTTCAGCTACAGCACCCACACTTGCTCCTCCTCACTTCCCCAAAACACAGATAGTGGAGTTCTCTGTTTGGCCCAGTTGTGTGCTTGTGTGCATGTGTGCATGTCTGCATGTGTGTATGCGTGTGTGTGCGAGAGAGAGAGAGAGAGAGAGAGAGAAGCATGTGGGTAGTAGGGACGAGGGTTCAACTTACCTGGTGGCTCCCGCTGAGGTACCCTAAACAGTTAAATAGTTATTCTGCCAGGAATAACAGGGTCCTCTTGAGTCCCCAGATCCCCCCTCCAGGGCCTCTGGCCACCCCTCTCCCAAGGCTCCTTCCTTCCACAACGCCCAGCTATCTTTCACCTTTGAGGTGTTAGGCATGTCTGTTGCACCGGCAGCACCATTCTTGTTTTTCACATCGTTGGGATTTGGGTCTGTGCCGGGAGGCTTCGGTGTGAGTCAGCCGCCACTTGACTCTCCACTTGTGTGTGCCTGTAGGTGTTTTCCTTTCTACTTGGAGCAGCGGCTCTGGATAGCAGGAATGGTATGGCCTTCGGAGTTGGACAGAACCCAGGCTCCACTTTCTCAGCTTCAATTTTCACAAAATTAAAACCAGATTATCCTGGTCTGACTTCGTAGTCATGTGGGAAGATTAATGACGTGATAGAGCGTCTGGAGTACACTCAGTAAATGTGGGGTCCTTTCCCTCCTCCCGACTCTTTCATCCGCTAGACAGGAAACGCCTCCCTAGAGCTTAAGTTTGAAGCTAGTGGTTCAAGCGGTTAGTGCTGAGGGGGTCAGAAGAGGGAAATGTCCCTGCGGGCTAGGGCAGTCTGTGAGAACTTTCTGGGGGGGGGGGGTGGGGGGGGTTGGGGGGTGGTGGTGGTGGCAGAGGCAAGCAGGAGTGAACTGAGTGGAGAGGGAAAGGGGGGAGTTGCAGGCTGTGTGTGGGGGGGAACAGGACAAGGTCAAGAGTGGGAATGTTGGGCAAACAATGGTAAGCCTTGTTTAGGGTCAGAGGCCAGGGGCTCAACTGCCACCAGGGGCCAGGAGATGACTCAAATATGTGGACAGGCCTGGGTCATGGAGGGAGTGGAGACAAATCCTCCAAGGCACACAGGCGTGAGCCCGTTCATCCAGCATCTCCACCCAGCACTGCCCAACCAGGACAGTCGCCAGCTGTCCCCGGCCAGACTCCGGGGCACTTGAGTGGGAGGATATAAAAGCTCCCCTGAAAAAAACACCGTTAGCCAATAACACGTGCTTCAAGACTCCAGCTTGTGCCTCAGGTTTGTGTGGGGCGCCTTGTGAAGGAGAGAAGGCAGCAAGCTAGGGTGGGACCCCGCAGCAATGCCATCTCCGTGGGCAGAGGGGCCCGTAAGGTCTCCCAGCGCCTGCATTCTCCCCGAGCCAGGTCTGCCCGGGACTACAGTCTCCCACCTGCTCTCTCCCTGGAGCCTGAGCTGCCCCCCTGACTCTGCTCTCTTAGGTCAAGGTTAGAGCGGATGCCATTGACCCATCTACAGTAATCAGTAGCTGAGGTCCTCTCCATGCACCGCCCAGGTTCAGCCCACAGGAGTTTCCAGAGCGTACAGGGGGTCAGAAAGAGAGGCTGGTGGTTGGGAATATCAGTACGGGACCAGAATATGGGTAAGTCTGGTCCAGGAGGCCAATGTCTCTCTTGGGACCCCAGGGAGGCACGGAGCTGTCGGAGATGGTCCTCTGGCTCCATCCTGTGGCCATCTGTGTGAACTGCAGCTCCCGCTCTCCAGCCGGTCCGAGCGCAAGAGAGGATCCCAGCCAGGGAGGACGCTGCAGAGTCTGGTAGAACACTGAACGCGTCACAGGCTTGGTCTCCTCAGCCCCGCTTCTCCCCTAGCCTCTAAATTTTAAGTACCCTGATGATGTCTGCCCTTTTTTAGACTCCAGCCTATGCTTCTGAACCAGCTTCGTGGAATCTAATCTAGGATTTTAAAAAATTTATCCAAATTGCCAATAGGGCTGAGGTGTTTGCTGGACAGTGATTTGGCTCCTATTTTTTTTCCTTTTTTTTTTTTTTAAGATTTTATTTATTTATTTGACAGACAGAGATCACAAGTAGGCAGAGATGCAGGCAGAGAGAGAGGAAGGGAAGCAGGGTCCCTGCTGAGCAGAGAGCCCGATGCTGGACTGGATCCCAGGACCCCGGGATCATGACCTGAGCCGAAGGCAGAGGCTTTAACCCACTGAGCCACCCAGGCACCCCCCTATTTCTATGAATTTCTATCCTAAAGAGTCGTTTTGTCCCAGTCCCCACCTCATCCTTGGAGGGCTGCCACTCTGGGGCTTGGGCTGACGCCTTCGTCTCCAAGGCCTGGCCCCCAGGCCTGGGCAGCTTTGGATAAAGACCTGCAAATGTGGGGGGTGCCTGGGTGGCTCAGTCAGTTAAGCGTCTGACTCTTGATTTCAGCTCAGGTCATGATCTCAGGGTCATGAGATCGAGCCCTGCTTTGGGCTCCGCAATGAGCATGGAGCCTGTTTAACATTCTCACTCTCCCTCGCCCTCTGCCCACTGCTCACAGTCCTCTCTCTCTCTCTCACACACACACACACACACAGACACACAGACACACACCCCTGCAACTGCAGCCACCAGCTCAATCCAACCCTTCATTCCCGCAGATGGTGCAGGGCCGGGAGAGACAGCAGCCTGCCTCCCCACCACGAGGTCGGAAGCTGGGGTTGGCCCCAAACCCTCCAGCAAAGGGCAGCAAACAGCACGTGTGAAGACACAGGTAAGATGCTTCCCAGGATCTGCAGGGGTCCAGGTATCTGAGAGATGCGGGCAGAGGCAGGTGGGGAAGGATCTTCCTTGAGCTCTGAGGAGTCTCCCCTGTACCCTCAGGGAGCCAAGGCTGACTTGGGATCTGCACAAGCTCCCGACTCGGAAGCAAGATGACTCTTCTCTTTGGGCCTCCTGAAGTCCCTGAGGGTGGCTACTGTTTGAGGTTTGTGGCCTGGGGGTATCCTGCCCACCAGGCAGGCTGGACAAGGGTCCTCGGCCTGACACCCAGGCCTCCACCTTGTCCACAACAGCCCAGGAGGAAGGGGCAAGAAGAGCTGGTCCAGGAGGGATCAGGGAGTTTAGGGAATCTGGCCCTTCCTTCTTTCCCTGCAATGGGCTGTGTACTCACTCACCGCTACCCGTCCCCGCCTCGCCACCAAACCCCCAACAATTCCGAGAGTGGGCTGTGCTGCCACCTGGTGGTCAAGCCAGGATACGCGCCCCTGGATCCCATCAGAGTGTCCAGAGCCCACCCCTCCACCCCAAGGGGCGCTCCCCGCTACCCAGTTCACTACCTTGTTTCACGAGCAAGTCAGTTTCCTCCAGGGAGCAGCAGCATCGTGGAATAAACGTCCCTATTTCCTGCAACCCTTTCTCATGCAATCATGGAAGCCGACCAACTCTGGAACAGCCTGAGAGAGACGCGGCTTTGCAGAGCTCCCACAGCAAGAGGGTGGCAAACCCACGCTCCAGACTCCCTGTTCCCAGGCCCTCCCGCTGCCAGGCTGCCCTCGGGGCTCTTCGCTGCAGGCTCTGGGAGCTGCCTTCAGAGCCCATCTCCGCCCACTGGGTGGCCCAGGGCTTATCAGTTAACCTCTCTGAGCCCTGCTTCCTGGGCAGGGGGTGGGAGAAACCAAATAAACGTAAACTAAAACTCTATAGATAAGCAGACACATATTTGTTATTAACTATAACTGGTAACTATTTTTTTTAATTACCATCTAGAAGTAACTCCGCCTCTTTCCACCTAAAATGGCCTTCTTTGGTGTTAAGCATCTAACTCTAAGTCCTCATTCCTTGGAGGGGCTGATATCCCCCCTGGCTTTTCAGAGGGTCTTGCTCATTTCCGTCCTGGCCAAGAGGACGTCTGGATCCAGGAGCTGGCTTCTGTGTGGGGCACAGGTGAGGTCTGATGTCTCCTGGTTTCAGGTTGTGAGCCTCACCCTAACTGTTGGCCCTCCCGAGTCCCTCCTTCAGGGGTAATGAGGGTTTGCTCTGGGCCCCAGCCAGATTGGGGGGGGTCCCCCTGCAGTCCTCAGCCCCGGGGCCACTTGGTCCCTCCTTGGTGGCCACCTAATGAGCTCCCAGCCAGGGTCCTCCTCCATCTTCTGTATAGGCATGCGGAGACCTTGAATTCATTTCTTCCTGGGCCAGAGGGAGAGCCAGGATTTGGGGGGCCACCTTGGTCTCACCAGCTCAGTGGCTCCCCTGCTTGTGAAACTAGCCTCCTCAGCCAGCTGGGTTGGCTGCTGGAATTGCTAACATGTCTCTCCCACACCTGACACACACACTTGCTGGAGGGTGGGGGAGGGGGTCCCTTTCCAGGAACCCTGTTCATCCTTGCTCTAGCTGTGGTCACTTTCTCCAGCAGGTCACTTTCTCTCTAGTGGGGACTGACCCAGGCCATCTCCTCCTTCTTGCTCACATCATGCATTTCCTGATATAGACAACCCGTGCCCGACTTCCCTTGGGACAGTGGGACTCCAGGCATTGCCTGAATGCCAGGAGTGTGGGGGAGGACCATGGGCAAATCAGGCCCAACAGGTCATGTACCAAGGGTCACGCATGCTATGTTACATTCGTCCTTCTGCCTGGCTTGCAGGGGTATCAGTGAGCTTCGCCCCCCCCCCAACCCTCTCCCTCCTCTTCTTCCTTTCCCTTCTACATCTTCCTCTTCTCCCCTCCCCAGCACCCCTTTCCTTGGGCTTGGGACGAGGGCCAACTCAGCCAACTCTTCTGACTTCTAGGCAATGCACAGGTCTGGCCTGGTCCTTTCCCACCTGCCATCGGGTCTACTCACCTTCAGATAGAGGCCCATCCCTGGACCACGGACACGGCTTTCACACGGACACCTGAGCCCTTAGAGAATTCTGGATCGGAGTACGGTGTTGTGTAGAGCTCACAAGCCCCAGAGCACAGTTGCCTGGGCTACAATCCTGGCAGCACCAGTGACTCGGCACAGCCTCGGTCAGGACCCCGGACTCTGCTGAGACCACAGCCCCATCAGTTAAGTGGGAGTGACCCCAAGGGTTATGAGGCCACAGAACATGCCCATCAGCTTCTGCAACAGGGTCAGTGCTGAGGAAATGATCATTACTACAGTTATGATAGTGGAATGGGTCCCAGTGGGGACACCGTGACCCAGAAGAGTGAAGGAACTATACTGAGTCTTTTTGCCTAAAATCCCTGGCTGACCCAGAGGTCATCACTCCTTCCAGGGGCTCTGGTCCTAGGACCCAGACCATTTGCAATATTTTCAAAGGGGTAAATCTCCACTTCTGACCAGGGCCACCTCATCTCAGGGCAGGACAAGCTGGCTTTCCTAGCGGGAGGGCAGATTTCCTTCCTTGTAGGCCATGCAATGGTTCGAAATCAAAACATATGCCTCTCAGGCTTTGAAGAAAGTCACCTTCATTTCAGTTGTGTGTCTCCGTTCGGCAGCAAGAACAAAATCACGACGCCACGCAGTCCTGGCATCTGTCCTTGGCTGTTGCAGGTGTCTCCCGCCCCTCCTAGCACCATGAGGGCGGCGGCTGGCCCCTTGGCAGAATGACTACCACGGGGTGGGCAGCCGTCTGTGCTGGTTTCCTGCCCAGGTCCCACCTCCCCTTTCTCTTCTTCAGCTCCCCATTCTGTGGATTCCTCCCTCCTATACTCACTCCTGCTCTTTGGCTACACCCTCCAGCCCCAGGACCTCTGCACGGCCTTCCCTCAGGCCAGAGGGCTCTCACCTCGGCTACCCAGACCCCAGCAGTGCCCCCTGCTGGAAGGGGCCTCTCCAGGACGTCAGGCAGGCCAGGGCCCCACTCTGCTTGACCCCACGCAATCCCCAGGCCTCTCCTGGAGCGCTGGCTCTAATTACAGTGAATTCTGGATGGTCTGGGCGGGGGGGGGCACATTCCCAAGCACTGACTACAGCAACTTTGCCCCGCAATTATTTTTTCTCCTTTAAACGAACGAGGCAGCTGAAGTGGTGAGTGTTACCTCAGGGCAAGGGAGCCTCGAGGAGCAAAGAATGGATTCAGCCATGTATAGCTCTGGAGTTCTTAGACTGGCCTTTAAAGCTCCTGGTACTCTTCAGCTGAAAAGGGAAGGCTCTGGAAGCCTCGGAGCGCCGCGCCCTTGCCATAGCTCCGTGAGGAGCAGACCTAGAATCAGCCCCCCCCCCACCTCCACGGGCTGGGAGTGGACAACAAGGGCTGGCAGATGCAGGGGAGGGAGACCCTGAGAGGGGGCTCTGTGACCCGGCCTCCCACCCCACCCCTCCTCAAGCCCATGGTCCTAGATCTCTCTCTAGGAGCCAGGAGCAGGGGGAGGAAAAGCTGCAGGAGGTGAGCAGGCAAAGGGGTCTCCCTGCCCCCAGCAGGGTACAGTCGGGGCAACTGTCTCCCTGTGACCGAGGTGGCCCGTCCCCCAGACACGGGGCCCTAAAGCTGACTTCGGGGGGGACAGGCGGTGCCAGCAGCGCCAGCACCCGTGGGTCCAGCGACACCAGAACAAGGATGAGGAGGGGGTTCCCTTCACCACCGCCATCACTACACCGAGAAAAGTGCCCCCACATCCAAACACGCCCCCCACTCCATGCTGGGGACACTCCCTGGAGAATCTCAGATGTGGTTGAGAGAAGCCTGATGGGGTTACGGTTCCGTCCTCAGCAGAACGAGGCCCCAGGACAGAAATGAGCAAGTGCCTTTTTTGTTTTGAGGGCGCTGGGCTGGCTGGGTCCGGTCCGCTGTAGTGGCCTTGAGCTAGCCCCACCCCACGAGCAGCAGGTGCTCCGCAGGTCCTCCTCCCAGACAGAAGGTCAAGTCCAGGGAGACGTTGGTTCTTGCCAAGCCAGCAGCTGTGATGTCCTGCCAGTCCCAGGCCATGGAATCCCCGGGGGTGTCTGCCCGACCACCAAGCAGGGGAGAATCTTAGGAGAGGGCATGAAGGCTCAGTGGGCAGGCCTCTGCTGGCGACTGGGGCTGGAGGCCACAAGGCACAGGCACAGGCAGAAAGTACATCATGCAGGTGACACGGTCTCGTGGCTCTTAGACAGTGGCCTGGTCCTCGAGTGGGCAGCAACGGAGGGTCTCCGGGGAGCAGCTGGAAGCCAGCCCTCCAGGGTCTAAGTTCTTCCCAGAGCCTCCGGCTGGCCAAGAACCGCCCCCCACCCCACCCCGCCCTGGACGCTGCCCGGCTTGGTCAGGTGACGCAACCCCAAATACACTCCTGCAGAGCCCCCCCCACCACCACCAGAGGGGTATAGCCGAGGTAGGGTCGAGGTGGGGCCGCGCCACGAAGACTGCCTTTGACCCAGCAGACAGTGCTTCTTCCTCATCAGGATGGCCAAGCTGGCCCGAGAACCACAGAGCCAAGACGGTCAGCCAGCCCGAGCCTCGGAGACTTTCTCTTGATGTCACCAGAGACGCCACCTGCTGGGGCAGCCCAAGTGTGCCCGTGACAGGGGCCTGCCAGGAGGTCCCCAGAGATGGGGCAGTTAGGGGTTCTCTGCAGGGCAGTGATGGGGAGGATAGCAAGGGGGCGGCAGGAGGTGGCGGGACGAAGGCCTGAAAGCCTGGGGAGGTGAGGGTGAGTTTGAGTTGCCACTTCCCAGTGGGCCGGAGAGAAGAGAGGCCGGAAAGAACGGAAAGAACGAAAGGAAGAGCATAACGTCACCCGGCCCCTCCCCACACAGCTCCTGGGATCTCAGGAGGAACTTGGTGGGGGAGGGGAGCAGAGAGCCGGGGCAGGGCAGGAGGGGCTGGAGGCTGGGGGGTGGGGCATGCATGGGAAGGAGGCATGTTGGGGGGGGACAGGTCAGCGTGGTGGGGGGCCTACCCAGGGGACCACCATGGCCGCCAGCTCCTCCTTCAGCCGCTTCCTCCTCGGTCCCCCGCAGCACCCGTGGCGAAGTGGGCAGTGAGGCCGCACCTGCTCAGCCCCCTCAGGGGTGCAGGGGGCGACCCGAGTACTTACAAGATGTGGAGCACAGTGCCCAGGGGCCAGATGCCAGAGGATGTCAGGTCAGGGACTAGAGGGGGCCACATCCTGGGGCGACACGTGAAACGCATTTATTTTGCCAGCTTTCGACCAACGTTCAAGGCTGCTGACTGGTGGGGCCCAGAGCAGGGCCCCCGGGACACGGGTACGAGAAACTTCTGAGCCGGTCCAAGGCAGGGCAGCCTGTGGTGCCAGCACAGAGCCTGGCATGCCCTGGAACTCAGGGAGTGTTTGCTGAATCCATGGTGGGCCCCCGGGGGGAACGGAGACCGGGTGGGAGGGCAGGGGAGAAAGGGGTCGCGGCCCAGAATGTGAGGGCTCGTCCCACCTGCTCCTGCTTGTAGCCCTCTCACCCTGGAAGCACCTCACTGCTGGCTCCCTGGCTGAGGGGCCGCAGATGGGGGGACTTCCCTGAGGGACGGGGGGAGGCCTGCCGGCCCTCGGCTCCTTGAGGTCTGGAGCCCCTAGTCCCAGCCCGGCCGTGGCCTGATTCGGCCTGAGCTGCCTGGCTGGACGTGTCTTGTCCAGGGCCCTTGGGCCAGCCAGCCCTGCCCCGAGATCAGTTTAAGGCCTGGCAGGGCTGGGGAGAGCGGGGAGACATGCAGTGGGCCTGGGCCATGTGAGAGGGAGCCCCCCGCCACCCTGGGGCCAGAGCCCTAGGCGCCCCCCACCCCCACCGGGGCCCTGAGGCGGGAGCCCTGAGGTCCGGGGCCCCCCGGAGAAGCCCAGAGCACAGTCCAGCTCAGCGGGGCCGCTTGCTGTCCAGAATGGCCTTCCAGTCGTCCGCCCACGAGTGCAGCCTGCGGCCGGGGGGCTGCAGCTGCACGTGCCGGTTGTGGCAGGCCGTGAAGAGGATGTGCTCCCAGCTGGGGTTTGGCTCGGCCCCTGCGGGCAGGAAAGCAAGTGCTTCAGTCCCCCAAGTACCAAAAGCGTCCTCTTCCCCATCACCAAAGTGGTGACTGAGCTCGCACCTGTCTTGTGGCAGGTGGCCCGGAGTAGGGGAGCGGGCCCACGGGAAGCACGGGGGGTGGGGGAGGGCTGTACCCAGCGGAGGCACAGCACACGGGGACCTCTCTGCCGGCCACCACGGCGGCCAGCGTCAGAGGCTGAGCCCCGCTGATGCCCGGCCCGTCCCCTCTGGCGGGCTCAGCCTTCCCGCCCCGGCCAGCGCCAGCTCCCGCAGCTTCTTGGCTCTTGGCCATGAGCCCCACGAGCCCCTCTAAGCTCCCATCCCTCATGTCCACCTGCCTACACTGGCAAGCAGGTGCTGCTCCTGCTCCTCTCATTCTGGCCTGACCCCCTGCCCCCATCCCACTCCCCGTGGCTGGTCATAGAAGCGGCTCAGGGCGCTGTGCCCGCCATGGGCTCGGACTCTCCTTGTGAAACCACGTGGTTTGGGAGGTCACAAGTGGGAACACCCATGAATTCTCCCCTCTGGACACTGTGACTAGTGCAGAGATGGTCATGCTTCCGAAAGCCATTAGGGAAGCAATATTCTGGAATCTTCCACTGAGGTGTCCAAAAGAATAGGATTTACCCCCCAAACTGCGGAGAGGAGAGAGCTGGCCTGCATACAAAGAAACCAGAGCAGAGTTGGGAGACAAAGGAACTGAATTTGGACTGATGTTGTTTGAGCTCCGAGGTTCATCATGCCTGAAGCCTTCCTACCTCACCTTGCCAGGTAGGTGTGCTGACAAATTTCCCCTCTCCTTCCTAAGTCAGTTTAAGTTTTATTTGTTTGTTTGTTTGTTGGGAGGGAGTCACCTATAAGCAAAAGGGATAAATACAATTCCAAAACCACCTTCAACTAAAAAAATGATGCTTTGGGGGCACCTGGGTGGCTCAGTGGGTTAAAGCCTCTGCCTTCGGCTCAGGTCATGATCCCAGGGTCCTGGGATCGAGCCCCACATCAGGCTCTCTGCTCCGTGGAGAGCCTGCTTTCTCCTCTCTCTCTGCCTGCCTCTCTGTCTACTTGTGATCTCTGTCTGTCAAATAAATAAATAAAATCTTTAAAAAAATTTTTTTTAAAATGATGCTTTGCATTTCCATTTTATATAGTAGTTTCACTCCAAATTGCTCTTGAGGGGGAAATGGCTTTGAGGTTAAAACCAAACGTTTGGAAGCCAGTCTGGCCCTCATTTTACATAAGGCAAGGCCTAGAGATATAAAGGGACTCATCCCAGGCCACCCAATGAGTTATCCCAGGAGCTAGGACCTGCTTCTCCTGACTCCTAGGAGCACCCCCTCCAAGGCTGGATGCTGAGAATAGCCTTGTCTTCCTGGTAGGGAAGAGGGCCAGCGCTGGGCTGGAGGCTGGAGGCCCACTACGCTGCTGGTGACCAAGTGGGGACCACCCAGGACAGGGGCCGTGAGGCCAGCCCTGTGTGCTGCTTGTCCTGGCGGCTCTCAGCTCCACACTCGCTCCTCACCTGCCGCAGGCCACTTGCCTGTGATGTCTGGCCGGTCGTCTATGAGAAGGTCGGCAGAGACCACGGTCTTGTCTGCAGCCAGCACGATGTGATCCAGAAAGTCAGGGCCAAAGTGCTTCTCCACCCAGGCATACTGGAACACGAACAGGTAGGGGGAGAAGAGAGGGCCATCAGACCTGGACACAGAGGGAGCGGGGGCCCAGCCAGGCTTTCTCCAGGAAGAAGGGCCGCTGTCTAGGATCTGTGATGATCCCACTGGCAGCAGAGCAAACGGGCCCTCTGGAGATGCTGTGACTTGTCCATGTCCCCACAGCTCCAGTCCAAACGGCACCATCCGCCCAGGCCTGGTCTACACAATCCAACACTCATGCCAGGAGTGCCTCCTCCATTCCCCGTGTGTATGCACTCTGTTGGGCTCCAGGGACAGAAGTGAGGGGGGACAGAGCTCAAAGACACACTGAAGCAGTTCATCAGATGACACAAAGGAGACTGCCGCCCAGCAGTGTGGGGCAGCGTGGTGGGAGGCAGGCATGGCCTGGGGCCCATGTTTCTAGCATACCTACTCCGCAAACACTCACCACCCATCACCATATCTAAGCCTCACAAAGCCGACACAGCAGGCAGCGCTCTCTGCATTCCGTCTTTATGCACCAGTGCCTACTGGGCATCCACTTGGACGTGGGAGCCCACGGTGTGTGGGAGAGATGCTCTCACGCAGTCCATGCTCTAAATGCAGGAGACACCGCACAGAAATGGACAACCAAGTTCAGGTGGGACGAGGGCTCCGAAGGAATACAGCCAGGAGCTCTGACAGAGGGAGGTGACAGGAGGCCTCTCTGAGAAGGGATGCCTGCCACTGGCTGGGCATGACACGGCAGAGACTGGGTATTAAAGGTCTAGAAAGTTCCACAAAGAGAGAACAACAAATGCAAACGGTACAGGGCAAGAACACACTTTGGTGTTTATCTGAGTGGCTGGAGTGCAGAGAACAGAGGAGCAGGAGGAAAGAGAGAGGCGGGGCAGACCAGGTCCCGTGGGGCCTCGCAGGCCTTGTGGAGAGAGACCGCTTGTTCTAAGTCTGCCAGGTTATCTATTAGAGCTCCGTTTCACAAACTACCTGTGGCCAAGGACTGGCTGTTTCCTTAATTCCCAATTTCTTGTGGACCCCTCTGTCTGTGAGATATGAAAGCCATGTCTTCTGCCCATTTCTTGATTGGATTTTTTGGTTTTTTGGGTGCTGACTTTGATAAGGTCTTTTCTTCAAAGAAGACACACAAATGGTCAACAAACACATGAGAAAATGTTCCACATCACTCGATCCGGGAAATACAAATCAAAACCACAAAGAGACACCACATCACACCAGTCAGAATGGCTACAATTAACAAGTCCGGAAACAAGAGATGCTGGCGAGGATGTGGAGAAAAGGGAACCCTCCTACACTGTTGGTGAGAACGCAAGCTGGTGCAGCCACTCTGGAAAACAGCATGGAGGTTCCTCAAAAGGTTAAAAATAGAGCTACCCCACGACCCAGAAATTGCACAACTAGGTATTTATCCAAAGGATGCAAACATAGTGATCCAAGGGGGCAGCTGCACCCCAATGTTTTAGCAGTGATGTCCACAAGAGCTAAAATATGGGAAGAGCCCAGATGTCTATTGACAGATGAATGGAAAAAGAAGATATGGGGTGTGTGCGTGTGTGTGTGTGTGTGTGTGCGTGTGTGTGTGTGTGTGTATGTGTGTGTATGGCTGGATACAATGTCAACACACAATAACCACTTGTATTTCTATGCATTTGGATATTGAAATGAAGGAAATAATACCTTTTATAATAGCACCAAAAATATGAAATAGGATGATTACACACTTAGAAATAGTTCAGATGATACATTCCATGTTATATGCACTTTGCCACAATCATCAAACATTTATTTTGGGGGCGTCTGGGTGGCTCAGTGGGTTAAAGCCTCTGCCTTTGGCTCAGTTCATGATCCCAGGGTCTTGGGATCGAGCCCTGTGTCGGGCTCTCTGCTCAGCGGGGAGCCTGCTTCCCTTCCTCTCTTTCTGCCTGCCTCTCTGCCTACTTGTGATTTCTGTCTGTCAAATAAATAAATAAAATCTTAAAAAAAAACAAACATTTAATTTTTTTTGGAGATTTTATTTATTATTGTAGAGAGAAAGAGAGTGTGAGCAGGGGGAGGAGCAGAGGGAGAGGGAGATAATTTCCTGCACACTCTGGGGTGAGCGCGGAGCCCGATGTGGAGCTGGATCCTCTGACCCTGAGATCATGATCTGAGCCAAAACCAAGAGCTGGATGCTTAACCGACTGAGCCACTTAGGTGCCCTGACAATTTTTTAAATGAAGAATAAAGCTGGAGAATTCACACTGTTTTCAAGAGTTGCTATAAAGGGGCACCTGGGTAGCTCAGTCGGCTAAGCGTCTGCCTTTGGCTCAGGTCAGGTCCTGGAGTCCCAGGATCAAGCAGGGGGATCTGGCTCTCTGCTCAGCGGGGAGTCTGTTTCTCATCTCCCTCTGCTCCTCCCCACCCCCCTGCCCCGCTTCGGCTGTTTATCACTCTCTCTCAAATAAACAGGTAAAATCTTTTTAGAAAGTCACTACAAAACTACAGTAACCGAGAAAGAGTGGTTCTCACAAAAGGATAAGCATTTAGATCAAAGGAACAGAATATATTTAAGAAACAGACCCAAAGGTATCAAGGTAATTCAACAGAGAAAGGGAAGGTTGTCCAACAGAAGAACAGTTGGGTACCCATGGGCCAAAAACAAACAAACAAACAAACAAAAACATAAAACCACACACATTAAAACGTCTATTTTAAACTCCTACCATGTATAAAAATTAACTCAAAATGTACCGTAACCTAAATATAAAACCCAAAATTATAAATGCTGCTCTTCAAAGGCCATGGTTAAGAAAATAAAAAGACAAGCCACAAAAAACCATTATCTGACAAAGGACTTGTATCTAGAATAAAGATTTTCCCCCACGCAAACTAAGACAAACAGCCCAGTGAAGAATCAGTCAAAAATGTGAACCCTTTATCAAAAAGGACAAATAAGCCCGTAAGAGATGATCAACATCGCTAGTCGTTAGGGAAACACAAATCAAAACCACAGTGAAATATCATGAGGAACCCACGAAAACAGCTGCAGTAAAGAAGACTGATAATACTAAGTGCACATAAGAATGTGAAGCAGCAGGTGCCTGGGTGGCTCAGTCAGTTAAGCGGCTGCAGTCATGGTCATGATCCCAGGGTCAGGGATTGAGTCCCGCATCGGGTTTCCTTCTCAGCGGAGAGCCTGCTTCTCCCTCTCCCTCTGCCTGCTGCTCTACCTACTTGTGCTATCTGTCAAATAAATAAATAAAATCTTAAAAAAAAATGTGAAGCAGCTAGACCTCCCATGCACTGCTGGTGGGAATGCAAGGTGGGACAGTTGCTTTTAACAACAGCTTAGCAGTTACTTTAAAAGTTAAACACACATCTATCATACAAGCCAGCCAATCCCACTGTCACTATCTGCCCTAGAGACAGAGAAATGAAAGCATACATTGCCCCAAAGATGTGGACCTGAATGTTTATAGGAAATTTATTCATAAAAGCCAAAAGCAGGGAACACCCCCAAATGTCCATCCACTGGCAGATAAACAAATGATGACACAGTCATACAGTAGAATTATATTCAGCAATAAAAAGGAATGTGCTACTGATACATGCAGCAACAACAAATGAATCCCAAAAGTATTATGTCTTTAAATGAAAGCCAGGGACAGACTGTATGAGTCCATGCTATATGACACTGTGTAAAAGGCAAAACTATAGCAATGGAGAACACATCAGTAGCTCACTCATACCAACAATACCCAGAGAGGGAAGGCACAGGGAAAAAGACTGATTGAAAAGGACACAGATGCACAATATTTATTTTATTTTATTTTTTTAGAGCAGTTTCAGGTTCACAACAACTGAGCACAAAGTACAGAGAGTTCCCATATAATTCTTATCCCCAAATATATACAACTTCCCCCTTACTGACATCCAACAACAGGGTGGGGCATTTGTTACACTCAAGGATCCTACACTGACATATTGTTATCACCCAAAGTCCATAATTCATATGAGGGTTCCCTCTCAGTGTTGTATTCTTTGGGTTTGGACAGAGGTAAAAGGACATGCATCCACCATGAATAATTTCGTGAATTGGAAAGTCCTCTGCTCTTCATTTAGTCATCCCTCCCTCCCCACTAATCTCTGGCAACCACTGATCTTTTTACTGCCTCCATAGTTTTGCATTTTCCAGAATGTCATATAACTGGAATCATACAGTATTGTAACTTCTTCAGATGGGCTTCTTTCACTTAGTAATACACATTTAGGTTCCTCCATGTCTTTTAACGGCTTGAGGATTCATTTATTTTTAGTGCTGAAAATAGTTCGCTACCGGGGCGTACCAGTTTATTTACACATGCAGGATATCTTGGTTGCTTCCAAGTCTTGGCTATCATGGATAAAGCTTCTATACACATCTGTATACAGGGTTTTGAGTGGACATACATTTTCAACTTAACTGGATAAATACCAAGGAGTGTGATTAGCAGATCATACAGCTAAGAGCAGGTTTAGTTTTGCAAGGATGTGCCAAACTATCTTCCCAAGTGGCTCCACCATTTTGCATTCCCACCAGCAATGAGGGACAGTTTCTGTTGTTCCACATCCTCTCCAGCATTTGGTGTTGTCAGTGTCCTGGATTTTGGCCATTCTATTAGGTGCACAGTAGCATCTCACTGTTGTTTTAATTTGCAATTACCTAAGACAGAGGATATTGAACACTGTTATATGTGCTTCTTTACCATCTGTAAATCCTCTTTGATAAGGTGACTGGTTAGGTCTTAAGACTACTTTTTCATCAGGCTGTCCATTGCCTGGTAGTTGAGTTTTCAGAATGCTTTGTATATCTTAGATAACAGTTGCCTGTCAGTTTTCTTTTGCCAATATTTTCTCCCAGTCTGTGACCTGTCTTCTCATTCTCTTGACATCATATTTTGCAAAGCAGAAGTTTTTCATTTTAATGAAGCTCAGCTTATCGATTCTTTCATGACTTGTTCCTTTGGTGTTGTATCTAAAAAGTCATCATCATGTCTAAGGTCATCCAGACTTTGCTATAAATTGTCCACTAAGCACTGCTTTTACTGCATCCCACAAACTTTGTAAGTTGTTTTCATTTTCACTTAGTTCTAGATATTTGTCTTATTTTCTATTGAGCTCCTTCTTTGAACCATGTGTTATTTATAAGTGTGTTGTTTAATCCCAGGAATTATTGGATTTTCCAGCAATCTTTCTATTACTGGTGTCTAGTTTGAGAACACGTATGATTTCTATTATTTAAATGTGTAAGGTGTGTTTTGTGGCTCAGAATGTGGTCAGACTTGATGAATGTTCCATGTGAGCTTGAGAAGAAAATGTATTCTGCTGTTGTTAGATAAAGTAGTCTATAAATTCAATCATATCTAGTTGATTGATGGCATTACTGAATCCAACCATATCTTTACTGATTTTCTACCTTCTGGATCTGTCCATTTCTGATAAAGGGATGTTGAAGTCTACAACTGTAGTAGTGAATTCATCGAATTCTCCTTGAAGTTCTATCAGTTTTTGCCTCACATATTTTGACACTGTTGTTAAATGGATACACTTTAAGGATTAGCATGTCTTCTTGGAGAACTAACACCTTTATCATTATATAATGCCTTTATTTATCCATGATAATTTTGTTTGGCCTGAACTCTGTTCTGTCTCAAGTTCATGTAGTTACTCTCACTTTCTTTTGACAGTGTTAGCATGGTATCTCTTTCTCTATCTCTATAATTTCAATCTATGCCTATATATTTAAACTGTGTTTCTTGCAGACAGCATAAATGTGGGTCTTGGTTTTTTTTGATCTACTATCATCTTTTAATTTAGACCATTTAGACCACTGATGTTTAAAATGATTGTTGATATAGTTGGATTAATATCTGCTGTATTTGTTACCATTTTTTACTCTGCCCTTATTCTCTGTTCTATTTCTGTTCTGTCTTCCAGTCTTTTCTACCTTTTATGATTTTTACTGAGTATTTTATATGATGCCACTTTCTACCCTTTCTTTGCATATTGAGAATCATGTACTTTTTCTTTTTTTACTTTTCTGAGTAGTTGGCCCAGAGTTTGCAGCATACATTTACAACTAACCCAAGGCCATTTTCAAAAACACAGTGTGCTGCTTCACAGATAGTGAAAGTACATTATAATAGCAACAGGTTCCTAATTTCTCCCTCTCATCTCATGTATGTATCATTGCTGTAATTCATTTCACTTGCACAGAAGTTATAATCATCAAATACATTGTTGTAATGCTATTCTGAAAAAACTGTTAGATGAACTAAAAATGAAAATTTTTATTTTACCTTCATTTATTCTCTAATGCTCTTTCCTCCTTGATGTAAATTTGAGTTTTTGACATATCATTTCTCTTCTCTCTGAAGAATTTCTTTTAAACTTTGTGCAAGACAGGTCTACGGACAACAATCTATTTTTGAAATTCCAAGAACATCTTTATTTCTCCTTCACTTTTTTTAAAAAAAAGATTTTATTTATTTATTTAACAGATACACAGCAAGAGAAGGAACACAAGCAGGGGTAAGTTTCCTGGATCTGTGCTTTGGTATCTGATACTCATTTGGTGAAAAATTCTGTCATTATCACTTCAAGTATTCTGTTCCTGTCTCTTTTTCTTCTCCTCTAGTATTCCTATTACATGTATGTTATACCTTTTCTAGTTGTCCCATGGTTCTTGGATACTCTGGAGTTTTAGTTTTGGTTTCTAACACTCCTTTCCCCATTTGCTTTTCAGTTACAAAGTTTCTACCGGGATATCCTCCAGCTCACAGATTCTTTCCTTGGCTGTGTCCAGTCTATTTAACAAGAACATCAAAGGCATTCTTCATTTCTGTTACAGTGTCTCGATCTCCAGCATTTCTTTTTTATTCTTTCTTAGACTTTTCACTCTCTCTTCAAGCTGTGTTCTTTGCCTTTTAGTATGCCTTGTAACTTTTTGCTGAAAGCCACACATGATGTACTAGGTAGAAAGAACTGTACTGAACAGGCCTTTAGCAATGTGGTGGTGAGGTGTGGGGGAAGGGGCAGTGTTCTCTAGTCCTGTGAGGAGGCCTCAGTCTGTCCATGAGCCCATGCCCCTGGATTCTGAGGTTCACCCGTGTTTCACAGTGCCTCCCTCTTAAGTGGGATAGGATAGCTAAACAGGGTGGAGGAAAGGTCAGGTAAGTTCTGATGAAACTGCAGGAATTTAGACTTTTGTAAGAGTTTTTCTTGCAGGCAGTCCTTGTTAAGAAGAACAGACTATCCTGGCGTATTTCAAAATAGTTACTTTTTCCTCCCCCTGCCAGAAGCACAAGGGAATTTTTTTTCCTGAGCTTTACTATGAGAACCTGACAAACCTCCTAAAAGCAAAACTCACAACAGTGTGGGTCCTTCTATGACTGGGGCCCGAGAGGAAGCATTTTGGTGTGCTGGACGTTTTCTCTATCTTGACTGTGGTGGTGATTACCATGTAAGGAAATAAATTTGTTGAGTTTCAATTCTATCTTAATAAACAATGCAAAAAAAATATAGCAATGAAGGCAAATTTTAAGGCATTTGAGATCTCTGCTAAATTGCCACCTAGAAAGGTTTTATATTTATTTCCATCAGCCATATCTGAAAATGCAAACATTTACCTAATACTAATTATTATAATTTTTAAACAATTATCCCTAATAGCAAAAAAAAAAAAAATCACTTGAAGTGTAATTTCTTTCTTAATGAAGTTAAGGGCTCTGTGCGTAAGTTCACTGTAGGTTTTTGCTTTCAGGGAACTTTCTATCCACCTCCACAGCCCGTTTGTCTCTAGGGTGTTCACTGTTTCCCATGGGTGTAAGAAGCCTCTCAAGTCATCCCTACGGTAACAGTTAAGTCTGTGTGGGTCATTGTCACTGTCTTGGCTTGGGTCCTCCTTATAGCCCATCTGGGTCACCGCAGCAAGCTCTATGTGGCTTCACTGATGAACCCCCTATACCACTGCAGTGAGTGTTCAAAGACACCCATTATGACAGCTTTGCATAAATATCCTTCAAAAGCCCCTCAGATCCCGTGACCTGAAGTACAAACTCTTGATTACCAAAGGCCCTGCCTTTTAGTCTCATCTCTAGCCTCTCCCTCTCAACACAACTGCCCCCCACCAGCACCATCTCCTTCCCATGCCTCTCTGTCCTTACCCACGCACACCCCGTACCCACACCAAGATCCCTGGAATTCCTCTTTGCCTTTGTGCATGCTGTTCCCACCACTCAGAGCTCGCTCTCCCACTTCTTTGTCTTCTCATCTCCATGACTCAACTCAATTCTTCTTTTCCCCAAGAAGCTGACCCTAGCCTCCTCCTCTTGGGTGACCACAGAACCTGTGATGCAGTGATAACCACCTATCTTCCTAAAGTAGAGATGGGGCATTTTGTAAGCACTGTAGCAGATTGATCAGTAAATGTTTGGTGAATGAATGCCAACCAAAAAAGCATTTATATTTTTATTGCAAAACTAATGGCTTATCAAAGAAAATTTGGAATATCAAGAAACGTTAGAGAAACATCTGTAGTTGGCTGTACTTCCTTCCCTCTTATTATTTATTATCTTTAAAACACAGTTGTAATCAAACTGTGTAGACAACAGGCAACTATATATAGAACTTATTATTCTTGGATCCCAGAATGCAGAAGAACTAATCAATCATAAAATTGTCCAGACTTTCTGGTTTGAGAAACGTGTGTTGAAGTTCATTCTTTCTTTACTGCTGGGCAGGAACATTTGGGGACAGACAGAAACAAGGGGATGACACTTACTGCTATCAAGCATAGTGCTAGGTGGTTTGTGCAAATTTCTTCTTCAGCTTTGTTTTTTTAATTTATGTTTATTGAGATATGATTGACATGTAACATTGTACAAGTTTAAAGTGTATAACGCATTGACTTGATATATTTATATAATGCAATTTGATTTCCAGTCAGTTTTCTTTAATCATGCCCATGGAAGGTATTACTACAACTGTACTGACAAAGAAGCCAAGTCCCAGAGAGGTGAGTCGAGAAGCTCACCGGTAGGTCCACAGATCCAAAAGTGAAAGTGTGATGCTCAGGTTCAGCCAGGGTTCCGCAGGGTCAGATGTCTGAGGGACACCTCTAAGGATAAGTCAAGGCTTGGACAAGCGTCTTTCATTACGTTTACTAGTTGCTGTTTTGGAAGAGAGGCATTGTTCACTATTCACCTGATTACAACTTCAGTTCCTAAAAATACCATGGGGATAAAATAGTTCAGCCCAGAGGAATGTAGAGCTATCCAAGTATAAAATGGTGTTGCCATTCCTAAATCAGAATCTGTCAAAATGACTGAAACTGAATCCAAACTACATGTTTGCAAAAGAATCACCAGAAGGACTTTCAAGGGAGGGGATCTCTCAAGACATAGGTTATGAGCAGCAAGCTCATAAAACCAGCCACTGTGGGAGTGAAGAATTCAGTGTGAAGATGATAAAGGGGCGTGCATGGGTGGTGATGAAGCTGGTGCTGAGAAAGGACAGGGGCAGAACATCCAGGGCAGTGACAGGGCCTGGAGCAGCTCCCTGACACCTCCTCAAAGCCCTCTCAGAGCCATGTGGGTCCACATGGCTCAGAAATGAAGATATGAGAGTAAGACATGTTCCTTGCTCTTCGAATGTTGGGTGGACTTCCCACAAAGTCCCCCTCTGCTCAGATGAGCAGATCCCAGGAAGCCTCAAATGAGGGAAGGGATGCAAATCCTGGGAGAGGGTGGGGACATGCCATTACCCAATGACAGGTGTCATCATTACCAGTCTACTTCATTTAGTGGAAGATGTGAAAAATGGTGCCATTAAACCCAAGATTTTCAGGGAAATTGGCTTGACCCAGGATCCTGCACAGTATCATGCACTTCTGTCCACAAACCCAATTAAGATGATAAAATAACCACATCTAAGCAGAAGAATAGAGTTGGTTTTGGAACTATCAGCCATTTGAATGGCCAGATTTCTTTAGATATAATTCATATACCATAAAATCTACTTATTTAAAGTATACAATTCAAGGGCTTTTCGCATATCCGCTATACCAAAACATGGCTTATCTTGCTAAATGTTCTGTGTGCACTGGACTAGAATGGTATCTACTGTTGTTGTGTGAGGTGTTATATAAATGCCAACTTGGTCAAGTTGGTTGCCAATGCTTGTTCAAGGCTTCTACATTCTGACTGATTTTTTGGGGTGGGGATGTCTACATACTCTATCACCTATTAAAGCAGACATATTAAAGTCTCCATAAGAATTATGAATTTATCTATTCCCCTTTGCAGTTCTATTATATTTTTAAATTTTTATTTAATTAAAATAAAACAAACAGTTCACCCATTTCTCCCACCCCTCACTTCCAACCTCCAACAACTGCCAATCTGTTCTCTGCATTTATAAGTTTGGGTTTTTTCTTTTGTTTTGTTTTTTGTTTGTTTGTTTTTATTAATTTTTTTTGAAGATTTTATTTGTTCATTTGAGAGAGAGACAGAGAGAGCACAGAGGGAGTGGGAGAAGCAGACTCCCCACTGAGCTGAGAGCCCAGTATGGGGCTTGATCCTAGGACCTGGAGGTCATGACCTGAGCTGAAGGCAGATGTTTAACCATCTGAGCCACCCAAGAACCCGTTTGTTTGTTTGTTTTCAGATTCCACATATAGGACATCATACAGTATTTGTCTTTCTCCGTTTGTCATTTCATAATACCCTCGAGGTCCATCCATGTTGTCACAAATGGCAAGATTCCACTCTTTCTTACAGATGAAATCATATTCCTTTGCATATAATAACAAAATTTCTTTATCCATTCATCCATCAAAGGATTCTTAGGTTGTTTCCATATCTTGGCTATTGTAGATAATGCTGCAGAACACATAGAGGTGCATATATCTTTTCAAATCAGTGTTTTTGTTTTCTTTGAATAAATACCCAGAAGTAAAATTGCAGGATCATATGGTAGTTTTATTTTTCATCAGTTGAGGAACCTTCATTCTGTTTTCCACAGTGGCTACATCAACTTATATTCCCACCAACAGTGCACAATAGTTCCTTTTTCTCCTTATCCTCACCAACACTTGTTACTGCTTGCCTTTCTGATAACAGCCAAACTAACAGGCGTGAGGTGGCACCTCATTGTGGTTTTGATTTGCATTCCCCTGATAATTAGTGATGTCGAGCTTCTTTTCATGTACCTGTTGGCCTCTGTATACCTTCTTTGGAAAATGTCTATTCAGATCCTTTGCCCAGGTTTTACTCAGATTGTTTGGTTTTGGGGTTGCGTGGCTTTTGCTATTGAGTTGTATGAGTTATTTATGTATTTTGGATATAAGCCCCTTATCAGATATAGGATATTTTCTCTCATGGAGGAGGTTGCCTTTTCATATTGTTGATGGTTTCCTTTGCTGTGCAGAAGATTTTTAGTTTGATGTAGTCCCATTAGTTTGTTTTTGCTTTTCTTGCTTTTGTTTTGGTGTCAGGTTCAAATCACTGCCAAGAGCTATGTCAAGGGACGCCTGGGTGGCTCAGTTGGCTAAGCGGCTGCCTTTGGCTCAGGTCATAATCCCGGGGTCCTGGGATCGGGCCCACATCGGGCTCCTTGCTCAGCGGGGAGCCTGCTTCTCCCTCTGCCTCTGTCTGTGCTTACTCTCTCTGACAAATAAATAAATAAAATCCTAAAAAAAAAAAAAGAGCTATGTCAAGGAGCTTACCACCTATTCTTCTAGGAGTTTTATGGTTTCAGGTCTTATATTCAAGTCTTTAATCCATTTCGAGTTAATTTTGCGCATGGTATAAGATAGAGGTTTCATTCTTTTGGATGTCGCTGTCCAATTTTCCCATCATCATTTCTTGAAGAGAATGTCCATTCTCTATTGTATATTCCTGGCTCCTTTGTCGTAAACTGACCATATACATGGGTTTATTTCTGGACTCTCTATTAGTTCCATTATCTATGTGTCTGTTTTATTCCAATACTATACTGTTTTGATCACCATAGCTTTGTAATATAGTTTGAAATCAGGGAGTGTGACACCTCCAGCTTTATACATCTTTCTCAAAATGACTTTGGCTATTGGGGTCTTTCGTGGTTCCAAATTTTAGGGTTGCTGGCTCTAGGTCTGTAAAAGTTACTACTGATATTTTCATAGTGATTGCATTGAATCTGTGGATTGTTTTTGAGTAGTATGAATATTTCAACAAATGAATCCATGAGTACAAAATATCTTTATGTTTATTTCTGTCTTCTTTCTTTCATTAATGTCTTACAATTTTTAATATACATGTCTTTCACCTCCTTAGATAAATTTATTCCTCAATATCTTATCTTTTTTGATGTAATTGTGAATGGAATTATTTTCTTAATTTCTCTCACAGTTCATTATTAGTATAAATAAACACAACAGATTTTTGTGTATGGTTTTGTATCCTGTAACTTTACTGAATTTATTAGTCCTAACAGTTTTTTGATGGAGTCATTAGGTTTTTCTATATATAATATTATGTCATCTACAAATAGTGCTAGTTTTACTCCTTCCTTTCCCAATTTGGATACTTTTTATTTTTCTTTCTTGCCTAACTGCTGTGACTAGGACATCCAATATTATATTGACTTAAAGTGGCAAGAGTGGACATCCTTGTTTTGTTCCTGATCTTAGAGGAAAAGCTTTCAGCTGTTCACCATTAAATATAATATTAGTTATGCATTTATCATATGTGACCTTTATTAAGGTGAGGTACGTTCCCTCTATATCTGCTTTGTTGAGAGTTTTTTAATTAAAATGGATGTTCAGGGGCACCTGGGTGGCTCAGATGCTTGAGCGACTGACTCTTGGTTTCGGATCAGGTCATAATCTCAAGATTGTGGGACTGACCTCCACGTTGGATTCTGAACTCAATCGGAGCCTGCTCGAGGTTCTCTCTCCATCTCCTTTTGCCTGTCCCCCTGCTCACACTCTCTCTGTCTCAAAATAAATAAATAAAATCTTTTAAAATAAACAAACAGATAAATAAATAATAAAATGGATGTTGAACTTTGTCAAATGCTTTTTCTGCACCTATTGAAATGATCATATAATTTTATCTGTTTTGTTAATGTAATTTATCACATTAATTGATTTGCAGGTGTTGAACCATCCTTGCATTCCTGGAACAAATCCCACTGATTATGGTGTATGATCCTTTTAAAGTATCGTTGCATTCACTTTGCTAATATTTTGTTCAGGAATTTTGCATCTTTGTTTATCAGGGATATTGGCCTTGAATTTTCTTTTTTATGGCATTCTTTTCTGGTTTGGGTATCATGGTAATGCTTCATAAATGTGTTTGGAAGAGTCCTTCCAGCCCCCTTCTATTTTTTGGAAGAGTTTGAGGAGAAAAGGGATTAATTCTTCTTTGAATGTTTGGCAGGATTCACCAATGAAGTAATCTGGTCATGGATTTTTTTTTAAGATTATTTATTTATTTATTTGACAGACAGAGATCTCAAGTAGGCAAAGAGGCAGGCAGAGAGAGGAGGAGGAAGCAGGCTCCCTGCTGAGCACAGAGCCCGATGCAGGGCTCGATCCCAGGACACTGAGATCATGACCTGAGCCAAAGGCAGAGGCTTAACCCACTGCGCCACCCAGGCGCCCCTGGTCATGGATTTTTATTCGTTGGGAAGTTTTTGATTCCTGACTCCATATCCTAGGTAGTAACTGGTCTGTTCAGATCTTCTATTTCACCATGACTCAGTCCTAGAAGGTTGTGTTTTTAGGATGTATCCATTTCTTCTACAATGTCCAATTTGTTGGCATATAATTATTCTTAATAGCCTCTTATGATCCTTTGTATTTCTGTGGTATCAACCACAGTTGCATTAACTCTCTCATTTCTGGTTTTATTTGAGACCTCTTTTTTTTTAAGTGTATCACTTTTCTATACTATAAAAGGCTGTTTCCTTTTATTTCACTTTATAGTCATTTTTATATATAATTTACATACCATAAAATTCAGCAATTTAGAGTGCACATTTAAGTGTTTTTTTTAAAGTAATCCCCTATGTTGTACAACCATTGCCTATCTAATCCCCAAAAGTTTCCATCATCTTACAAAAAAACCCTATGCCAATTACCATGAACAGCCAATTATTTTATAAATAGTAGTTTGAGCCAAAACATAGCATGAGCCCCAGTTTTAGACACTGGGTAGCACACAAAGTGGGAGGTACCACCAGAGGAAGTTCCTGGAAGGCTGGAGTGTGGCTCTCACTGCTCCTAAAAGAATCTATGGTTTCTGCTGGTGGCAAGAGAAAGTGATGCACCTTTTAGTGTAAGTTTTAAAAGAGGTTCAAGTTGGTGTGAAATGTGTGATGAAATTTAATTCATTATCTACATTTTTTTACTTGAGTTTAAGTGAAGAAGCTTGATGATGTGGTGGAAATGTTTAACATTTATTCTTCCATCCAAACACAGCATCTGGAAGACATCATCAGGAGACCAGACTTCAAATGAAAAGAACATGTCCCACTGTTACATCCAAGCATCTCACTGAATCCCACTTGTGATCACTCACCTTGTGGAATGAGGGAAAGGAACAGTAAAATGTCATGCTCAAGTATGGAGAATTTAACATGGATTTTTAAAAAATCTCTTGGGGGGAAAAACTAGTAATATCGTGCTAAGTTCTGAGTGAGGTAGAATCAAAAAATGGGGTCAGCATAGCACAGAGGTGCAGCGCACAAGCTCTGGAACCAGACTGCCCAACCCTGACTCACCATGTCTTGCTGCCAACCTTGGGTAAGTGACTTCTCTGTGCCTCAGTTTCCTCATCTGTAGAATGGGGATAATAATAGCACCTACTTCAAAGGGCTATTATGAAGGCTAACGGATCACTATGGGTGAAGCCCTTGCATATATTACTAACTCATGAGTTAGCTACTACCGAGCCCGTTTGGCTTTAAAATGTCATAAGCTCCAGCCAGAAAGAAGGTTCTGATAAACTGAATAGCACTTAAGTCTGACTCCTTAAGTATAATAAAGAAGCTGAACTCTTAGCAATTAGGCTTCCCTCCTTTGACTGGGTCTCGAGAGGAATCAACTAAGGAGAAAAACTCCCACTTCGGCTGCCCGAGGCTGATGCTGCTCTGGGGGGCAGGAGCGGAGGGAAGAACTCTGTGAGAGGTCTGGTCTTGTGCCCCCACTGAGACCACCATGAGAGCAAAACATCCATCCTCAGCTTATGTCTTGAGACCCAGCCCCAGTACTCCCCCACCACAGGTACCAGACAAAACAATCGTCAGTCCCCATCTACGCCCAGCCCCAACTAGCCAAGGACACAAGGTCTACTAGGGATGGGAGGGTGCATGGATGGTGGGAGAGGAGGTGGCTGGGGCTATTTTCATGTCTTCACAAGAACCCTCCAACTGTCTTCTCCACTGACTTAGTTCCAATGTATGTGGGTCGGCAGAGGTGAAAACATGGCTGGGAGAGACACTTGCAACCCAACCTGATCCCAACCCCACAGGCTCTAGCGCCACCAGCCAACACACCCAAAGTTCCTCAAACATACTCTGCATTTTGCTGTCTTCATGTCTTTGTTCAGTGCCCCACTTCCTCCACCGACTGATCTGGTGGCCGATCTGGCCCCTGGATGGGGAGGGTGCTCGGCCGGCCACCAGCACAGCGACAACAGTATATGCCCCTCCCTGCAGAGTGTCACAATGTGCCTTCCTTGTGGGAGCCAGGAATTCTATCTCCTGGAATCTGTCCTATGGACATAATCACACGAAGATATAGGTACAAGATGACTTCAGCTCTTAGCAATCAAGTTTGTGAGGACTATTTGGGGACAGAAAAAAGACTAAAACTCCATTAAGGAGAAAATGGGTGCTAAGCTACGTGAGTTTCAAGTTTTGTTAAAATATATGTATTATATTTAATATGCATCAAAGAAAAACTAGAAAGAAACACCTCAAAATGCCAACGGTGTTTCCAGTGCTAAGTGGTAGGTCTGTAGCTGGGGTTTTGTTGTTTTTTTCCCCCGTGTTCGGTCAGGGCATCCACCATCCACTATCACTGCGCCGCTTCCTCTGATCTCAGCAGCTTGATTTTTCCCTGCAAAGATCCCTGTCCTTAATGGAACGTCAGTCAGGATGCCCACCCTCCCCTGGCCAAGGGCTGGGAGTGTGACCTGAGCTCAGCTGGTAAGTCTCCCTCCTGGGAACGTGAATCCAAGGCAGAGACACCCGAAGATGGAGAATGAACCAGGCTGTGGTCTTCTGTGACTGAGTCCCCATGCTCGGGGAGCCCGCCTACCGGCTCTGACTCCCAACCTCCTTGTCAAGGGGCTGCTCCCTCAGATTCTCCTGTGATTCTCTGAGCAACCCAACAGCGTCCTCATAAACTCTACTTTTGTTCAAGTTGGCGGGATGCCATTCCTGTTGCTGCATCTTAGGGGTCCCAAGGGATATCCTCTTCGCACGTGTTCACTGGACTCCCAAACCGTGGCAGTGAGCTTGCGCGGCTCGTGGGAGGGGCTCAGGGCGCAGGCTCGGGGATGCAAGGCTCAGGACCAAGCCCCAGCACCTGTACGAGCACTAGACCCGGGAGACCAGCTGCCTTGCCCCTCGCAGCCTCCTTCCTCCTCCATCAGACCAGAGGGGTACTGTTTCACAGGGAACTGCTGTACTGATCAGAAAAGCATAAAGCTTGGCACATCGAAGGCATTGGATAAATGGCAAACATTCTTACTAAGATATGTTTGATAAGTCTCTGTTGAGCTAATTAATCTATTCATCTGACAGCATGCCAGGCAGCCGGACTTACAGCCAACAAGACAGACATGCTCGTGCCCTCATGGGGGTTGCAGTCCACTGGGGAGACAGACAGGTAGCAGGACAGAGACAGAGATGCGAACCCATTTCACGTGTTTATACAGGAAACAAGGGCTGACGGATGGAACAGCAGGCTGTAAGCTTGAAGATACGGTCAGGAAATGGGGCTGGGGCAGCTGAGTGAGGCCCGAGGGTTGAGGAGGAAGGAGGGCACACAGAGGGCCCCACGGGTTTAGGGGTACAAAGCACGCTCAAGAAACAGGAACATGGAGCATCATGAAAGCAGAATCAGGAACTTCGATGATGCGAGAGGTGGCTGGGAGGGGCTTTGCAGGTTTTGGCGAGGAGTTTGTGTGTGTGTGTATGTATATGTTTTTAAATTCCATTTTAAGTGCAGTGGGGAACTGTTGAAAGGTTTTCTAGTAAGGGGCTGACATGATCTACTTTAGGAAAGACCTTCCCTGGCTCTGGGTGGAAATGAAATGAACAGGCAGTGTAGAAGGCTCTCTTAGTGGTTCTGGGAAGAAACGCAAGGGTGGTGTGATGGAGAGAAAGTAGGCAGACACCAGGTACTCTGAGCAGGACACACAACTTGCTGATGCACTGGGTGTGAGGCGTAGGAAGGGTGTCACCAGGATGGCTCCCTGGCTTTCAGCCTCAGAGGCTAGTGGACAATGCCAGTCTACCGAGAGGGAAGGGATGGTCATGGGACTGGGACGTCAGGAGCCCAGGGACAGACACATCGGGTTCGAGTTGTCCGGAGCTCAGAGGGCAGCCCCGGGCTGAACTGCACATGTGGGATCGTGGGCAGAAAGATGGAACCTGGATCCACAGAAATGCATGGATGACAACCAGCGTATCCCTCTTCCTCCAACAAGCATTGGCCCCACTACAACCACAGCTGAAGCAGGTGCTCCAGCTCGACAGTCACTCACACTCAAGGGTGCACCTGCGGGACTTGTTAAAACACACTGGGCAGCTCAGACGTTCCCAGGAGGGTCTAGAGAACGTCCATTTCTATCAAGTGTCTGGGGGACGTGGATCCCCCTGGTCTGGGGACCTGAGTTCAGATCACTGCTCTAGTAGAAACCTAGGACCAAAGAGGGCCAAGCCTCAGTCCTCACTCCACACTTACTGATGGTAAGTCGTTAACTCCCCTGAGTTTAGCTAACTCCTGTGACAAGACACAGGAAATGGGCGATGACTCAGTGGCCGCCAAGTACCTCTCGTAACACCACTTTTAACTACTGACTAAGGGGGAGTCCCCGTTCCAGTCAACGCACACCAAAGGCATTAAACATTGGCGGACTGTGTGCACTTTGTGGAGTTGGAGAGAAAGAGATCATATGAACACACTTGAGAAAACTCATGCCTAGAGGTCTGTGCTGAGAGAGCTTTGCCCAACCCCCACTCCCGCCCAGAGCAGAGGGGTTGTGGGGCCCCCAGTCCTGCCTTCCTGGACTGGGAAGGCTGCTCCCACTTCCCTTGAACCCACCTCTGGTGCAAATGCCCATCTCCTGGACAACACACCTTTCCTGTAGGCTTGGCAACCAAGGAATTAAAGGAATTGGTTCCCAATTTCAATAAAAGCCTCAGTTTTATGTAATTCTATTTCTTTTCAATGAAGATGAGGGCATGAGTGTGGAGCAAAATGCAACGTAACCATTTCACCTTCGTTAAGACTTTTGCATAAATAAATTCACGCATAATGTCTGGGTTTGGCTTTGGGTGGCTTCCGGCGCCTCCCACCACATGTTTCCTCTCCTTGCCTCGCCCTTCGCAGATGATCCCTCACTATTGTGGGCGTGGTCACCTTCCAGAGAACCTGGCATCCTCACCAGGCTCCCTGCAGAGAACATGCTGGAATGTCAGACTGGTGCTAGCGAAGGTCTTTGGGAGAGGAGAGCCGGGCACAGAAAGGAGGGACAGACGGGAGAAGAGGCAGCAATGAAGCCACCCAGTGCCGTGAGGGTCCGCACCCCTCCCCCCAGGGTGTGCTGAGCGCCAGCACCCCTTATCCGCAACACATGGGGTCAAGGTGAGAGGAAGCTGCACATCTTACCTTTTCGTAGGGACAGTACTTGTATGTCCTCATGGGGCTCGTGCAGATGAAGACATCAGTGCTGTGAGAGAGAGGAAGGAGAGTCAGACTGAGCCCCCACGTCTGCTCAGCTTTCGTCACCCCTGCCCCCCTGCCCCCCTGCCCCCCTGCTCTGCGGGTGTGAAGCCCTCCGGGGTCTGCGCCCATCACTGGAACAGGAAAACCCACCACCCCACACTGCTCTCCCAGCCAGACACATCCCGTCCCCCAGCCCTGAGCAGCCGCGTGTGACCTCTCCTCTGGCCCAGCGAGCAGCTCAGGGATGGGCGTCCATGCATGGCAATTTTGCATGGCCGGAGCCCGAGCTTAGCTGGGCAAAGCACCCGCGCTCTCTGGAATCTGAACGGGGAAATACCAAGAGAAAGGAGCATCAGCCATAAGAGAGGCACGAAAGGGGTGCACAGCAAGTCACTTGTGGGCCTCGTGCATTGCAAAGCAAAGAACCCCGTGAGGGACAGTCTTCCGGTTAAGTGTGCCCGCTAAGCCCTCTGGCAGAGGGGGAGGGAGGAGGAGCCCCCCCTCTCGGCCAGGCTCAGCTCCCTCACAACTGCTGAGGACCACCCCCTCCCACAGTCTGGTGACAGCGGGGGAGCTGACCGCGAGGGCCCCAGGCCCCAGAGCCTCACCAACAGAGCTCTCTGGTCCCCAACACCCGCAGAAAGCCGCCATGGACGGCTCCACGCACTGAGCCTGTGGAAGGCTAGATTACCCCGGGCTCCTTTGCTCTCTGGCAAATTAGTCCCCTGAGAGTCCTGCCTACGTCAGACTGCCAGGTCCCTCGGCAGAGAGCACGGGCCTCCTAGTTACCCGGAGTCTCGTCTCTCTCGGCCTCTGCCAACCTCACTGTCCCCTCCTGCGGCCGGTCCCCTAGGTCCTCAGCCTCTCCTCCCTGTTCTCTTGCCTCCTGCCCGCACTGAAAGCAGGCCCCATGCGAGGAAGCTGCCTCCTCTGTGTACCTTGGAGAGAAAGCTGTGTTTCCCCCACGCCCCACCTGCTGCAGACACACAGGTGTGGAGGGTCTCCCTCGCCCTCCCTTGTCACTTCCAGACATTCTTCCGGTTAGAGTGGGCGGTCAGTTAGGTCTTAATGGGATGCCTGGAGGCCGGCCGAGAGGACGTCACGGTCAGCTAGGAGGGAAGTCAGAGGCCTGTCCAGGCAGCACTCCAAAACAAAACCACGAGAAACCGGATCCAACCAGACAGACTCCAGACGGCTGACAAAGCATCATTCCTTCATCATGCCACATAACCATAGTCTATGAAGTCTTTCTCCAGAGGAGACCAAGAGCCTCCAGCGACATTGTTTGGTCGGGTCACCTCGGCCCCCCAGTCCATCCAGCGAGTCCTTCAAAATCCCTGACTCGGTGAAGCCCGTGCCCCGTGACCACCCGCGTGTGACCATTCCCCCTGCTGTCACCACCCTGCCACCTGCCGTCCTCCCGCCAAGGCTCAGCGTGTCTCCGTCCTCCCTGGGGCCCCTGTGGCCCTGCTGTCACCCCCCCTGCTAGTCTTCCTCTCCCTCCACTGGGAACAGAAAGAAACTGACTGTCCAGCTTCTTCAACCTGCACCCAAGCAACCACATGTTGCTGGAGGAAAAAAAAACAAAAACCAAACCAAACCAAAAAAACCCCTCACATCATCAGTTTGGCCATTTTCACCTTAAATTCATAACCACAACCCCAAGGCAGGGGTGCCATCGCCAGGCAGCCTGTCCCCCAGGGCCCTGGCGTGTGCTCGCCCTACTTGTCTCCAGCACAGCCGCCATGCACCATGCCCGTGACCGCCACCTTCTCGGCTCTGAGACTCCCTGGCTTCTCATGGTGGAATCTAGAACCACGTCCATGTCTGATCTTCCTTCTCCCTTTCCGCGGCACGGAGGAACAGCCGTCCCTCGCAGCTGTCAAGGCAAGCCCTTCATTTGTGCGCTGGATTCCATTCCCCCACCTTCACAAGGAGGAGCTACCCTGCCGCATTCCCTTTTCGGGGACTGCTCTTCCCTACAACTCATTCAAACATGTGCTGCTCTCTTGCATCTTAAAACATACATATACAAATACACACACGACCTTGACCTCATGCCCGTTCCCATGACTTCCCGTCTCTCTGCTCCCAAGACATCCACCAAGCGTCGTGAACCTGTTGACCCCACTTCCTGACCTCCTGTGTGTGCTTCGATCCACTCCAACCTGGGGTCCATCCCCTCCGCTCCCCAGAAAGTGCCTGTTGGCACCAAGGACCCTCATGTCACCGTAGCCAACGCACACCGCCCTCTCCTTCTCTGGCTCACCAGCACTCAAGTCGCCCTGCCCTCCTCTGTGCGAGCTCCTATCCTGGCACGCCTGCCCGTCGTCAGCCACCCCAGCATGATCTCCTGGCCTCCCCGGTGATTCTGAAGAACCACTCAGGGGTTCTCCATCTACACTCCCTGCTCCGTGATGTCATCCAAGGCTTTACACAAGCCCCCCGCCCCAACTTGACCTTCACCATTCAGCCCTGTCCCCCGAGGGCCAGGCTTATGTCCTTAATATCCTGCCGAATATCTCTGCTTGGGCATCTCACCAACACTTGGTGTTTGCAAAATGGCACACGACGTTCTCCCTACTCGCCAAACCTACTCCTTCCCCAGTTGACGGCACTATTACATAGATCCAACTGCTCAAGCAAAAAACCCAAAGATCACTGCTTTTCTTACCCTTCCCCCAACTCCCAGTATCCATCCCCAGATCTATGGGTTCTTCCTCAATGTGTGTTTCATTCCATCAACTTCCCTCCGTGGTCGCCACCCCAGTTATAAGAACTGCCACCTCTCATGGTTCCTCTCCCTCCAATTCTGCCCCCGCCAAGCCTTTCTTCACCCAGCATCCAGACTGATGATTTTTTTTTTTAGATTTTCTTTTTATTTATGAGAGAGAGAGAGAGAGGGAGACTGCGTGAGCGGGGAGAGAGGGAGGCAGAGGGGGGAGAGGGAGAGGCAGAAAGAGAGAGAATCTGAAGCAGACTCAGTGCTGAGCAGAGTCCGAAGCAGGGCTTGATCTCACAACCCTGACACCATGCCCTGAGCCAAAACCAAGAGTCAGACGCTCAACTGACTGAGCCACCCTGGACTGGGCCCCTGGACGTGTTATTTTTAAACAGCTTCACTGAGGTGTGATTGACATGCAGTAAACTACACAGGTAGAATGTGATAAGTTGCATGGGAAACACAGATCTCCACAATCAAGATAATAAATAGCTCCTACATTTTCCGGGCCCCTTCCTGTCTTCTCTCCACCTGCCCCTCCTTGTCCCTAGCCCACCCCCGGGCCCCAGGGAACCACTGATCTGCTTTCCGTCACCACAGATCAGACTGTATTTTCTAGAATCTTATATAAATGGAAACACAGAGTATGTGCTCTTTTTGTCTGGCTTCCTCCATCCAGTAAAGGTATTTCTGGGACTCACTCATGTTATTAAATGCATCCATAGTTGGTTGTTTTTGTTTTCTTTCATTTTTGAGCGGACTGATTTAAAAAAAAAACAAAACAAACAAACAGGGGAGGAGTCAAGATGGCGGAGAAGTAGCAGGCTGAGACGACATCGGGTAGCAGGAGATCAGCTAGATAGCTTATCTAACCATTGTGAACACCTACAAATCCAATGGGAAATCGAAGAGAAGAAGAGCAACAATCCCAGAAACAGAAAATCGATCACTTTCTGAAAGGTAGGACCTGCGGAGAAGTGAATCCAAAGCGACGGGAAGATAGACCCCGGGGGGAGGGGCCGGCACCCGGCAAGCGGCGGAGCGACGGAGCACAAAATCGGGACTTTTAAAAGTCGGCTCCACTGGGAGACATCGCTCCAGAGGCTAAACTGGGGGGAAACCCAGGCGGGGTCAGCATAACCCCAGGTCCCGCGGGGTCACAGAAGGACCGGGGGTGTCTGAGTGCCGCAGAGCTCGCAGGTATTAGAGCGGGGAAGCCGGCTATAGCGACAAAGCCGAGGAGTGAGCTCTAAGCCCAGGGTTACCTTGTGCGGGTCGCAGGCTGGGTGGGCTCGGAGCGCGGCCGGAGGCCACGGAGACAAAAGCGACCCGGCGCTTTTCTCCAGCTCCAACAATTGACTGCTTTCCTCAAGGCGCGACCGCAAGCCAGGGAGGCGGGGCTGTTGGGCGCTTTGCTCTGAGAGCGCACTGAGGAGCGGAACCCCAAGCTCTCGGCTCCTCCGGGCCGGAGATTGGGAGGCCGCCATCTTCATTCCCGTCCTCCGGAACTCTACGGAAAGCGCTCAGGGAACAAAAGGTCCCGAAAGCAAACCCGAGCGGATTCCTTAGCCCGGCCCCTGGCAAGGGCGGTGCAATTCCGCCTGCGGCAAGGACAATTGAGAATCACTACAACAGGCCCCTCCCCCAGAAGATCAACAAGAAACCGATCCAAAACCAACTTCAGTCACCAAGAACAGCGGAATTCCACAGCAGGAGAAAGCAAATCCTACCTGGACAAAATGACAAGGCGGAAAAACTCACCTCAAAAAAAAGAACAAGAGGCCGTACCGAAGGCTGGAGACCTAATCAATACAGACATAGGTAGCATGACAGATCTAGAGTTCAGAATGACAATTCTCAAGGTTCTAGCTGGACTCGAAAAAGGCATGGAAGATATTAGAGAAACCCTCTCCGGAGAGATAAAAGCCCTTTCTGGAGAAATAAAAGAACTAAAATCTAACCAAGTTGAAATAAAAAAAGCTATTCATGAGGTGCAATCAAAAATGGAAGCTCTCACTGCCAGGATAAATGAGGCAGAAGAAAGAATTAGTGACATAGAAGACCAAATGACAGAGAATAAAGAAGCTGAGCAAAAGAGAGACAAACAACTACTGGAACACGAGGAGAGGATTCGAGAGATAAGTGACACCATAAGATGACACAACATTAGAATAATTGGGATTCCAGAAGAAGAAGAAAGAGAGAGGGGAGCAGAAGGTATATTGGAGACAATTATTGGAGAGAATTTCCCTAATATGGCAAAGGGAACAAACATCAAAATCCAGGAGATGCTAAGAACGCCCCTCAAAATCAATAAAAATAGGTCCACACCTCGTCACCTGATAGTAAAATTAACAAGTCTTAGCGACAAAGAGAAAATCCTGAAAGCAGCCCGGGAAAAGAAGTCTGTAACATACAAGGGTAAAAACATTAGATTGGCAGCGGACCTATCCACAGAGACCTGGCAGGCCAGAAAGAACTGGCATGATATATTCAGAGCACTAAACGAGAAAAACATGCAGCCAAGAATACTATATCCGGCTAGGCTATCATTGAAAATAGAAGGAGAGATAAAGAGCTTCCAGGACAAACAAAAGCTGAAAGAATTTGCAAACACCAAACCAGCTCTACAGGAAATATTGAAAGGGGTCCTCTAAGCAAAGAGAGACCCTAAAAGTAGTAGATCAGAAAGAAACAGAAACAATATACAGTAACAATCACCTTACAGGCAATACAATGGCACTAAATTCATATCTCTCAATAGTTACCCTGAATGTTAATGGGCTAAATGCCCCAATCAAAAGACACAGGGTATCAGAATGGATAAAAAAACAAAACCCATCAATATGCTGCCTACAAGAAACTCATTTTAGACCCGAAGACACCTCCAGATTTAAAGTGAGGGGGTGGAAAACAATGTACCATGCTAATGGACATCAGAAGAAAGCTGGGGTGGCAATCCTTATATCAGATCAATTAGATTTTAAGCCAAAGACTATAATAAGAGATGAGGAAGGACACTATATCATACTCAAAGGGTCTGTCCAACAAGAAGATCTAACAATCTTAAATATCTATGCCCCTAACATGGGAGCAGCCAACTATATAAACCAATTAATAACAAAATCAAAGAAATACATCGACAGTAATACAATAATAGCAGGGGACTTTAACACTCCCCTCACTGAAATGGACAGATCATCTAAGCAAAAGATCAACAAGGAAATAAAGGCCTTAAATGACACACTGGACCAGATGGACATCACAGATATATTCAGAACATTCCATCCCAAAGCAACAGAATATACATTCTTCTCTAGTGCACATGGAACATTCTCCAGAATAGACCACATCCTGGGTCATAAATCAGGTCTCAATCAGTACCAAAAGATCGAGATCATTCCCTGCATATTTTCAGACCACAATGCTCTGAAGCTCGAACTCAATCACAAGAGGAAATTTGGAAAGAACGCAAATACATGGAGACTAAACAGCATCCTTCTAAAAAATGAATGGGTCAACCAGGAAATTAAAGAAGAATTGAAAAAATTCATGGAAACAAATGATAATGAAAACACAACAGTTCAAAATCTGTGGGACACAACAAAGGCAGTCCTGAGAGGAAAATATATAGCAGTGCAAGCCTTTCTCAAGAAACAAGAAAGGTCTCAAATACACAACCTAACCCTACACCTAAAGGAGCTGGAGAGAGAACAACAAAGAAAGCCTAAACCCAGCAGGAGAAGAGAAATCATAAAGATCAGAGCAGAAATCAATGAAATAGAAACTAAAAAAACAATAGAACAAATCAACAAAACTAGGAGCTGGTTCTTTGAAAGAATTAATAAGATTGATAAGCCCCTGGCCAGACTTATCAAAAAGAAAAGAGAAAGGACACAAGTAAATAAAATCATGAATGAAAGAGGAGAGATCACAACCAACACCAAAGAAATACAATTATAAGAACATACTATGAGCAACTCTACGGCAACAAATTTGACAACCTGGAAGAAATGGATACATTTCTAGAGATGTATAAACTACCACAACTGAACCAGGAAGAAATAGATAACCTGAACAGACCCATAACCAGTAAGGAGATTGAAACAGTCATCAAAAATCTCCAAACAAACAAAAGTCCAGGACCAGACGGCTTCCCAGGGGAATTCTACCAAACATTTAAAGAAGAATTAATTCCTATTCTCCTGAAACTGTTCCAAAAAATAGAAATGGAAGGAAAACTTCCAAACTCATTCTATGAGGCCAGCATCACCTTGATCCCAAAACCAGACAAGGATCCCACCAAAAAAGAGAATTACAGACCAATATCCTTGATGAACACAGATGCGAAAATTCTCACCAAAATACTGGCCAATAGGATCCAACAGTACATTAAAAGGATTATTCACCACGACCAAGTGGGATTTATTCCAGGGCTGCAAGGTTGGTTCAACATCTGCAAATCCATCAATGTGATACAATACATTAATAAAAGAAAGAGTAAGAACCATATGATACTCTCAATAGATGCTGAAAAAGCGTTTGACAAAGTGCAGCATCCCTTCCTGATTAAAACTCTTCAAAGTGTAGGGATAGAAGGCACATACCTCAATATTATCAAAGCCATCTATGAAAAACCCACCGCAAATATCATTCTCAATGGAGAAAAACTGAAAGCTTTTCCGCTAAGGTCAGGAACACGGCAGGGATGTCCGTTATCACCACTGCTGTTCAATATAGTACTAGAAGTCCTAGCCTCAGCAATCAGACAACAAAAAGAAATTAAAGGCATCCAAATCGGCAAAGAAGAAGTCAAACTATCACTCTTTGCAGATGATATGATACTATATGTGGAAAACCCAAAAGGCTCCACTCCAAAACTGCTAGAACTTATACAGGAATTCAGTAAAGTGTCAGGATATAAAGTCAATGCACAGAAATCAGTCGCATTTCTTTACACTAACAACAAGACAGAAGAAAGAGAAATTGAGGAGTCAGTCCCATTTACAATCGTACCCAAAACCATAAGATACCTAGGAATAAATCTAACCAAAGAGGCAAAGAATCTATACTCAGAAAACTATAAAGTACTCATGAAAGAAATTGAGGAAGACACAAAGAAATGGAAAAATATTCCATGCTCATGGATTGGAAGAACAAATATTGTGAAAATGTCTATTCTACCTAAAGCAATCTACACATTTAATGCAATCCCTATCAAAATCCCATCCATTTTTTTTAAAGAAATAGAACAAATAATCCTAAAATTTATATGGAACCAGAAAAGACCTCGAATAGCCAAAGGAATATTGAAAAAGAAAGCCAAAGTCGGTGGCATCACAATTCCAGACTTCAAGCTCTATTACAAAGCTGTCATCATCAAGACAGTATGGTACTGGCACAAAAACAGACATATAGACCAATGGAACAGAATAGAGAGCCCAGAAATAGACCCTCAACTCTATGGTCAACTAATCTTCGACAAAGCAGGAAAGAATATCCAATGGAAAAAAGACAGCCTCTTCAACAAATGGTGCTGGGAAAATTGGACAGCCACATGCAGAAAAATGAAATTGGACTTTTTCCTTACACCACACACGAAAATAGACTCAAAGTGGATGAAGGACCTCAATGTGCGAAAGGAATCTATCAAAATCCTTGAGGACAATGCAGGCAGCAACCTCTTTGACCTCAACCGCAGCAACTTCTTCCTAGGAACATCGCCAAAGGCAACAGAAGCAAGGGCAAAAATGAACTATTGGGATTTCATCAAGATCAAAAGCTTTTGCACAGCAAAGGAAACAGTTAACAAAACCAAAAGACAACTGACAGAATGGGAGAAGATATTTGCAAACGACATATCAGATAAAGGGCTCGTATCCAAAATCTATAAAGAGCTTATCAAACTCAATACCCAAAGAACAAATAATCCAGTCAAGAAATGGGCAGAGGACATGAACAGACATTTCTGCAAGGAAGACATCCAGATGGCCAACAGACACATGAAAAAATGCTCCACATCACTCGGCATCAGGGAAATACAAATCAAAACCACAATGAGATACCACCTCACACCAGTCAGAATGGCTAAAATTAACAAGTCAAGAAATGACAGATGCTGGCGAGGATGCGGAGAGAGGGGAACCCTCCTACACTGTTGGTGGGAATGCAAGCTGGTGCAACCACTCTGGAAAACAGTGTGGAGGTTCCTCAAAAAACTGAAAATAGAGCTACCCTACGACCCAGCAATTGCACTCCTGGGTATATATCCTAAAGATACAAACGTGGTGCTCCGAAGGGGCACGTGCACCCGAATGTTTATAGCAGCAATGTCCACAATAGCCAAACTGTGGAAAGCGCCTAGATGTCCATCAACAGATGAATGGATAATGAAGATGTGGTATATATACACAATGGAATACTATGCAGCCATCAAAAGACATGAAATCTTGCCATTTGCGACGACGTGGATGGAACTAGAGGGTATCATGCTTAGCGAAATAAGTCAATCGGAAAATATAACTATCATATGATCTCTTTGATATGAGGAAGTGGAGATGCAAGGTGGGGGGGCTTGGGGAGAGGTAGGAAAAGAAAAAATGAAAAGATGGGATTGGGAGGGAGACAAACCATAAAAGACTCAATCTCAAGAAACAGACTGAGGGTTGCGGGGCGGAAGGGGGACGGGAGAGGGTGGTGGGGAAATGGACATTGGGGAGGGTATGGGCTATGATGAGTGCTGTGAAATGTGTAAACCAGACGATTCACAGACCTGTACCCCTGGGGATAAAAATACATTATATGTTTATTAAAATAAAAAAATTAAAAACAAACAAACAAAAAAACAAAAAAACAGCTTCATAGGCGCACCTGGGTGGCTCAATCAGTTAAGCGGCTGCCTTCAGCTCGGGTCTCGGTCCCAGGATCCTGGGATTGAGTCCCGAGTCAGGCTCCTTGCTCAGCGGGGAGCCTGCTTCTCCCTTGCCTGCAGCTCCCCTTGCTTGTGCACGCTCTCTGTCTCTGTCTCTTGTTTTTTCTCTGTGTCAAATAAATAAATAAAATCTTTTTTTTTTTTTAGATTTTATTTATTTGACAGACAGAGATCACAAGTAGGCAGAGAGGCAGACAGAGAGAGAGGAGGAAGCAGGCTCTCCGCGGAGCAAGAGCCCGACGCGGGGCTCGATCCCAGGACCCTGGGACCATGACCTGGGCCGAAGGCAGAGGCTTTAACCCACGGAGCCACCCAGGCACCCCAATAAATAAAATCTTAAAAAAATAAATAAAAAGTGAAAAACAGGGGTACCTGGGTGGCTCCGTGGGTTAAAGCCTCCGCCTTTGGCTCGGGTCGTGATCGCAGGGTCCTGGGATTGAGCCCTGCGTCGGACTCTCTGCTCAGCAGGGAGCCTGCTTCCCCCTCTCTCTCTGCCTGCCTCTCTGCCTACTTGTAATCTCTCTCTATCAAATAAATAAATTAAAATCTTTTTTTAAAAAGTTGAGGGGCGCCTGGGTGGCTCAGTGGGTTAAAGCCTCTGCCTTCGGCTCAGGTGGTGATCCCAGGGTCCTGGGATCGAGCCCCGCATCAGCCCGGGAGCCTGCTTCCTCCTCTCTCTGCCTGCCTCTCCTGCCTACCTGTGATCTCTGCCTGTCAAATAAATACATAAAATCTTTAAATAAATAAATAAATAAGTTGGAGGGGGGGAAAGAAAGTGAAAAACAGCTTCATGGAGATTTAATTCCTAAACCGTAACAGCCACCCATTTTCAGTTTGTAATCCAATGGTTCTTACTACATTTGCAGACTTTGACAACAATCACCAGAACATTTTCACGGCACCAAAAGGAAGCTTGTGTCCATTAGCAGTTACTCTGCGTTCTGCGCTTGGCCTTAGGAGAACACCAACCTACTTCCTATCTCTGTCCCGGATATTTCACATACATGGGATCTGATAGTGCACGGTCTTTGCTCCCGGCCTCCTTCATTCAGGAAAAGGTTTCCAAGGGTGACCCACACTGTAGAATGTACCTGGGCTTCACGCCTTTTAATTGCTGAGTAACATCCCAGTGCATGTGGATGGATGGACCTCATTTGTTCACACATGTATCAGCTGATGGGCATGTGGGTTGTTTTCACCTTTTGGCTATTACGAACAATGCTGCTAGCAGCATTCATGCACAAGTTTTTGTGTGGACGTATGTTTTCATTTCTCTCAAGCATACGCCCAGCAGTGTGACTGCGGGCTCATATGATAACTCCATATTTACCATTTGGAGGAAATGTTTTCCCAAGTGTTTGCCACAGCAGCCGCACCATTTTTCCAATCCCACCAGTGATGATAAGGAGTCCAAATGTTCTCCATCCTCGGTAACACGATTGTCTTTTTTTTTTTTTAAGATTTTATTTATTTGACAGGGAGAGAGAGACAGTGAGAGAGGGAACACAGGCAGGGGGAGTGGGAGAGGGAGAAGCAGGCTTCCCGTGGAGCTGGGAGCCTGATGTGGGGCTTGATCCCAGGACCCCGGGATCATGACCTGAGCCAAAGGCAGACTGTTAATGACTGAGCCACCCAAGTGCCTACCCCTCCCTTAAAGATTTTATTTATTTATTACAGAGAGAGAAAGAGAAAGTATGGGGGGGAGGGTCGTGAGCAGGGAGCCTGATGTGGGACTGGATCCCAGGACCCCAGGATCATGACCTGAGCCAAGAACAGATGCCTAATTGACTGAGCCACCCAGGTGCCCCCCTCCCTTTTTTCATTATTGTCATTCTAGTGGGTGTGAAGTGGTATCTCATTGTGGTTTTGATTTGCATTTCACAACAGACTAATGATGTTCAGGCCAATTTTCATGCATTCATTGGCCATTTGGTTATCTTTTTTGGAGAAATACCTGTCCAGACTTATCACCCCAAGCCCATATTGTTTTTAAAACCTAAGTTAAGGGGCGCCTGGGTGGCTCAGTCTTTAAGTGTCTGCCTTCGGCTCGGGTCATGATCCCAGGCTCCTGGGATTGAGACCCACATCGGGCTCCCTGCTCAGTGGGAAGCCTGCTTCTCCCTCTCCCACATTCCCTGCTTGTGTTCCCTCTCTTGCTGTGTCTCTCTATGTCAAACGAATAAATAAAATCTTTAAATAAATAAATAAAAGCCTAAGTTAAATCCCATCATTGTCTCTTCAGTCCACCAGGGCACTGTCCCTCCCATCCCTGTCAAGCTCACTGAATTCTAGCCATACTGGTCTCCAAAATGTTACTCAAATAAGCAAAATCCTTGCCCATCTGAGGACCTCTCCACCCTGGCTTCTTACTAACTAGTTCGTCTTAACATTAATTTCTGAAGTCCCCTGTCACCTTCTCAGAGACACCTTTCCACCCCACCCAAAGTAGCCCTTTCCCCCATCTAGTTTCAAACACATCGCCTATTTCTTTCACCAAGCTTGCTGCAAACTAAAATTATCTTTCTTTTTACTCGCCATCCCCCCTACTGTAACGAAAACTCCTCAAGACCTGAGACCTTAGGTTGGGTGTCTTATTTACAAATAGATCCCCAGGACTAGCACAGTGCCAGGCACATAGTAAGTGACACAAAACAGATCTGTCTAGTGGGTGAATGAATACATCGCCTCCTACGCCAGGCTTCTCAACTGTAGGCGAGTGGACAACACTGACTCCATTTTGTTCCTGTCCACACGATGACCTCCCTTGGGGGTACGTGTTCCAGGTTAACATGTGCTCTGACCGGAACTCGGGAAGGCTTTTTCTGATCTCCCTAAAGTTGTTTAGATAACTAGAAGAGGTAACATAGTTTCTTCCCCACCCTCTTTCAGCACACAGATGGCACCACGAGATCTGTTAAGTGTTTGACCTCACGATCCCCTCTGTACATCCCCTTGCTCTATAAAATCTATGGCTTAAGATCAGGACTTTGCAGAGAACAGCTGTGCAGCCCAGGATCCTCACCCGCCTGATCCCCCGTCAATGTTACCCTGAATGAAACTAGTAAACTGTATGGAGTCCCCAGTGTCAAAGTACTTGCTCAGGGCACCCAGGGGACTCAGTCGGTTAAGCGTCCGCCTCTCGCTTCCCGCTCCGTCATGATCTCAGGGTCATGACCTCAGGGTCGTGAGATCAATGTCCTCATCAGGCTCTGAACAGCCCGGAGTCTGCTTGGGGAGTCTCTCCCTTGGTCCCTTCCCCCACTCGTGTGCACGTGCTGGCTCACTCTCAAATAAATAAATAAATAAATATTTAAAATAAAAGACTATGCTTATGGGAATGAGCCTGAGTAACGTATACAATTGTGGACTATATGGCCCACCTGAAACTAAGAGAACATGTGTGTTAATTATACCTCGACAAAAATTATTTGTAAATGCATAGGCCTTTGATTCGGCCAGCCCACTGTTGCACAGAAACACTTGCACACGTACGTCCACGCTCCCTGCAGCCCTGATGTACAGGAAGGAATGAGAACCGACTTTAATGGCTCCCGCGGAAATCATTACCTTACATGGTACACGGTATACAATAAGATGTGGGGCGCCTGGGTGGCTCAGTGGGTTAAAGCCTCTGCCTTCGGCTCAGGTCATGATCCCAGATTCCTGGGATCGAGCCCTGCATCAGGCTCTCTGCTCAGCAGGGAGCCTGCTTCCTCCCTCTCTCTCTGCCTGCCTCTCTGCCTGCTTGTGATCTCTGCCTGTCAAATACATAAATAAAATCTTAAAAAAAAAAAAAAGATGCTACATAGTAGTTACAAAGAATAAAATAATTCCATAGTGTTGTTATGGAAGGATAGCGAACACATATTGTTAAGTAAAAGAAAGAAAGCAGTGTCATCCTATAGATGAGAGCAATCCTATTTTATAAGCAACAACTATGATGCTGTGATGTGAATGTCTCTTGTGCAGATGCCTGAGCGTGTCCCACGTGCCAGGCAGCACTCTAGGGACCAAGATGATCCCTTAGGGAGCTGACATTTGACAGAGGAAGGGACAAACACACACACACACACACACACACACAACTTTGGCTTAGTGGGGGGGGGCTGTTGGTGGCGGGGGGGCGCAGCAGAATGACTAGCTGGGGACAGCAGCGCCTTTAGCTACGGCGGGCAGGATGGCCTCTCTGAGACGGGGACACACAAGGTGTTCAGAGCGGAAGGATTAAAAACAATGTGGCCACATGCCAAGTACTCGCGGAGAAACATCCCAAGAGGGTGTGTCAGGAACAAAGGCTGTGAGATCAGGAATGAGCCTGGCGCATCCACAGGCAGAAACTCAGCCAGCGTGGCTGGATACAGGTGCAAACAGGTGCAAAGAGGCCAGGTCACAGACCACCTCACCAGCCTGGCTGAGTTCGGGTTTTATTGGAGTGTAAAAAAGAAGCCGAGAGAGAGTTTTAAGAGGGGACACACATCAGCAGAATTCCCTTTGGAAATACCGCTCTGGCTGCCGGGTAGAATGGATATGTTTACAAACCGACATACAAATACCTACGTACATGCATTTGAGAAGGTCTGGAAGCACGCACCCCGCATTGTTCACCAGGACAGGAAGAGCAGGATGGGAGGAGATGTGCATGGGGAGAGAGGGACAAAATGGGCAACTCACATTTTTTTCACGTATGTTCCCACTGTTGGAGTGTTTCGTACGAATACACTCGTATATACTAAATAAAGGGTAGTCGCCCCCTGAAGATGTTCCACGGAAGCTCTTGGATGTGAGGTGACACCCAGGGAGGCACCCAGCCTTGTGCTCAGTGCTCCCAGAGCCGGTCCACAGCCTGCCAGGGAGGCGGTTCTAGAACAGCGGGCAGATAAGGTGTTTGCTCACTGTTCCCCTCCTACGGGAAACCCCTTTGCCTTCTCCACCTGGCAGATCTCTTTTCATTGTTCAGCACAAAGGCTCCAGGGTCCCTGCCTGCCCCACACTGGGAAGCTGCCCTGCCTGTCTCCATCCGCATACATCTACCACATCGCTTTCAGATCTATGTTCTAGTCCTTGGTTTCCTAGTGAACTCTTCGAAGGCCAGAACTGTCTCTTATCTACTTCTGTATCTGCGGCATCTGGTAGAGGGTCCCGCCCATAGCAGCTGCCTTACAAATATGCCTCCAGTAACATTTTATTTTTATTTTTTTATTTTTTTAAAGATTTTATTTATTTATTGACAGAGAGAGAGATCACAAGTCGGCAGAGAGGCAGGCAGAGAAAGAGGGGAAGCAGGCTCACCGCTGAGCAGAGAGCCCAATGCAGGGCTCAATCCCAGAACCCTGAGATCACGACCCGAGCCGAAGGCAGAGCCCAACCCACTGAGCCACCCAGGCGCCCCGCCTCCAGTAACATTTTAAATCTTGGCTTTTGGCTCCGTCAGCATCAGACACAAAGCTATCCACTTAGTTACAGACTAGACCTCTGCTTCTGTCCACACTTTGGGCGTGAACTGACCTTGGGAAGCCACCCCGTTAAGAGCCAAAATGGAGGTAACAGACCACTGGTATGGTCTAGACTTGCATTTTCACAAAAGGGTTCACAGGGAAGCTGTGGGAAAGGAGTTCTGGACTAGAATACATTTGAAGAAAAGCTTCATCCTCCGCTGGTGAAGAATCACAATGCATACTAGCAAACCTAAAGCCCTTCCAAGTCCTGTGGTAAAGAAACCTTCTAATCCAATGTCCCCCACACTGTTATAGTCAAAGAACGCTTTTTTGTTGCAGACCTATTAAATCTTAACAGAATACTAACAATTGCGGCTAATGTTTACTGAGCACCTACTATGTGCCAGGTGCTATAGTGAGGCTTTTTTCGTTCCCCTCATTTCACAATTGAAGAAACTGAGGCCCAGAAAACTTAACAATGTGCCCAACATCTGAGGATTAGGTTCTAGAAAAGCCCGGGCTTGAGCCTGGACAGTCTCACTCCAGTTAGGACATAACCTCAACCGCTATGCCATCTAGCACCCCAGGATACAGTTGGCTGAATGTGGTCCAGGAAATGCTAATCCAGACACAAATAGGGTTTTGAAAAGCTTCAGTGCAAATACACTGCTTTGCCTCTCTGGGCTCTTCCTGCAGCTGCAAAAAGTTATACAAAAATACTCCACTATAAATCGAGTTCAAATCCTAAACCAGAATGAAACAGACTACTCCGCATGGCCTGACTCAAGTCTAAAAATAAATTACCGAACGAGTCCACAATTCAATTCAAACTCTAAGCATTTTGTGTCCCTCTGATGCCTATTTATCAGGTCAGAACTCTGAACGCTGATGATTTTTGGAGGCATTTATATGACACAATAGAGACCGAGCCATACCTTATGTTTCATTGGTGTTTCAGGTCGGTAAATTCAAGCAAAACTGTGACCAATAAAAGTATATACAGGCCTAGAAATAAATTCTAACATTGATGGTCAGTCCATGTTTGCCAAGGAAATCAAAACAATTCAGTGGGTGTGCTGGGGGTGGGGAAGAGTCTTCTCAAGAAATGGTACTGAAAAGTGTATCTCTACATGCAAAAGAATGAGATAGGATGCCTTCCTCACACCATATTAAAAAATTAACTCAAAACGGATCAAAGACCTGAATGTAAGAGCTAAAACCATAAAACTTGTACAAGAAGACATAGGAGCAAGTCTTTGTGACTTTGGATTAGGCAAACAATCCTTAGATATGAAACCAAAAATACAAATGACCCAAAGAAAAAACAAACAAACAGGGGCACCTGGGTGGCTCAGTCGGTTCAGGGTCTGCCTTTGGCTCAGGTCATGATCCCAAGGTCCTGGTGTCAGGCTCCCTGCTCAGTGGGGAGTCTGTTTCTCCCTCTCCCTCTGCCTCTGCCCCTGCTCATGCTCTCTCTCTCAAATAAATAAATAAATAAATAAATAAAATCTTGAAAGAAAGAAAGAAAAAAGAGAATGCCTGCATGGCTCAGTTGGTTAAGCATCTGCCTTCTGCTCAGGTCATGACCCCAGGGTCCTGGGATTGAGTCCCACATCGGGCTCCCTGCTCAGCAGGGAGTCTGCTTCTCCCTCTGACACTCCCCCCCCCATGTTCTTTCTCTCTATGTAATAAATAAATAAAAGCTTTAAAAAAGAAAAAAGAAGGAAAAAACACATAAATTTAACATCCACATAAGAACTTTGGGTTTCAAAGGACACCACAAAGAGATTAAAACAACAATCCACAGAATGAGAGAATATATTTGCAAGTCATATATCTGATAAGGGACTTATCAGCTAAAATATGTAAAGAACTCTTCGTGTGCCTGGGTGGCTCAGTCGGTTTGGTGTCTGCCTTCAGTTCAGGTCATGACCCGGGGGTCCTGGGATCAAGTCCTTCATCAGGCTCCCTGCTCCCCAAAGAGTCTGCTTCTCCCTCTGCCCCTCCCCCCACTCATTCTCTCTTTCTCTCAAATAAACAAACCTTCTTAAAAAATAAAATATATAAAGAACTCTTAAAAATTAGCAATAAAAAGATAAATAACCCAATTGAAAAAAATAGCAAAAAAAGATAATTCTCCAAAAAACAAAAACAAATGGCCAAAAACACAGAAGAAAATGCTCAAATCCTTAGCCATCAGAGAAATGCAGATCAAAACCATAATGAGATACCCCTTCGCACCCACTAGGATGGCTAGAATAAAAAAGACCACAAGTGTTGGCAAGGGTGTGAAGTTGGAACCCTCACACATTGCTAATGAGAATGTCAGATGGTACTGTCACTTTGGAAAACAGCTTGGCAGTCCCTAAAATGTTAAACAGGAATTTACCACATGACCCGGTGATTCTTCTTCTAGGTTTATACAACCTATATATGAAAATGGACAATCATAAAAAAAACTCATACATGAGTGCTCACAGCAGTATTATTCTTAATACCTAAGAAGCAGAAACAAACGAAGCGTCTACCAACTGATGAACAGATAGACAAAAATGTGTCATGTCCATACAGCAGAGTATTACTCAGCCATGAAAGGGAATGAAGTACAGATTTGTGCTATAAAGGAGATGATCCAGAAAACACAATGTTGCATAAAAGAAGCCAATCACAAAAGACCACATGGAGTACTATGTGAAATGTACATGAAATATACACAAAATGTTCAGCACAGGCAAATCTACAGAGCTCTAAAGTAGACAGCAGCTGCCTACTCCAGCAGGGGAAGGAGAGGGAAGGGGTAGTGACTGCTTGTGGGTACAGGGTTTCTTTTGGGGCTGTTGAAAGTGTTTGGAAATGGACTACAACTCTGGGCACAGACTTAAAAACCACTGAATTGAACACTTTAAATGGGTGGAGGGTATGTGAATTATATCTCAATATGGCTGTTGTTTTTTACGTCCTTGGGGAAGCACATCATCTGTAACTGCTAATGGGTTTTAGTGAACAGTTATGGAACCGCGGCTTCAGCTCCCAGAAGCAGCAACTTCACTAGAACGAAACAGAAATACCTCACACACTGCTTCTCCGGCTGCGTCCTCACCATGTGTTGTTAGGTCTTCTGTTAGACCTCTCTGTACTCCTTCCTCTGTTCCTTTTCAACACTTATCACAATCCGTGCTTACCTTTACTTGTGAGAGTCTTTGTTTAATGTCTACTCTGTGAGCTCCATGAGGGCAGGACCACTTCGGTCATCTCTGTATCACTTATGTCCTGTAGCATCTAACAGTTGGTTCTCAGTTATTTGCTGAATAAATGCATGTCCGGCACCGAGTCAACCAGGTCTAGTTAGACTCAGTATTTTCTCCTGTTACCAGATCAAAATGCCTCACTAGCTTACTAGCTGAGTCTGTTTCACTCAGGGTGTTACCAGGTTGCGTGCCAAAGGAACAAACATGGACCTGTGCAGGGGTGAAGAGAGAGGAGCGAGGGATGCGGGGGGTGGGGGGGGCAAGAAGCAGAAGAGTAGGGTAGGCGCTCACAAGAGGAAGGCACAAATGCACAGGCAGGAAGACAAACTTACTTTTCTAGGTTGGCCATCTGCTTCACAGCTTCCACAGCCCCTGGGAGAGGCTCCAGGTCAAGAAAAAAATTTTCTGATTCCCATATGCTAATGGCCTTCTCCTAAGAAGATGAGAGAGAAGTGGGTGACCTCAGGGGATTCAGCACATTGCCTCACTACAGAGAGGATGGCACAGCTGGGAAGAGCTGTTGACAAGAAGAGTGTGAGCCTTCCACATTCCCCCCCTGCAAACACACACACCCCCAAAGTCGTATCCTGGGGGGAGCACATGTGTGTTCCAGCCCCTCTCCAGGGGGACTGACTTCTGCAAAGATCCAGCAGAGACCAGCTAAGGGATCAGGAGCTATGGATTCCAAAGCCTGCTCTCCTTGAGGCATGGCTAGAGCTGTCTGAGACCAAAGGCAAATCATCGTGAATCATGTGCTTGTTGGATTCTAACGGCCAGAGGTATCTCAGGGGCTCTGAGGGTGGACCAGGTCTTGCCGTGGTACCAGAGTCCTTAAGTTCAAGAGCTGGAGAAACTCAGAGATTCTTAAGAGCCCCGTTGTGCCATGTGGGGTAAGGGGGGCCCGGGGTCGCCAGATGAGCAGAACTCCAGGTTCCTCCCCCACGTCAACTGGAAGAGCTCTTGTATCTGTCTTCCGCATTGGTACATCATTAAGTACTTTGTTTAAAAAGCATTCCACTGCTTTTAAAGTCTGAAAGCCAAAAACCCAGACCCTCATTGTTCATATGAGAAAATCAAGGCTCTGAATGGGGAAGGGATTTAGTCAATGCCACACAGCAAAACATTGCTGAGAGCTGAACACCATCTCCCAGCTACGAAGCTACAAGGTTCTGCCTTATGTCACTGGGCTAAAATCGTGTTTGCAGAATGCTACACTTTTCCAGGCCCAGGACAAGGGGAGGGGAGACAGACCCCCAGACTCCGGGGAACGGGACCTAAATCCCATGTGGGCAGCTGGGGGTGTCTCTGCCAGGCCAGAAACCGCACACTCTGGAACAAGCACCACCACCATGTCCCCCTTAGAGGCGGAGTGCCCTGAGATCACACTGGCATTATGCCTGCGAACTATGTGGGCTGAAGCAAATGAGCCGTGATTGCTAATAGGCGGTCTATCTTGTTTGGCCATCACCTCCCACAAGGGGCAAGAATCACTATCCCAGTTTACTGATAAGGAAACAGGCTTACGGAGGATTGTTTTCAAGGCCACTTATGGGTGATACTGTCAGAACTTAACTCAGGGCTTCTGACTCACACGGAGGCAGTGGGGCTGAGGGGAAAGCGTACGTGACGGAGGATTAAGTCAAGTACCGCATGGCCCCGGCTGCATGACCTTGGCCTCACCGCCTTTCTTCAATAGTCAGTGTCCCAGCATCCCCTCCCTCCCTCCATCACTAACTCGGCTCTGAAACCCTGCTCAAGGCACTTCCTCCCTCTGGGCTGAGTTCCTTAACTGTCTTAACACTCTGGGATTCTAAGTCGGTTAAAATGAGCTTTGCCTTCCATCTCTGCCCTCATTACCTCTCTGAGCCCTGAGAAGATCAAAGGGGATACCAATAAAGCAGAAATGCCTTCATAATTAAGGTGGGTTGGTGCATCAGTTGTTTTTAACTGTAGGTGCTGGGCCAGCTCAGCCAAGGGGACACCCAGGGATGTCTGCTGGGAGCTTTGCTGGGGACCCAGGGCTGTGTTCATCTATGAAAATCTTGCAATGTTCCCAGGAGCAGAACTGCCTCCTTCATGTCCCAGGAGCCCCTTTCCTTTGCCTCGCCCTTAGAAAATGGTAAATTGATCTCCTTAGATGTGGAGTCTGCATGTCTGTACAAAGGACTACAAAGGCTTCTGTCCTTTTCAGAGTTGGGGTGGGCTTTATGTCCTCACCTCGGTACACTCCTGGGAGGAAGTGAGGTGCCCAGACTGCCAGTACTGTGTACTGTCTATACACGAACACCCACATGGAGCAGGGGAGTCTGTTACTGAGGCTACAGAAAACCACGAGGGTATTCTCTCCAGCTTGAAGTTGGTAATTGGGTGTTAGAGCTGGGAGAAGCGAACACACAGAGCTCTGGGAAAGTCACCTTCCTCAAGTACCTGGTGGCGAGGAAGAGCCGTGGTGCTTGATTTTCTTTTTTGCACCTGCCTCCCAACAAGCCAATTATGGTTAAGTTACCTTTTTTTTAAGTCAAAAGAAATGCCACTTGTTAGAGCAGGACAGAGAAGAGGACTTTGGGGGTGGGGAAAGCGAAATGTGCTCAGGAAGGCAGACAGACTTGGGTTGGAATCCTAGCTACGGGACTTGGGACTAGTTTCCTCATCTGCATAATGAAGATAACAATGTCTGCCTCACAATGCAGTCAACCTGTGGTACAAATTAGGCTCAAATATCATCATCATCAAATTTCTGGTGGTGACCCTGGGTAGGCAAGCAAGGGATGCCGTAAAACACCCCGCCTTTTTTAAGTTTGTGCAAGGCAAAATCCCGTTCCTTTCCCGAAATAGTTTCAACTAAAAAACTAAGCCATCTGTCTAGAAACAAGCCTGGATATTTCCCCTCCATCCTGTCCTGGACTCAGAGAGCAAAACGTAGCAGGAGTCAGGGGGATGTGGTGGGCTCAGGTTCAGCAGGGCCACCCAAGCAAGGGGGTAAACCAAGGAGTTGAACCCTCCCCATCTTGACCACTGACTCACTGTGTGATGTCCAGAAAGTCACTCAACGTCCCTGGGCCTCAAATACCCCTGGGAGCTATGCATTCATGGAAAAGGACAAAAAAGAACGGCAAAGACACTCATCAAATTCGTGAAGATGAAGAAACGGGCATGTGACTGCGGCCGGGGTCAAAGAGGACTTTACTTGTAACGTTTATTTCATTTAAAGAATTTCAGGACTTGCGGCCAAAAATTAAAAAGTCAGCTAAAGACAGAGTTCGTATTTTACACTTCGCATTCTCCTGACTTTCGAGAAGCCCTCGATGACAGCCAACAGTTCCCGCGCGCGGGGCTGCGCGGGGCACGGCGCCCTGGGTCCTCCCCGGGCCCCTCCCCAGGCCCCCCTGTCTTATGAGAGGGCCACCCCCGAGGCTCGGGGAGGTGACCCACCCAAGGTCACGCGGGCTCCCGGCCCAGGGCCGGGAAGGAGGGCCGCAGTCCCGCCGGGCTCGGCTGGGCTCGGGGCCCCGGAGCGAGAACGCGGCCCCGCGGCGGGCGACGAGCGGGGCCGGGGCGGGGGATGCTCACGCTCAGGCCGGGCTGCAGGCGGCCGTACTGCTCGGACAACCAGAAGCCGCGCCGGTCCTCCAGCGCGATGAAGGGCTGGTCGGGGAAGCGCGCGCGGAACTTCCTGAGGAAGCCGCCCTCGAAGTCGGCCAGCACGCCGTCCATGTCCACCAGCACCCGCAGGGCGCGGCCGCCCGCCCGGCCCGCCGGTCCGCCCGACCCCCAGCGCCGCCCCGCCGGGAACGCCGCGCCGCGGGGCCGCCGCGCACACCAGCCACCGAGCCGGATCATGGCCCCTGGCGGTCGCTCGCCGCGGGCGCCGGGGCCTGGGCCGCGCCACCCCGCCGCGCGGGGCCCGGAGACATGACAGCGGTGGGGGAGGGGGGCAAGAAACCCCCGCCGGCTGGGGCGCGCGGGGAGCGCGAGGAGCGCGGGGGGCGCGGGGCGCGGGGCGCTCGGGGTGCGAGCGCGCAGGCTCTGGCCCCAGATCGAGGCTGCGGCACGCGCCCGGGCGGAGGCGGGGCTCGGGGGCGTGGCTTTGGGGACTGTCCACAGTCCCAGACTCTCCACTAGCATCTTCTGCCTGGACTGTGGGCCTGGGCTCCCTCCTCCCACTGCAGCAGCGAGGCTGCGGGAGCCGTGCCCGCTGATGGAGCAAGGCTGTGTCGCTGAGCACTTACCGTATGGGGGGCTGCGGACAAAACGGACAAGGTTCCTGCCGTCCTGGAATGTACCTCCTAGAAGAAGAGACAGGCGAGAAGCAACCAAGCGTACAAAACAGGCAAAGAAGATGACAATAGTATGAAGGAACGAAAACAAGGACGAGGTTCACTCGGAGAGCCTCCCTGCTTAATAGTGAACATCTGGGGAGAGCTTGATACTAGTAGGACAAATAAATACCTTGCAAACATCATGAAGCCTCAATAAAACTGGTGATTTTCAAATAAATCTATAAACATATATTGTTTGGTACCCTGGTATTGATTGCTTTGAGTGTCTTCTTTTTTTTTTTTTTTAACAGAAAAGAAAAAAAAAAAAAAAAAAAGCAGGATGACATGACGTTGGAGAGGTGGGGAGACTGGCAGGGCGCTCAGGGAAGGCCTCTTGCAGGAGGGGACGCTGGAGCAAAGACAGAAATGGTGAGAAAAGAGGATGCAAGAACCAAAGAGACCCAGGGGTCCAGACAGCTTGAGCAGCAAGTTCCAAGGCCTCAGAGAGTGGAGAGGCCAATGAAACCACAATTTTCATTCTTATATTTCTTTGGCGCAGACTTGCTGAACATCTCCTGTGTGCTGGGTGGTGGATATCAAGCGGTGAACAAAGTCCCCACCCTCACGGACAGACATTTTTGGATCTGTCTGAAATTATGGTGAAGGAAGGGTAGGGAGGTGCCCTCTCAGGCCAGAGAGATAATGAAGGCCACAAGAAGCAGCACAAAACAGTTTGAGAAATATTTGGGGGTGCCTGGGTGGCTCAGTGAGTTAAAGCCTCTGCCTTCGGCTCAGGTCATGATCCCAGGGTCCTGGGATAGAGCCCTGCATCATCGGGCTCTCTGCACAGCAGGGAGCCTGCTCCCCCCCCACCCCCTGCCACCCCCCTCTCTCTGCCCACCTCTCTGCCTACTTGTGATCTCTGTCCGTCAAATAAATAAATAAAATCTTAAAAAAAAAAAAAAGAAAAGAAAAGTATTTGGGCTGTGGTGTCCCACGGACCCATGCTCCAGCTGAAGCACACAGTAGGTCCTCAGCACTCTCGCACAATGGTTACTCTCATGGAACCAACTGGATTCAAAGAAAGAGACCAAGTGTGATTCATCCCTGCATCTTGAATGAATGAATGAATGAATGTGATTCCTGAAGGAGCCTTTTCTGGTTATTCTCTGACCACTTAGCTAAGATTCCCCACTGTGTTTCTCTACCTTGATTTTATTCTTTAATTATGTCACCTTGTTTTTCTTCATAATTTTATTACAAAAGTTTTCACACAGATGATTTGAAAGACTTGTATGAGGAAGATACGTGTACCCACCACCTGGATTCTGCGGTGAACAGTTTGCTATATTTGCTTTACCATACATCAGTGCGTCTCCCGATCCCTCCATCAGTCCATCTTATTCCTGGAGGCATTTCAAAATAAGCTGTAAACATCAGTATGCTTTACCCCTAAGCACATCAGCCTCTATAGCTTAAAGCGAGTTCAATGTATTTATTTTCTTTAAGATTTTTAAAAAAGATTTTATTTATTTATTTGACAGACAGAGATCACAAGTAGGCAGAGAGGCAGGCAGAGAGAGAGGAGGAAGCAGGCTCCCCACCGAGCAGAGAGCCTGATGTGGGGCTCGATCCCAGGACCCTGGGACCATGACCTGATCCGAAGGCAGAGGCTTTAACCCACTGAGCCACCCAGGCGCCTGAGCTCAATGTATTTAAACGTAAATTTTACAAGTGAAATGCACAAATTTTAACTTCACCATTCTGTGACTTTTGACAACCATCCCAGAGAGATGCATCCTTAAGATGTGGAACAACACTATCCAGATACAGTAGCCACTGGCCGTATGTGGCTGTTGAATAATTAAAAGGTGCCTACTGCAGCTATGGGACCAAGTTTTCCATTTTAGTTAACTTTAAATAATTTAAATAATCCACATGTCTGGTCAGCATGTCAAACAGTGAAGCTGTAGAACATCTCCATCGTCCCAGAAAGTTCCATCCTGCTTCTTCTCCTTCAACCCCATCTCCCACTGTTCTAATTTCTTTCACTGTGGATGAATTTTGCCTGTTCTAGAACTATGAGTGGCATCCTATGCTGTGTACTTTTTTGTGACTGACTTCTCCCACTCAGCATGTTTTTGAGTCACTCGTGTTGTTGTGTGTGTCAGAAGTTTCTTTTATTGCTGAGTTCTATTTAAATGCATCAATATATGTCAGCTTGCCCATTCTCCCATTGATGGGCATCGAGCCGTTCCAAGTTTTGGACTATCATGGATAAAGCAGCTATGAGTCATACAAGTCTTTGTGTGGATTTTTTTCTCTCTTGAGTAAATACCTAAAAGTGAGATCACTGAGTCCTAGAAAAAGGTATGTGTTTAGTTTTATAAGAAACTACTAGAGGGGCATCTGGCTGGCTCAGTCAGTGAAGGATACAACTCTTGATCTCAAGGTTGCAAGCTCGAGCCCCACGTTGGGTATTGAGATTACTTAAAAATAAAATCTTAAAACAAACCTGCCAGATATTTTTCAAACCGATTGCACCATTTTACACACCCACAAGCAATGTAAGAGAGTTCTGTTTGTCCCATATACTCGCCAACATTTGATGCTGTCAGTCTTTTTAGTCATTCTGGTGGTGTGTTGGTGGTAACCCATTCCACTCTATTTTGCATACATGGCCATGTTTTTTATTTCTAAAGTGGTTTGCTTTAGGGGTGCCTGGGTGGCTCAGATTGTTAAGGGATTGCCTTCAGCTCAGGTCATGATCTCCAGATCCTGGGATCAAGCCCCACATTGGGCTTCTGGCTCAGCAGGGACTCTGCTTCTCCCTCTCTCCCTGCTCCTGCTCCTTCCCTCCCTCCCCCCACCCCTGTCTCAAATGAATAAATAAAATCTTTTAAAAAATAAAATGATTTGCTTTATTGTTTACTTGTGGGTTTTTATTTTTTGTCTCTCCTTTAGAACGTATGTCGCATGGGGATAATGTGTGTTGCATGGTGTGTTTGGTTATATGTCCCTAGTGCTTAGAACAGGGCCTGGCATACAGTATGCGTTCAATAAATTCGTTCATGCGTGTATTCAACAAATAGTTTTTGTGTGCCTTGAACACAGCAGATATTGCTGATCTCATTTGATAGGTGACAATACCGGGACTAAGGGACAAGAGGTACAGCCATGTTCAAATAGCTGATAATAAATGGTAATCAGAACTAACATATGAATGCCTACCTACTCTTGCGTCAGGCACCATCTAGGCTCTTTGTGTGAATTGTCTCGCTTAATCCCACAAAGTTGTCATGAAAAATACTAATATTAACCCATTTTAAAGGATAAAAGGACCGAAGCACTGAGAGATTAATAATTGCCCCTTGGTGTGGTCATTTGAAACAAATGATTTCAATATTCCTTCCTTCAAGAGGTGGAGCTGAACTCCTGTGCCCTTGGGTATAGGCTGGATTTACTTCTGATCAATACTATGGTGGAAATGATGGCTTGTGACTTCCAAGAATAGGTCATATAAGACATTGTGGCCTCTCTCTCTCTCTCATTTCTCTCCCTGCCATGCTTGTGGACACTCAAGCAGGCCCATGGAGAGGTCTTCATGTTAAGGAACTCGGACCACCTGCCAACATCCAGAGAGGAACGGAAGTTCCCCTGATGGTCATGTGAGCGAGCCATCTTAGAAACAGACCCTTCCGCCCCAGTCAAGCTTTCAGATGATGCAGCTTCAACTGGTATCTTGACTATACTCTCATGAGAGACCCTGAACCACCGCCTTCATCTGCTCTCAGATTTGTAACTCAGAAATTGTGAGATAGCAAATGTTCATTGTTTCAAGCCTCTAAGTTTGGGGGTAATTTTTACACAATCGATAGCTTGCAAATACACTAGGTCACCAGCAAGCATGAGAACTGGGATTCAGTTCAGTCCAGTCAGACTCCAATTGACACAGTGGACATAATGACGTCTACCCTTAAATGAGTGTCTCTCATGCACCAGGTTCCATGCAACGGTCTCTCTGCATTAGTGACTTTGATTGGAGCCTGGTGCCTGATGTTTGCACTGCAGTGCAGTGACTGGGGACTGCAGGCTCTGGACTGCAACCACCTGGGTTTTAATCATGATTCTGGCACTTAGTGGTTACGACACTTTGACATGTCTTTAAACAGATTTCCTCATTTGCAAAATGGGAATAATAGTAGCACCTGTCTCCTAGGGTTCTTGCGGAATCACATGACTTTTTATGCTTGCAGCATTCACAGCTGAGTCCTGGACAAAGTAGACACTCGGTGTCTATCAGTTGTGTTACCTTGAGAGTTGTCGATCTTGTGTTACCTGATACTTGATTTCTTTTTTTTTTTTTTTTTTTTTTTTTAAAGATTTTATTTATTTATTTGACAGAGAGAGATCACAAGTAGGCAGAGAGGCAGGCAGAGAGAGAGGAGGAAGCAGGCTCCCTGCTGAGCAGAGAGCCCGATGCGGGGCTCGATCCCAGGACCCTGAGATCATGACCCGAGCCGAAGGCAGTGGCTTAACCCACTGAGCCACCCAGGCGCCCCTGATACTTGATTTCTATCAAACATGATGACCTACACACAGTGTGCAAGCACTTTATTTTGTTGTATCTTCACGATGACCCTATGAGGTAGGCATCATCATTTCACAGGGCAGACATAACCTCAGAGAGATGATGTAACTTTCCCCAGGTCACACAGCTAGGAACTAACACATTTGGCCTGTGATTCAAGCCCATATGACTTCAAACCAATCCTTCCCATCATGTGATCTTCCAATCTCTGCATTAATCTAGATTTTCTGCTAACTGGTTAGGGTGGAACAGAGAACTGCCAAGGGTGCCTCAGTGGTGCGGTCAGTTAAGCATCTGACTCTCGATTTCAGCTCAGGTCATGATCTCAGGGTCATGGGATTGAGCCCAACATGGGGTTCCATGCTCAGGGGGGAGTCTGCTCGAGATTCTCTTTCTCTCTCTCTCTCTCTCTCCCTTGGCCCCTTTCCCCTTCTCTCTTTCTAAAATAAACAAATAAACCTTTCAAGAAAAAAAAAGAACTCATATTTATTGAGGGCTTGCTGTGTGCCAAAGGCTTTCCATATGTTCTCTCATTCACTCACAGGCCAAAGCTGTGATTCACTACATACTTCCCCAGGTTCCTTCCTATGCTTGGCACACAAAAGGCATGCAAAAAGTTCTTGTTGAATTAAAAATAGCCCAGAGTGTACAAGAGCTGATTTTTTATGATTAAAAGGATTATTTCACCCTATTGGTTGAGGACAAAACATTGTCTTTGGATAAAATAGATAAGGATCTCCTGACAGACACCCCCACCCTTGAGCCTGTTCTTCTTCCACTGTCCAGGCTACTGTTTACTGGGGATCCCACCCTGCCAACATGGTATCCACAAGAAGAAAGCTTAACATCTCCTTGGTGGTAGCAGGGCAGAAGCTTGGATCTGCCCACTGTTCTTGCTCTCTCCACAGGGTATAGCTGCTTGTACTTGCCCTGATCCCTAAGTTGGTCTACACTGAGGTGCATGTGACCTCCCCTTAGCCTTTTGTGGTGGTCTGCTTGCCCCAGCTCTTGAAGATTGTTGTCCTGGCCTTTTGATTCTTCACAAAGTCTGCACACTGCAGCCTCCATGTTCTGACCACTATGCTTACAGCACTGGGCATGTGTGAGTCACAGCATAACCTGTGCAAGACACTATCTTAGGTCCACTTAATGCTAGAGACACCTCCCCCGGATATTGCAGGCCTGCTAGTGAGGGGCTACATTGACCCAGCCCTCAGTTTACATGATCTGTCTCAGAGAAGGCTTAACCTCTTCCCTGTTGATGCCAGAGGAGCTCTGGGAACACTGTGGTTTCTAACTGACCTGCCCCTTGAGACTTCTGACTCAGGGTGAGAAGAAGCCAGGGCCAACATCTGACTGCTTCCCTATCTAATTTTCCTCTCAAGCTCCTGGTTCCGGAAGATTTTCCCATAGCTCCCGAGGTATCTAGAAACTCCCTTTGTATGGAGTTCTCTCCAAAGCATAGGACACACGCTTTTCATTTGATATAGAGAGAGAACTTTTAGAATTTAGAAATCTTAACCTGGGGTAAAGAGGGAGAAGCTAGCTGACTGAAAAGAAAAGGGATGTCAGGGTATATTTCAAATATGCCCTGCCCAAGAAAAAATAAAGGACTTCATCGCAATTTTATAGTTTTGTGCTTCAAAAGGGTCTACCAAGAAAGTAAAAAGATAACCCACAGAATGAGAGAAAATATTTGCAAATCATATATCTGGACTAGGACTTTTATTCAGAATACGTGAAGAACTCTTACAACTTCAGAGTAAAAAGACAAATAATCATAAAATGAGCAACATGCATAAATAGACATTTCCCCAAAGAAGGTATGGCCAGGAAGCACAGAAAAGACACACCACATCACTGCTCGTTAAGGAAATGCCAATCCAAACCACAGTGAGATAACACCACACGCCTACCAGAACAGCAAAAATTGAGAAGACTGGAAATTGTGAATGCAGCAAGCACATAAAGCAACAAGAAATCTCACACATTACTGGTAGGCTTGTAAAATGGTACAACAGCTTTGGAAAACAGTTTGGCACTTCCTTGAAAAGTTAGTTATCATTTGACCCAGAACTTCCATTCCTTTGTATAAATACAGGAATATGCAAAAGCTATATTCACACCAAAATTTACACATGGATACCCATAAGAGCATTATGCACAATAACCAAAAGGTAGTAACAACCCAAATGCCTATCAACTGATGAAGAGATAAACAAAATGTGGTATATCCATGCAATGGAATAGTATTCAGCCTTGAAAAGGAAGGAAACTGTGACATGTGCTACAGCATGGATGAACCAAGAAGACATGCTAAGTAAAAGAAGCCAAACATTAAAGGTCACAAATTGCATAATTTCATTTACATGCAATGTCCAGATTATGTAAATCCATAGAGATTGAAAGTAAATTAATGGTTGCAAGGAGATAGGAGGAGGTAGGAGGGAATGGGGAATGACTACTAATGGGAAATTGATGTCTTTTTAGTGTGAAGGAAATGTTCTGGAATTAAGTAGTGATGACGGTTGCACAGCCTCGTAATATACAAAAAACAGCTTAATTATACAACTAAATTGTGAAAGGGTGAAAGATTATGGCATGTGTGTTATATGTCAAAAACTGAGAAAAAATACACCATGCACTGAGTATGTACATTTCATAGTTTCCTTACATATGAAATAAGTAGAAGATACCATGACATTCATTGTCCAGTTTTTTCTTACATAAAAATTAAAGGCTCAAAGATTTTAAATACTAAGATATTTGGGGGTTGATTAGCTATTTTGTTTTAGGCTTTTTTAGGATTTTAAAAATTATTTTTGCCTTTCCTCCTCATCTTGGGGGAAAGAATTCATTTTTTCACCATTACGAATCACGTTAGCTATAAGCTTTTTGTAGACACTTTTAAAAAATCTGATTAAGCAGTTCCTTTTTCTATGCCTAGTCTTCTGAGAGTTTTTTTTTAAATCATGAATGCATGTTGAATATTGACAAATGCTTTCTCTGCATGCATCAGTTTATATGATCATATAGTTTCTCTCCCTCAGGCTGTTAATATGATGGGTTACATCAATTTTCAAACGATGAACAACACATGCATTCCTGAGATAAACCCCACGTAGTCATCATATGACTTTTTTATCTATTGCTGAATTCAATTTGCTAATATACTGTTGAGGTTTTATGTGCCTATGTTCATGAATGATATTATTCTGTAGTTTTCTTGGAAGTTTAAGCTCTTGATTTAAGAACTTGTTTTATAATATAATGTGTAATGCCATACTATTTTCTCTAAGCACTGCTTTAGGAGCATCTCAGAAATTTTGATATATCATATTTTAATTTTCATCCAGTTCAAAATATTTTCTGGTTTCCTTTGAGACTTCAACTTCAACCCATAAACTGTTTAGAAGTGTGTTCTTCCATGTCCAGGTACTTAGAAAGTTTCCCGTTATCTTTTTGTTCTTGATTTCTTCTTTAAATCCATTATTTAAAGAACATGCTTAGTATGATTCCAATTTGTTTAAATTTGTTAAGACCTATGTTATGACCCACTATATGGTACATCTTGGGGAATGTTCCATGTGCATTTGAAAAGAATGTGTATTGTGCTGTTACCAGATAAAGTGTTGTATGAAATGTCAATTTGATACAGTTGTTTGATGATGTTCAGTTTTTCTATTTCTTTTTTTTTCAAGATTTTATTTATTTATTTGACAGAGAGAGATCACAAGTGGGCAGAGAGGCAGGCAGAGAGACTGGGGGGAAGCAGGCTCTCTGCTGAGCAGAGCCCGATGCAGGGCTTGATCCCAGGACCCTGAGATCATGACCTGAGCCGAAGGCAGAGGCTTAACCCACTGAGCCACCCAGGTGCCCCCAGGTTTTCCATTTCCTTTCTTATTTCCTGTCTACTTGTTCTATCAATTACTTACAGAGCAATGTTAAAGTCTCCAACTTTAACTATGGGTTTGTCCATTTCAGCTTTTTAAAATCAATTTTGGTTCATATATTTTGAGGTTAAGTTTATACACATTTGAGATTGTTATGTCCTCTTGGTGAATTGACTCTTTCAGCATTATCTTTATCTCTGTTAATTTTCCTTGTAGGATATATCACTACAGAATCTACAAATACTGTAAGGGTAATAAGAGAATACTACGCACAACTCTCTTCACACAATTTTACTAGTTTGACAGTAATACAGCCACCTCCAACTTTCTTTTGACTAGTGTTTCAAGTCATATCTTTTCCTACCCTTTTACTTTTTTTCTTTGCATTAACTTTTTAAAAAAGATTTTACTTATTTATTTGACAGACAGAGATCACAAGTAGGCAAAGAAGCAGGCAGAGAGAGAGGAGGAAGCAGGCTCCCCGCTGAGAAGAGAGCCCAATTCGGGGCTCGATCCCAGGACCCTGGGATCATGACCTGAGCTGAAGGCAGAGGCTTTAACCCACTGAGCCACCCAGGCGCCTCTTTGCATTAACTTTTAGGTGAGTTTCTTGCAGGTAAAATATACTTGGATCAACTTTTTGATCCATTTGGACAATCTCAATTCTTTAATATGTGTGTTTAAAACATTTATATTTAATATAATCATGCATGTGATTGGATTTAGACCTACCATTTCATTACTTGTTCTCTGTTTGTTTCTTCTGTTTTTCAATTCTCTGTTGTTTTATTTCCCACCCTCTTTTGGATTATTTGACATTTTTATTATTTTTCATGCTTCTATTGAGTTTTTAAAAAACTTTTTAGTGGTTACAATATATACTCCTGGATTACAATACTTTTCATATACTACTAGAAATAAATATTTTACCACTTCAAGTAGAATATACAAATCTTGCCACTATTTGGTCCATTTACCCTCCCCTTTTCTGTTGTAGTTGTCACATTTTACATCTACAAACACTGGAAACCCCATCAGACCTTACTATACATTTTTTTCATCATGTTAAGTACACTATTTAGTCCCCGTCACCTATTTCCCCCATCCTGCAACCGACCTCCCTTCAGCTAAGAGTCTATTTCTTGCTTTCTCTCTTTATCTTTTTCCTCCGCTCATTTGTTTCTTAATTTCCACATATGTTTGAGACAATATGGTATTTGTCTTTCTCTGGCTGACTTCTGTAGCTCAGCATTATACTCTCTAGCTCTATCCATGTTTTGTAAATGGCAAGACTTCATTCTTTTTATGGCTGAGTAATATTCCATCGTATAAAATATACCACAACTTCTTTACCCAGTGGGTACCTGGGCTGCTTCCAGAGTTTGGCTATTGTAAATAATGTTTCAATAAGCATAGGGGGACACATAGCCCTTTGAATTAGTGTTTCTGCATTTTGGGGGTAAATACCCAATAGTGAGATTACTGGATCAAAGATTAGTTTTATTTTTACTTTTTTGAGGAATACCCATACTGTTTTTCACAGTGGCTGCACCAGTTTTCATTCCAACTAACTGCACAAGAGCATTTCTTTTCCTCCACATTCTTGCCTACACTCATTGTTTCTTGTGTTGCTGATTTTAGGCATTCTGACAGGTGTGCAGTGATATTTCATTGGAGTTTTGATTTGCATTTCCCTGGTGATGAGTGATATTGAGCATCTTTTCATGTGTCTGTTGGCCATTTAGATGTCTTACTTGGAGAAATATCTGTTCACGTCTTCTGCCCATTTTTATTTTTTTTTAAGATTTTATTTATTTATTTGACAGAGAGATCATAGGTAGGCAGAGAGGCAGCAGAGAGAGAGGGGGAAGCAGGCTCCCCACTGAGCAGAGAGCCCAATTCGGGGCTCGATCCCAGGACCCTGGGATCATGACCTGAGCTGAAGGCAGAGGCTTTAACCCACTGAGCCACCCAGGCGCCCCTTCTGCCCATTTTTAAATTGGAGTATTTGTTTTTTAGGTGTTGAGTTGTATCAGTTCTTTATATATTTTGGATACTAGTCCTTTATCAGATGTGTCATTTGCAAATGTCTTCTCCTATTAAGTAAGTTGCCTTTTAGTTTGGTTGATTGTTTCCTTCATTGGGCAGAGCTTCTTATTTTGATGTAAGTACCAATAATTCGGTTTTGCTTTTATTTCTCTTGCCTCAGGAGACATATATAGAAAAATGTTACTATGGCCAATGTCAGAGAAATTACTGAGTCTCTCTTCTAGGATTTTTATGGTTTCAGGTCTCACATTTAGGTCTTTAATCCATTTTTATTTTATTTTTGTGTATGGTGGAAGAAAGTGGTCCAGTTTCATTGTTTTGCATGTAGTTCTCTAGTTTTCCCAATACAATTTTCTGAAGAGACTGTCTTTTTCCCATAGTATATTCATTCCACCTTTGTCAAAGACTAACTGACCATATAATTGTTCATTTATTTCTGGCTTTTCCATTCTATTCCATTGATATAGGTGTCTATTTTTATGCCAATACCATACTGTTTTAATTACTACAGCTTTGTAACTTGAAGTCTGGAATTGTGATACCTCAAGTTTTGTTTTGATTTTTCCAAGTTGTTTTGGCTATTCACAGACCATATTATAAATTTGGTTTTCAAACATTATATATATTTTAAATAATCTAAGAAGAAAAAATTTAAAGCATTTAAGAAAAAAAAAGGCTTTACCTAGGTAGTCACCATTTCTGTTATTCTTCTTCATTCCTACCTTTTCAGGTTTCCCTCTGGTATCCCTCCCCTTCCATCTGAAGAACTCTTTTCAGATTTCTTTTTTTTTTAATATTTTACTTATTTATTTGACAGAAAGACAGTGAGGGTGGGAACACAAGCAGGGGGAGTGAGAGAGGGAGAAGCAGGCTTCCCACCAATCAGGGAGCCTGACGTGGGGTCGATCCTAGGACCCTGGGATCATGACCTGAGCCAAAGGCAGACACTTAATGACTGAGCCACCTAGGTGCCCCTCAAATTTCTTTTAGATCAGGTCTACATGTGATAAATTCTTCCTTTTCTTTCTTCTGAGAATGTCTTTATTCTGCCTTAATTCTTGAAGTGTATTTTTGTGGGATGCAGAATTAGGTGTTGACAGTTCTTTTCTTTCAGCACTTGAAAAATGTTGTCCCACATCTTCTGATCCCCATGTTTTCTGATGAGAAATTTGAAATTATTTTAATCATTCTTTCCCTATACGTAGTTCTTTGTTACTCTTTGGCTGCTTAGAATATTGATTTTGTCTTTTATTTTCAGTTGTTTAATTGTGACGTGTCTGGGGATGGATCTGTTCATCCTGTTTGGATTTTAGTGAGTTTCTTCCATCTGTAATTTCAATCTGTTGCCAAATCTGGAATGTTTCAGACCATTATTTCTTCAAATACTTTTTACACATAGTACTTTTCCTACTGTCTTTCTGGAATTCAAATGACATAAACATTAGATCTTCTGGGTATTGTTCTACAGGTCCTTGTGATGTTTTTTGTTTTTAGTTTAGTTTTTTTTCTCTCTCTCTCTCTGTTATTCAGCTTAAACTTTCTTCATGTTCACCAACCCCTTCCCCCTTATCTCCATTCTATTAGTCATCCCATCTAGCTTTTTTTTTTTTCCCCCTTTCAGTTATTGTGTTCTTCAACTCTATAATTTCTTTTTGGTTCTTTTTGAAATCTTCTATTTCTCTGCCAAACCTGTCTATTTTTCCATTTGTTTCAAGTGTGCTCATCCTTTTTCTTGGAGCATGGTTATAATGAACTTAAAGTCTGTCTGATAATCCCAACGTCTGTGTTACCTCTGAGCTGACATGATGACTGTCTCTCCTCTTGTTAGAATTTGACATTTTCGGGGTGCCTGGGTGGCTCAGTCAGTTAAGCATCTGCCTTCAGCTCAGGTCATGATCTCTAGGTCCTGGGATGAAGTCCTGCATCACGGCAGGGAGCCTGCTTCTCCCTCTTGCTGTACCCCTCCCTCCCTCCCTCTCTCTCTCTTTCAAATAAGTAAATAAAATCTCTTTTAAAATAATTTGGGGGCGCCTGGGTGGCTCAGTGAGTTAAGCCTCTGCCTTCGGCTCACGTCATGATCTCAGGGTCCTGGGATCGAGCCCCACATTGGGTTCTCTGCTCAGCAGGGAGCCTGCTTCCTCCTCTCTGTCTCTGCCTGCCTCTCTGCATACTTGTGATCTCTATCTGTCAAATAAATAAATAAAATCTTTTTAAAAATTTAAAAAAAATAAAAAATAAAATAATTTGATATTTTCATGGTTCTTAATATGCATGCAATTTTGCATTGTATCCTGAACATTTTGAATATTGTGTTATGAGACCCTGGGTCTTATATAAATCCTATGGAAAATGTTGATTTTGTTTTGCTTTGCTTTGTTTTAGCAGGCCATTGACCTGCTCTACATGTTAGCTCTAATTCTCTATTTTCTACCAACTTTTTGGGCACTACAACTTCATTAGCTCAGTTTTCAAAGCTGCTACAGTGCTGTTCAGATCTTCCTGTATGCGCACCACCTAGTTGTCAGTCTCAGACCTGGGAGGTTGTCTACCCCATAGTTCAATTTCCAAAACTTTGGTGTACAGTTTAGGGTGGAATTCACACATGCATTACTTGGAGGTGAGATCATGAATTCATACACAGCTTTGTGGGATCTCTTTTTTTGGTGTCTATGATTTCCTTAATACCTTCCAGTCTCAGGGGGATATCCCTTGGTGTAGTTTGCTTCATCTATTTTGGGTTTGGGGTTCATTGAGCTTCTTGAATCAGTAGGATTATAGTTTTTATCAAATTCAGAAAGTTTCCAGCCATTATTTTTTCAAATGTTTTTCTGCTTCCTGACCACAAGGACCCTAACCCAATTCTATTGTTGTCTCTATGTTATGCATGATTGGAGTCCCTCTGGTTGGGGAAACAAAGACACATCATAACCAAATTGCTCAAAACTAGTAATAAAGAGAAAATCTTAAAAGCCTCCAGAAAAATAAAGACACATTATTTACAGAGGAACAAAGATAAAGTTGACAGCAAGCTTTGTGTCAGAAACATTACAAGTGACATTTAAGAATGGGAAAATGATATGAATAGACATTTCTCCAAAGAATATATACTGATAGCCAAAAATGATATGAAAAGATACTCAGGATCACTGATCATTACATAAATGCAGATCAAAAATCACAATGAGATACCATGTGAGAACCATTAGGATGGCTATATATATATATATATATATATAAATTTATATATTAAAAATAAATTTTTAATTTATTTTAAAAATAAATTTTAAAACATTATTTTAAAAATAGAAAATAAAAAATGTTGGAGAGGATATGAAGAAATCAAATTTCTGTGCACTGCTAGTGGGAAATGGTATGGTAGTACCTCAAAAAATTAAAAATAAAATTACTGTATAATCCAGCAATTCCACTTCTGGGAATATATCCCAATGAATTGAAAGCAAGGACTTGAACAAATATTTGTACACCCATGTTTAAAGAACATTACTAATAATAGCCTGAAGGCGGAAGCGATCCAAGTGTCCATTAATGAATGAGTAAATAAACAAAAGGTGGTATATCCATACAATGGAGTATTATTCAGCCTTTAAAAGGAGGAAATTCTGACACCTGCTACAACATGGATGAACCTTGAAGACATTATGCTGAGTGAAATAGCCAATCACAAAAGGCCACTCAGTATAGGATTGGGTTTACAGCAGAAAATAGGCAAACCTACAGAGATGGAATGTAGATTACTGGTTGCCAGGGGTTGGGGGGAGGGTAGAATTAGGACTAATTGCTAATACATATGTGGTTTCCTTTGGGGGTGATAGAAACACTCTGAACTTAAATAATGGTGATTGGTTGCACGACACAGTGAATATACTAAAACCCACTGACTACACTAAATACACTAAAATAGTGAATTCCATTAAATGAATTATATATTTGTCTTTAAATGGCTATAAAACATATAAAAGAAAACAGCCTCTTATAATGTATAAAGCTTCAAGGAAAAATTCACAATTATTGTCAGAGATTTTTAAGTATCTATCAAAAACTGATAGAACAAGTAGACAGAAAACCACAAAGGATATGAAAGACTTGAACAGTGCTGTCAACCAATTTGACCTAATTAACATTTTTATAACACTCTACATGAACAACAGTAATGTATGCATTCTTGTTCAGTGCACACGGGACATTTATCAAGATAGGCCATATTCTGGACTATAAAAGGATCCTCAACACATTTAAAAGGAACCAAGTCATACAAAGTGTGTTTTCTGAACACAGTGGAATTAAATTAGAGCTCTGAAAAACCTCCAGGCATTTGTAAACTAAAAACACACTTCTAAATGTCCATGGAACAAAGAATAAATCAAAAGAAAAATTAGAAAGTATTCTGATCCGAATGAAAATTGAAATACAACATATCAAAATTTATAGAGTGCCATTAAAGCAGCGGTGATTACTGAAACAGATATTTCATTCAAGAAGATCTATAGATGCCAATATGCACACAAAAAGAGGCTCAACCTCATTCGTCACCAGGAAAATGGAAACTAAATCCACAATTAGCTATCACCCCATATCCATTAAAATGGCTAACTCTCATACACTCCTGGTAGAGAAGAAAAATTGTACAAACACTTTAGAAAACCTTTTAGCAGTTTCTTAAAAAGTTAAACGTACAACTATCTTACTATCCATCACTTCCACTCCTGGCTTTGGATCCAAGAGGAAAAAAATATGTTCATATGAAATTTTGCACATGGATATTCATAAAAGCTTTATATGTAATAGCCCCAAAATGGAAATAACCCAAATGTATCCATCAGCATGCGACTACATTGTGCTGCATTAAATGTGGTATATCTATATAATAGAATATTATTTAGCACTTAAAAAGGAGCAAACTGGGGCGCCTGGGTGGCTCAGTGGGTTAAAGCCTCTACCTTCAGCTCAGGTCATGATTTTGGGGTCCTGGGATTGAGCCCCACATTGGGCTCTCTGCTCAGCAGGGAGCCTGCCTCCCCCTCTTTCTCTGCCTGCTTCTCTGCCTACTTGTGATCTCTCTCTCTGTCAAATAAATAAATAAAATCTTTTAAAAATAGGAGCAAACTAACGACAAATGTAAAACATGGGTAAGTCTTAAAGTAATTATGATGAAAAATAAACCTGACAAAAAAGAATATATATGGCATGATTGCATTGATATAAAATTCTAGGAAATGCAAACCAATCTATAGTTATTGAAGCCAATTAATGGTGGCGAAGAGAGAGATTACAAAAGGTCACTTTTGGGGGTGATGGATATATTTACTCTCTTCATTGAGGAGATAGTTTCGTAGGTGGGTACATAAGTCAAAATGTTTTATCAATTTTTTTTGTTTTATCAGATTTTTATCAAACTTTAAATGTGTGGAATTTTTGGTAAAGTATACCTCAATTTAAAAACAAAAGTTTAAAAAAAGAAGTTTTATCCAAGAAATGGAAAGAATGAAAATGCAAGTGAAATGGAAACAATATTCAGATTGTTATTCAACATTGCCAAGTCTTGTTGTTGTTGTTGTTGTTGTTGTTATTGTTGTTGAGTCTTCAATTAGTTCATCCCTTGAAGTTCCCAGGGACATGGGTTGGTAAATTCCCTTCTAAGACTAAAACAGCTTAAATTTTGCTTTCTGTCACTTGCGACTCAAGAGTGCTAAGTAGTACAATCCTAACCTCTGAAAGAATAAGATGCAGCCTGGAGAAATTAAGAAAAAAATCCCGTTTACAATTGCACCCAAAATAATAAGATACCTAGGGATAAACCTAACCAACAAGGTGGGAGACCTGTCTTCTGAGAACTATAACACATTGATGAAAGATATTCAAGACAACACAAAGAAATGGAAAGACGTTCTATGTTCATGCATTGGAAGAATAAATATTATTAAAATGTCTATACTACTCAGAGCAATCTACACATTTAATGCAATCAGTATCAAAATACCAACAGAATTTTTTTAATATTTTATTTGCTTATTTATTTGTTAGAAAGAGAGAGAGAGAAAGCACACAAGCAGGCAGAGAGGCAGGCAGAGGCGGAGAGAGAGGCAGGCTCCCTGCCGAGCAAGGAGTCCGATGCAGGACTTGATTCCAGGACCCTGGGATCACGACCTGAGCTGAAGGCAGTGGCCCAACCCACTGAGCCACCCAGGCATCCCCCAACAGAATTTTTCACAGAACTAGAACAAACGATCCTAAAGTTTGTATGGAACGACAACAGACCCCAAATAGCCAAAGCAATCTTGAAAAACAAAGCTGGAGACACCACAATCCTGGACTTCAAGTTATATTTCAAAGCTGTGGTAATCATAAAGCATGGTACTGGCAGAAAAATAGACACATATATCAACAGAATAGAATAGGAAACCCAGAAATGGACCCACAACTGTATGGTCAATTAATCTTTGACAAAGGAGGAATGAATATCCAATGGGAAAAACACAGACTCTTCAACAAATGATGCTGGGAAAATTGGACAGCAATATAAAAAAGAATGAAAGTGGACCACCTTCTTACACTATACACAAAAATAAATTCAACATTATTAAAGACCTAACTGTGAGACCTGAAACCATAAAAATTCTAGAAGGGAACACAGGCAATAACTTCTTTGACATCAGCAAATTCTTTCAAGATATGTCTCCTGAGGAAAGGGAAATGAAAGCAAAAATACACTATTGATATTACATCAAAATAAAAAGCTCTGCACAAGGAAACAATCAACAAAACTAAAAGACAACCTGCTGAATGGGAGTAGATATTTGGGAATGATGTATCCAATAAAGGGCTAGTATCCAAAATATATAAAGAACTGATATAACTTGGGGGCCCTGGGTGGTGCAGTCCTTTGGGCTTCTGGCTCTTCGTTTCTGCTCAGGTCATGATCTCGAGTAGTAGGATGGCGCCCAGTATGGGCTCCGAGCCCAGGGAGGAGTCTGCTGGGGCTTCTCTCTCCCTTTACCTCTGCCCCTCCCCACCCTCTCTCTCTCTCAAATAAATAAATTATTAAAAGAAAACAACAACAACAACAACAACTGATACAGCTCAACACCTAAACAAATAATCTAAATTAAAAATGGGCAGAGAACATGAACAGACATTTCTCCCCAGAAGACATCCAGAAAGCCAACAGACACATGAAAAGATGCTTTTCATCACTTATCATCAGGGAAATGCAAATCAAAACTCCAATGAGATATTATCACACCTGTCAGAATGACTAAAACCAACAACACAAGAAACAACAGGTGTTGGTGAGGATGTGGAGGAGAAGGAACTCTTGTGTCCTGTTGGTTGGAATGCAAATTTGTGCAGCCACTGTGGAAAACAGTATGGAGCTTCCTCAAAAAGTTCAAAATAGAATTACCTTACGATCCAGCGATCACACTGGATATTTACCCAAATAATTCAAAGGTATACAGGCCCCCTGATGCTTATAGCAACATTATTTGCAATAGCCAAGATATGGAACCAGCCCAAGTGTCCATTGATTGATGAATGGATGAAGACGATAAACAATGAATACTATTCAGTTATATAAAAAAAAAGAATAAAATTTTGTCATTTGTAATGACCTGGGTGGAGCTAAGTGAAATAAGTCAGCAGAGGAAAACAAATACCATATGATTTCACTCATATGTGGAATTTGAGAAACAAAACAGACAAGCAAAGGGGTGGGGGAGTGAGTGAGAAAGAGAGAGAGAGAGAGAGAAAGAGCAAGAGAGAGGCAAAGCAAGAAACAGACAATAATAGAGAACAATGTAATGGTTACTGGAGGTGAGGGGTGGGGGTGGGCTAAATAGATGGTGGGGATTAAGGAGTTCACTTGTCATGATGAGCACAGCATGATGTATGGAACTGTTGAATTAGTACATTGTACACCTGAGACTAATATAACACTGTATATGACTAACTGAAATTAAGGGGAAAAAAGACTGGGATGCAGCCTAGAATGGAAACAAAATGTGGGTGCAAGGAATTAGAGGTATCAATTACCTTTTGGAACTTTAAAAGTAGAAGTAGAAGGAAAGGAGAGTAGATCCTCCAGAAGATAGCTAGGAAAGCTCTTGACTGACCTAGCTCTATACAATGCACAGCTTGTTTGGATGAGGTTGTACTGTTAACATACAAAGGCCATCCTGCTTTGTAGGGTCTCTGTGATGTTGGCATGTACCATCATGAAAAGGAGTCTGGACTGGGATTCTGGCAATGGAGGTCATCTCTGCCACTAGTGTGCTGTGTGACTTTGGGCAAGTTACAGCTCCTCTCTGGCCTTCATTGACTCATCAGTAATAGGAAGGGGTTGATGAAATGATCTCAGACAAACCATCTTCAATTCTGTCCATCTTTCAAACAACCAAACAAATCAATTCTGCATGTGGCAGCGGGTAGGAACTTGGGCCTGCTTAAGTAGTGGAAGAAGGATGGTGAATCTGGCAATATAAGGTGTGTTGGAGCTAGTAACTTAGATCACTATATCACAGGGCAAGGTAGTATGGCATGTTTTTGTTTGGGTTCTTTCTTTTCACCTCTCACCCCCCATGCTCAATATACTCCAGCTTCTGTGGAGGGTTGCTACTGTCCCACTGATGGAAACTGAAGGCCTTTTCTATCCCCACATTTCCCACTTGCTCGATGTACACAGTGAATGGAAGTTCAGGCTCTGGAGTCAGACGGATATAGATTTAAAGTCTAGTCCTGCCAGTAACAAGCTGTGTATCTTGGCCAAGCCCCTACATCTCTCTGAACATCAGTTTCCTCTTCTCAACAATGGAGAATAAAAGTTGTATCAAATAATGATAGGCTAAGTTGCAGCAAAAGTCAACCCCCAAATCTCAGCGGCCTAGTCAAAGTTTATTTCTCACTCATTGTGGTAGGCAGCCTCTAAAATGGTTCCCAGCAAGCGCTCCCTTCTGGGAGTCATTCTTTTGAAAAATCCCTGCTCATGGGTATGGGCTGGACCTAGGTTACAAAAAAAGGTAGGACTTCAGCATTGCTGCTTCTTCTTCTTCTTCTTCTTCTTCTTCTTCTTCTTCTTCTTCTTCTTCTTCTTCTCTCTTTCTCTCTCTCTTTCTCTCTCAATCCACTTGCCATGGTATGAGTGGCCTTATGGAGAGGCCCAAGTGGCAAGGAACTGAGGGAGATCACCAGCCAACAATCAGCAAGCAGCTGAGGTCCTGAAGCCTGTGAGTATCTGAGTCTTTCCAATAGCCACATGGATGACCTTGGAAGCCAACTCTCTCTCTGCCAAGCCTTCAGATGAGACCACAGCCCAGGACAACACCTCGATTGCAGACTTATAAGAGACCTGAGGTAGAGGTACCCAACTAAGCTGTGACAAAAATTCCTGATCCACAGAAATTGTGAGATAATATATGTTTCTGAAACACTCCATGTCAATCCTCTAAGTTATGAGATCACTTGTTACATAGCTATATGTCCACAGTGGTCTGAAAAGGAGTGCTTGACCTACTCTAGTCAGGGACCCATGCTGCTGGAGGCTCCATCTCAACCCCCTCTTCCATGATCACCCCGACAGAGGAGGAATTGCACACCGACTCTTAAAACTCCCACCCCAAGAGCATCACATACCACTTCTATGTGTGTCTCATTGGCCAATGAAGTTACACAGTCACACCTAACTTCAAAGGATAGTGGAAGGAAAATAAATACAATATTTATTTAAATACAATAAATACAATAGCCCCTATGTCTCCTACAATAAAATCTGCCTCGAAGAATTTTTGCAGGGACCATTAAAGTGCTGTATCAGGATGCTTGTGACTACACATAAGAGAAAACGCCATGGGAACTTAAATAATAAAAGTTTAAACAATCAAGGGAATTTTTTGACTCATACTTTTTGGCAAAATATCTAGAGGCAGGATTATTGCAGGTAAGACATCCAGTTACTCAAAGATGCAGAGGATTGATTTCTTTGCCTCCCTTCCCCATATTTTGAGATATTAGTCCCATTCTAAACCTTGCTCCCCTCAGAGCTCCATAGTGGTTGCCAGAAACCAGAAGATTCCCTACTCAATCCATCAGGGAAGAGTGGTCACAGGAGTCCTAAGCTTTCCACTGATTGGATCAGCCTAAGTCATATGCCCAAGGTGCCTTAAAGCAAATCGTGATGGCATGTGAGGATTGTTTCCCTGGGTCATTTGCTCAGATCTCCAAGTCAGTTTCCCCAAAACCACATGGATCTCCAAGTAGAAGTGGAGTATGTGGATAGTGCTTACACAAGTGCCTGACATTGTTTTTTCTCAGTATGATCTACTATTCCTTTCCTATTTATTTATTTATTTATTTATTTATTTATTTATTTATTTATTTTACTATTCCCTTCTTTGAAGTTTCTTCCCTTGATAAAGCTATTTCAGTGAAGGGCATGTGGCTGGCTCAGTTAGTGAGTGACTGGCTGATCAAGTGACTCTTCATCTTTGGGTTGTGGGTTCAAGCCTCACATTGGGTGTAGAGATTACTTTAAAAAAGTAAACATTTTAAAAAGCCATTTCAGTGATGAATTTGCAAATATCTACTGGATTTGAAAATGCTTTGCTAATTGAAAACACTAGACAAATCTCCGAGATTATTACTATTGTTATAGACAAGCAGTATTCAACTGAGACACACCAGCATCTTCCTCATTCACCGTATTTTAGCCACAGTGGCATTTTTTTTTCTTTTCCAGAAACACACCAAGCTTATGTAGGTATTAAGATCTTTGTATACCATGTTTGTTTCTCTTTCTTTTGATTTCTATTCCCCTGGATTTCTTTTAACTGGCTCCTCTCATCAGAATATTTCCTGACCTTCCTATATTCAATCACTATGTGACTCTCTTCATAGCATGTATTAATTATCTGAAATTATTTTGTTCATTAGCTCATTTAGTGTCTTACTCTTCAAACCAGAACTTTGGGTAGGCAAGGACTTTCTGTCTTGTTCACAGACACATCCCCAGCATCTAGCACAGGACTTGACACATATTAACCACAAAGGAGATGTGTGTTCAAAGAAAGAAGAAACAAATGATTAAATGTAACATCTCCACCGACTGCTGGGCCTCTGTTTGTTGTAAGGTGTGTCTCAAGTAATTGCCAGATTTTACAAATTACTAGCTTTGAAAAAGACACAAAGAACGTATTCAAGGCTATCCTTGTAAGCACGTCTCTTTTAGTCACTTCATTCTGGAGAGGAAGAGAGACGAATAGAAAGACTTGGGCATTTTGAAATGAGTGTAATTTGTCTTGTGGCTCCTCTGTTTCAATTTAGCGTGCATCAGAATTATCTGCTTATTTACCTCAGATTATAGGGCACCACCTCAGTTTCTGAGTGGGGGTTCAAGAATTTGCATTTCTAAGAAGTTATCATATAGTGCTGACGCTACTGGTTGCAGAACTATGCAGGGGGAACAGCTACCACAATCTAAATGGACAACACATTTTAAAGTAGGATTAGTATCTGCGGCTATTTTAAATTACTGTAGTGCTTTACTCCTCTGCAACATTTTTTGACTTTCACTAAAATCCGTGTACATCCATAGATGTGTGTCCTAAAAGTCAAAATATCTGTCTTGTGTGTTGCAAGATCAAAGATTCAGGACCAAATGCTGCCATAGAACATTCAGGGTCATTTCCATCTTAGAATGCATGTGTTAAAGCCATTCATCTAAATATGTCCCAAATTCACCAATTTATTTCAACCCATACTTTCAAGATACAATTATTATTATTATATTTCATGTTGACTACTACAAAATCTTCCTAAATGGCTAACATCATCCATGTGAAACCAGGCAAACTTTTCTAAATACAAATCCAATGATTCTACTTGTTTATATAAAACTCTAATTTCCCAATCTCCTCAAGGAGAAGTCCAGTATCTTTAAGACAGCTGACTTAATGTGATCACTGTCTACCGTGTAGCCCCATCTCCTACCACCCCCCTTCAACTATGATGAGCTCCTTTCAGTTCATTGATGTCAGATAGCAAACTCCCTCCCACCACAAGGTCTGACCATATGCTGTTTTGTCAGGAAAATTCTATCTCCCTTACATTACTAACTCCTATTCTTTTTTCAGAGTTCAGCTGGTATCATTTCTTCAAGAAAGACTTTCCTGTCGTTCCCAGGCTAGGTCAGTTTCTTCTGTTGCATGATCCTACCGAACTTTGTTCCATTCCTTCAGAGCACTACCCCCCCCCCTTTTTTAGGTCTTTATTTGTTCATTATCTTCAGGGAAGAAGGATCATGACTGTTTTTACTCACCAGTATATCCCTAGCACCTAGCACAGCACATTACTTATGCTCAATAAATGTTGGATGAAATTTATTTTTTTAAAGATTTTATTTATTTATTTGACAGAGAGAGATCACAAGTAGGCAGAGACGCAGGCAGAGAGAGAGGAGGAAGCAGGCTCCCCGCCAAGGAGAGAGCCCGATGCGGGACTCGATCCAAGGACCGTGAGATCATGACCTGAGCCGAAGGCAGAGGCTTAATCCGCTGAGCCACCCAGGCGCCCAATGTAAAATGTATGCTTATTTGCTCAATCCCTACTACGCACCAAACGGTATGGTAGGCCTTTAGAGGATACAGAGGTGAGTAAGACTTGAATTTAAGGAACTCCATGACAGTTAAGAGCAATGGATATGGTATGGACTTTGGAGACAATTTTCTGCTACAGACTGGATGTGCCTATATGAGAGGAACAAAGTGCTTTGGGAGCCAACTGGAGGAAGGACAGATCAATTCCAGACGGGGAGACTCACTCATTCAACATATACCTTGAATGAAAACGGAGTTCTCACTCTGGGCTGTGCACCGTTCTAGGTGTTTTCCGTGGCTGAGGTCATTGTAAGAATCTTACAGATGAGGAAAACAGGCAGAGGACGGCCAAGTTACTTGCCCAAAATCACACAGCCGGTAAGTAGTACGAAAGGGATTTGAATCCAGGCAACCTGTCTGGTTCCAGTCTTCATGACAGGAAGCGCTTCATGGAAGAGGTGGCAATTAAGCCAGGCTTGAAGGATTTGGCCGGGTGGAAAACGGGACAGCCATTCCGAGCAAAATCCGAGAAATATGCGCCTAATTACAAGTTTAATTTCTTCCTTTGCCCATCGCCCCATTAAATACCTGGAGGAATTTCACAAGCACACGGAGAAAGAGAAAAGGAAAAGAAAGCGAACTTCCGGTTACGGGGAGAAGCGGAACTGTATCCATGGGAACAGTAACTGGTTCCCAGGTAGGTGTGCTCTCGCGGTGCTTGAGCCGGCGGAAGTGACGTCGGGCCGCCGTTGAGGCCCTGTGGAGGATCGGTGCGGCCCCTCCTCCCAGAGCGGCCGCCTTTTCCCGCGTGAGCTGCCTCTGCTGCTCCGGCCGCCGGGGGGAAACATGGCGTCTGCCCTGGAGCAGTTCGTGAACAGTGTCCGACAGCTCTCGGCTCAAGGTGAGGCCCTGGGCCGCCGGGCTGGGCCTGGGCGGGCCCTCCGGGCTGCGGGGACGGGCTTGCAACCCCAGCCGCCAGCGCGGACGGCTGGGACCTCCCTGTTAGTCCCGAGCCTCGTCTCCGGGGCCGGGCTCGGGGTTGCGGCGCTCAGACCACGGAGGGGTCGGGCGCGCTCTCGGTCTCCGTTGCTCTCTCGTCTGCCGCTCCGTGCGCTCGGCGACCTGGCCGCCTCCCATCCCTGGGGCTGGCTGGACCCTCCTCCCCCCGGCCCGGGCCCCTTCCACTCGGGCGCTTCTCTTGACAGTTTTGGGGGCGTGACTTCCGCCGAGCGCCGGTTGGCCGTTCGGCCTTCCTTCCCTGTGGTAATTGGTGCACAGCCTCGTCTGTCACGGTGGCGCCTGGCCGCCTCTGGACTAGGCCTCGGGCAGCGGGCGCGAGACGAATCCTTTCTGGGTGCCTTGGCTCGGAGGCTTGCCTTGGCCGGCCCCTCAGCTGCCGGCCGGCGCGCCCTCGGGAAGCCTCCGCGCCTGTTTTAGTCCGGCAGAGTGCCGAGCGAGCTCTCGCTTGTAGGGCTCCATTTCCAGGGGTGGAATGGTGACCATTATTACTTAAATGTTCATGCCCTTTGGTTCATTCATCTCATCACCTGAATAGAGAATGATGGACTCAGAATTAAAGTAATCAGCTGCAGGCTGTGAAGGGCCCTTTAACCACACCGTTTCTTCGTCTCTAAAATAAAAATATTTCCCTACTTCAAAGAGGTGTTGGGATTGAATGAGAGGAAGCCTGTACAAGCATTTGAAACAGTACCTATTATATGCGGTGCAGTAGATGCAGTTATAAATTATGGCTAGCAGCTGTTAACTGTAAAGTTCTAGGAGCTACATGACCTTGGACACGTCACCTTTAATCTCTTGAGTCTTTCCCTTTGTAAAAATGGAGAGTGCTCTCACTGTTACTGTAAGTTAACTGATCGGGTATGAAGCCATGCTTAACGAAATATTTCTGCTTTCCCTTATTATTGATGGAAACGAGGTTCACAGGGAAGGCACAGACTTGCAGTCTCTGGGAATGAAGAAACCGTTCTTTCATTCATTTATTTATGCCACCAACTATTTGGCTTCTGCTTCCTGGGATGTACTATAGCTACTTAGATTTGGGTTGGAATCTTGTCAGTCACTTCCTATGTGAGCCACTTAATTTCCCTAGGCCAGTTTTCTCACTTACAAAGTGGAACTATTTAGCGTCAAGTGAGATTTCTCTGAAAGCTTTGTATGCTTGCTGTGCAAGTCACTGCTTTAGGCACAGTCTGCCAGGCAGAGATGAACATGATACTTCCACTGCCTGTGGCTTCTGTGCCTCATGCTCACTGCATAGTAAATGTTTATGAGGTTTCTGTTTTTTCTGTTCTTACTCAGAATTTTCTAATGTGGACCTTAAGCAAAGGGAATTTCATAATATCCAGCTTTCTTTGAGTGAAGGAAATCTCATTGGCCACATCTCTGATTGGGCTCATGTCAGAAGCACCCTGTGGCACTGAACTACTGTTGCCTCTCTCCTTGGCCCACACTAGTTAACTATCTTAGGTTTTCATAGTAACCGAAGTTTTATTTTAAAGATTTTTTATTTATTTATTTGACAGATGGAGATCACAAGTAGGCAGAGAGGCAGGCAGAGAGAGAGGGGGAAAGCAGACTCCCCGCTGAGCAGAGAGCCTGATGCGGGGCTCGATCCCAGGACCCTGAGATCATGACCTGAGCTGAAGGCAGAGGCTTAACCCACTGAGCCACCCAGGCGCCCCATTTTTTTTAAACTTTTTTTTTTTTTTAAGATTTTATTTATTTATTTGACAGGCAGAGATCACAAGTAGGCAGAGAGGCAGGCAGATAGAGAGAGAGGTGGAAGCAGGCTCCCTGCTGAGCAGAGAGCCCGATGCAGGGCTCGATCCCAGGACCCTGGGATCATGACCTGAGCTGAAAGCAGAGGCTTTAACCCACTGAGCCACCCAGGTGCCCTGACCCAGGTTTTATTTTAAGTCTCAACTCTGCATTGGTTACTTAATTGGGGGAAAAAATGGACTGAAATGCTTATTTCTGTGTGTTTCATATCATCGCAAGTTTATTTAGAGTAGTGAGTATAAAAAGGGAGGCAGATTATTTAACTAGAAGAAGCTGTTTCACGTTTACCAGTGAGATTTGTGATAAAATGATGGCATTTCCCCCATTCAACTTGTGTTATCTTGAAAGATGATAATTAATTAGATCACAGATTTTTTTTTTTATTTTGCATTGCATGTGATATAGTATATTTCTTTATTTTTGGTGAAAATTTTAAATTATAGTAGGGAAGCCACAGAAACAAAATTACCAAAGTTCCTAGCTATAGTCACTTGGATTTTAAGTATTATACTATTTAAGTGCTTTTGGGGTTTTTGATAAGCAAAAAAAGTCCCTTGGCTACTAAGTACAAATAGCTGATGTGTATAGCTTGAAGTTCAAAAGGCAAAAGAGAACTATAAAGGAGGAGACAAGAGGTTGTTGCCCATGGACTTATATAAACCCCATACATGCGGGGCACCTGGGTGGCTCAGTGGATTAAAGCCTCTGCCTTCGGCTCAGGTCATGATCCCAGGGTCCTGGGATCGAGCCCCGCATCAGGCTCTCTGCTCCGTGGAGAGCCTGCTTTCTCCTCTCTCTCTGCCTGCCTCTCTGCCTACTTGTGATCTGTCTGTCAAATAAATAAATAAAATCTTTAAAAAAAAAAAAAAAAAAAAAAAAAAAAAAAAACCCATACATGCCAACCCCACCCCCACCCCCGGAAAGACAGCTAGTAGTATTTGGAAGTATAGAGTGTGGCCATAGTGTCTGTTATCAGTATAACCCATCGAAATCAGTGAGTCTCCTGCAGAGTACCAACTCAGGCCTAATTAGATTCTATACCTTTTGTTAAAACAACATTTTGGGATGTGAGAAAAATTAGTGGATCAATTAGGAGATTAAGTAACAGGCTGTTGATTGACGGGCTGGTAAGCATGTATTCTGAAACTGGAGAAATGACATGGCCCATCGGCCTGACTTTGTGTTAAATGACCTAACCACCACAACCCCAGGGGATGCAGAGAGGACACAGAGAGAACACATTTTCAAGTTAGCTAGGGGAGAGGGAATTAGATGAGGGTCCAAAGAAGGCCCAGGCTGATTCTTGAATGAAGTGTCTGAGTTGGTAGAGGAAGAACCAGGGGAAGAGTGAAGGAAGGAAGACCAAGCATGGAGAACAGGATGTGTAGAGGCATAAAGGTTAGAGAACATGACATGTTGTGTGAATTTCTGAGCTTGGTGTGACCAGAGTAGGTGTGTGTGTTGAAAAGGGGAGGGCAGCAAGGGGGTAAGGCTGGGGAGGCTCAGGGCCCTGTTAGTCGGCTGAGAGATTATACTTCTTAAAGCATTTGGAGTTATTTGATTGAATTTTACATTTTGGAAAGATCCCACAGGTACCAATATAGAGAATGGGTTAGAGGAGAGAAAGAGCGAAGCAGGGGGACTGTTTCAAAGATTTATGATGTAGTCCAGGCAAGAAATGATAGGGGTCTGAATTAAGGCAGGGGAGAGAAAAAGGAATGGAGCTAAGAGACTTAGGAAGTAAAATTAAAAGTAAAATTGTATTTGCTGACGTTTTGGATACAGAGAGGGAGATGAGAGTAGTGGTGATAGTAATGTGTACATTTCTTTTTTTTTTTTAATGTGTACATTTCTGACTTGGGGAATGGAAGAGAGAACGGACGGAACGTGCAAACTTTCAGGGGCCAGAGGGAAATTGGAGGTCTAGTTTTGAGGTCATAGTCAAGGCCATTTCACGTCTCTGGCCTTGCTGAGTCCTCATCTGAAATGAGGGAGCTATAAGAAATCATCATTAAGTTATTTCTTGCTGGGGTATGAAGTCTGTGGTTAGAGTTTCTGTAGTTTCTTAGTGCCGTAACTGAATGATAGTGTTATTCCTGTTTTCCAGGGCAAATGACTCAGCTTTGTGAACTGATCAACAAGAGTGGGGAACTCCTTGCAAAGAACTTATCCCATCTGGACACTGTGCTCGGGGCTCTGGATGTACAAGAGCACTCCTTAGGCGTCCTTGCTGTTTTGTAAGGGGCATCTTCTTTTACAGTTCTGTGCTTGCTAAACCTGAGCGCTCTGCACTTTCTGGCTGTCGTTTTTTTGGTGTAGAAAAGTAAACCGTGTAAACAACATTGTGCTCTTTCGCACAAGTATGCATTTAAGTCACCATAGTTAACATTTTCCTCATCCCAGCTAATCATGGTGTGTTGTATTTTCAGTTTTATAATTTTTAATTGTTGTTTATGTTTATAAACATTTTGAAATTTATTTTTAAAAATCAAATGGCTATCTCAGTTGTGGGCCCTATGGTTTGCATGTATCTGAATACTTTTCTTCATGTAATCTGTCGAATTGTCCACATTTTCTACCTCAAAAAGCAAATAGGGAAGAGTGATGGCACAGGGCACAGTGGGACGTGTTGAGTGAAATTACCAGTGATCCAAAGCAACATTGCTTCCAGTTCTCTTCAAACAAGGTCAGGCTGGTCAAGACCAAATTAAATAGATCTTATTTCATTTAGGGTTCCTTGTAACTCTGTGTGCTTGACAGAATTCTTTTTCTCTTGATGTTTTAGTATTACAAATTGGGATGTTATGGTTGTCGTGAAAGTTGAAACACTGTAAATAAACCCAGAGGAAATGGACTCCAAGTAGGGGTCTGGCTCCACTGGCCCAGCAACTCTTAGGCAAAGATGTGTTAGAATAGAGTTTAGAGAGGAGACCATCAGAATAAGTCTGGAGCTGTGGGCTACAATATGGTAGCCATTAGCCACACGTGGCTCTTGAAATAGAAGTTCATGAATGTGAACCCTTCGGTTCCACTGGCCACTTGTCAAGTACCCAGTAGCCATATGTAGCTGCTGTGTTGGACAGCACAGGTAAAGAATATTTCTACCGTTGCAGAAGGTTCTTTTGGGATGGTGCTGGCAGGTAAAGATTTCTACTGTGTGTGTTTGCTGGTTAAAATCAGATAGCACGCATGTTTTATGCACACACACACACACTTCCATGTTGATGCGAATCAAGGGAAGTCAAGTACAGGAAAGCATTTCGAAGCTCGAAGGTATATCTTAAAAGAAAACCTGGAGGGAACCCTGAACTTGTTTCTGAGTACCCTGGATTTGAATTAAGAGCTTTCACTTACAAAGTGTGGGGCCCTGGGCTTCATATTTGTACTTAATAAAATGGAAATCACAGGGCCATACGGACCAATTTTGAAGCCCAAATGAGATCATTTGAGATACATTTTGAGGAGATGTTCGGTTACAGATGTGTGGTGACACTGTTAAGTTGGGTAATAAACACATAGACAGGAGGACAAATGCAAACACGTAGAAGCAGGTGTATTCAGGCAGTAATATCCATTTCATTTTTCTTGAAGTTAGTTTCAGCAGTTCATTTATTTGCAAAATAGAAGAGCTTGTAGTTTACTTGTACACAGTGCGGGAGCAGTGGAAGCGTATCTGATTTCCTCCCCAAACCTGTCTCTGGCCCCCCTCTCAGAGTTCGTTGAAAGGCCCCATCTGCCAAGTGACTCAGGGTGGATCATCCGTGTCCTCCCTCCCCTCCCTTTGTGGCCTTCCCATCAGCTGGTTCTTTGTCCCAGATGGACCACAGCACCCCGTGACCCACGGCCGCAGCCTCCAGCCAGTCTGGCGCTCTTAGTCCTTGTCCCCCTTCGGTCTGTCCTCAGAGCAAGAACAACAACAACTGCTTTTCAAAAGAGTAAATAGCCCTAAGCACCTTGGCACTCCAAAGAAAAATGGTTTGGAAAATTTGGGGGTAGAAACTTATATCCAGTTCCCTCATGAATATTAGACCACATGGTGTTTGGCCTCATTTGAGGGAATTTTCTATTGTCAAAGTTCTTTTTTAAGCATATTTTTCTGAACCTTTATTTGTGCCTATGTTCTGTGTCTTGATTGTGCCAAGAATTAGGTCAGCGCATTTCTTAGTTTTTTAAAAGATTGTGGCTCATTTACCTTCATCGAGCACTGGAGATAGGCTCGCCTTCTGGCCTCAGTTGCTTCTCCATTTCCCCGATGAAATATCAGGATGGATTGATGCTTTTCTCTTTCTTCCAGATTTGTGAAGTTTTCCATGCCTAGTGTTCCTGACTTTGAAACGCTGTTCTCACAGGTTCAGCTTTTCATCAGCACCTGTAATGGGGAGCATATTCGATACGCAACAGACACTTGTAAGCTCAGTAACACTTTGTTTACTTCCCACCAAATGCATTTTGCCTGACTAGCCATTGATGTTGTCAACATTTTGTCATTGCTGTCTCTAGTTGCTGGGCTTTGCCATCAGCTGACAAACGCACTTGTGGAAAGGAAACAGGTAAGCAATGTTATTCAAGTATTTCTGGTTACATTTTTTTTTTAAGATTTTATTTATTTATTTGACAGACAGAGATCACAGGTAGGCAGAGAAGCAGGCAGAGAGAGAGAGGAGGAAGCAGTCTTCCTGCTGAGCAGAGAGCCCAATGCAGGGCTCAATCCCAGGACCCTGAGATCATGACCTGAGCCGAAGGCAGAGGCTTTAACCCACTGAGCCACCCAGGCGCCCCTCTGATTACACTTTAAGATCTAACTTACACAGTGAACTGAATTGTTAAAGTTCCGGCTTAGTACTCAGTACCCTGGCAAACATGTGTAGTAGCCAAGCATTGGCTGTGGGGACAGCTAGCTCCTCCATCGGGTGAGGCTCTGAGACCCAGGGAGGAGGAGTGCCTCAGGGCGGCCTGCTACTGCAGGTGGATGTTTCTGGAATTACTATCCTAGCGCCCATTTTGTTGTAATATACTGGGGTTTTGTTTGTTTGCTAGAACTCTTAACTTTTGGTTATGACATTTTAGCTTCACAAAAAGTGGCAGGAATAATATGAAGAATCCCCATGTACCTTTCACCCAGATTCTCCAGATGTTAGTATTATTTTACCGCACTTACTTCTCTCTCTCTGGTTTGTTTTTTTGTTTTTTGTTTTCTGTTTTTTGTTTTTTTTTTTTTGAGCCATTGGAAAGAAAATTGCAGATACGTTGCTGCTTACTCTAAATACTTCAATGACTGTTTCCTAAAAATTAGGACATTCTCTTATATAACCAGAATACAGTGATCAGTATCAGGATCCTTTAAACAAATCTACTGATCTTATTCAGATTTTGCTGCTGGTTTCCCTGACGTCCTTTACAACAAAAGAAAATCTCAGATCATGAATTGTATTAGGTTGTCCTGTCTCTTTCATCTGCTTTAATCTGAAACAGGTCTTTGGTCCTTATTTAACTTTCACGATACTCACAAGTTTTCATTTGGTTTTTTTTTTTCTTTTAAATTATTATTTGAAATTGAACTTTCAGATAGTGCTTGGAAGGAGATAAGACAGAAAGAACCATTTGGTGTTTTGTCAGGATATTAAATTGTGGTTTGAAAGAAATGGTTAAAAAAATAAGTCTTTATTGAAAAACCCACATAAGTTATTTAGTGATTTTAAAGTCACATCTCTTGTCCAGAAACTGACTACCTCACTTGAAACTCGGTCTTGTTATTTATAATCAAGGCAGGAAACGGTCTGTTTATAAGTTATGGTATCAGTTTCAATAGGAATTTATTATCAGGTAAGAGATGGTGGTGTTGGGCTGATCCCTAGACTGCCCTGTGGGAAGATGCCGACATCTTTCTCCACAGCTAAGTTTACTAAGCCATAGGCTCTTTATTGTAAATAATTTGGAATTTTTTTGTTTGTTTCAGTATAAATACAATGAACTGTTGATAAAGTAATGCTCCTTTTTTTTGGTAATACTGCTTTTGATTATTGATCTGCATTGAAAAAAAAGCTTTGTGATTTAAAAAATGGTGCCCAATCAGGCGCCTGGGTGGCTCAGTGGGTTAAAAAGTGGTGCCGAATTACTCTAAAATAGCGTAAGAAACAGCTTAAGAAAACGTTTACTGATTGACTAGGGACAGAAATTTCCTGAAAGAGTATGGAAACCTCATATTGTTATTTAAAGGAACCTATCAATTAGTGTTATTTTTTATTTGTAAGTGACAACATAAGATCCAATGTGCTGCCATCTTTGAGAACTTATCTGAAAGAGATGTCATTTCTGACAGCCCCTGCGAGGAATTGGCATCCTAAAGCAAGCCATAGACAAGATGCAGATGAATACAAACCAGCTGACCTCAATACACGCCGATCTCTGCCAGGTGAGCCACTGAGGAGTGCGAGTCACCCTGAGGCAGAGGTGGGAGGTTGGTCATGGGGCATTATTGGTGGAGACTGTGATAGGTTCTAGAAGTTGAAAAATATACTAACTAACATTGTTAGGAAGGGAATTTTCAGCTGGCGGCCACTGAACACACACTGTAGAGTGGGGCTCAGCCAGTAGGTTTGTGATGTGAGGAAACTGCGTCATTATTGGGTTTGATGTTAAAAATGTCCCAAGTCATTTTCTTTTTAAGGCATAATGGACCCTGAGAACAAATACAGGTAACTTCTTGCACCTTGATGTGTTCTTCATTTTATTTTGTGTGGTTACAAGCCCAGAAGGCAAAAGGGAAGATGTGGAATGAAGTCTTCCTGCCACCCTGCTCACTAGCCACCCATCTCTTCTCTCCAGAGGAAATCCGTGTTAGTTTTTTGTGTATCCTTCCAAAGATATTTTGTGCACATATAAGCAAATGCGTGCACTTTCTGTCTCTCTTTTTTTTTTTTTTTTAACACAAATAGCAATGGTCTGTATGAACTCTTGTCTTTTTTCTACTCACTGTGTCTTTGAGAGGACTCCACTTCAATGTTTACAGCTCCAGAGTATTCCATAAGACCAGGGTGGAGGGGTTTCAACCAGCCCCATAGGGTGTAGATTGTGTCTTTAATAACATGGTCCACGGATTATTCGAAACACATGGTCTAGTATCACATCAAGGTGCTTTCCTTTTCCTTTACTTTTTAGCTTTTAAAAGCCTGTGGTGATTGAGGTATCACGTACACAGAGTAAAGTGCACCGGTCCTAAATGCACAGCTCTGTGTCTACACCTAGATCCGCCCCTATGCCAGCATCGTGCAGTCACAGGACGTTGCCGTGTGCTTGCCTTCTTGAGTTCGAGTTGAGCAATTCCCTATACTTACATACAGATTCAGCGATTGAAAAGAAATAATTGAAGAGAAACTTCCATTTTTATCATTCCATACTGATCTCTTTCTCTTCTCTTCAAAGAGAAAAAGGACTCACTTGTCTGGGCATCTGTGAACAGAATGGGTGCTAGGTGGGCTATGAATAGGTGCTTCCATTCATCTGTGGGGGACTTTATCTCACAGTCGTTTTGTCTTTGTATAAAGAAATGCTATTTTATTCTGAATGCTTAGAAAAATGGGGTACTGTGTCAACATTTAGAACATTATTAATCAGTAAAATGGTTTAAAATATTTTCTTGACCTTTCTGGAATCTATGAATTTGCTCCTTCTGCTAAAGCCTGCCAAGTACAATCAAAATGATGATATAATATAAAATTTTTCCACAGCTTTGTTTGCTGGCAAAATGCTTTAAGCCTGCCCTTCCATACCTTGATGTGGACATGATGGATATCTGTAAAGAGAATGGAGCCTATGATGCAAAGCACTTTTTATGTTACTACTATTACGGAGGGATGATCTACACCGGGCTGAAGAACTTCGAAAGAGCACTGTACTTTTATGAACAGGTAATCATCTCTCTAAAGATGGTTGTGTTGAACTTGTGCGATCAAAGATGTGCACAGCTGCAGTGGATTGACCTTGGCCCTCTGAGTTTTGGGTGGAGGTCCTTTCAAACACTGTTTCTCTGTCTCCACGTAAATGGTGATAAACTGTTCCTTAAGTGGAAGGGCAGTGGCAGTGGAGGGAGGAGCTCTGCTGCGTAGGGTCTGATCGAGTCTTGCCATTCACACCCTGTCTGATTCGGGTTAAGTTCTGTACATCACCTGACCTTTATAGCTTTGCAGAAAGGGGAGAGAGCGAACTGAATGATCTCCGAAGTGTCTTTTTGTTCTAAAACCATGTGTGGTGTTCTGTTGAGTTTTATTTTCATAAGTAAAACATACTCTTTTTTTTTTAAGGTATTTATTTATTTATTTGACAGAGATCACAAGTAGACAGAGAGGCAGGCAGAGAGAGAGGGGGGAAGCAGGCTCCCCGGCGAGCAGAGAGCCCGATGTGGGGATCGATCCCAGGACCCTGGGATCATGAGCTGAGCCCAAGGCAGAGGCTTTAACCCACTGAGCCACCCAGCTACCCCATAAATAAAACATTCTTATGTGGAAAACCCTTTCCTGCTTTGTGTCTTTGTAGTGGCCACTGGTGTGTGCAGTGAGATACATTACAGAATTTGGTAGAATTTTTTAGATTCTGAGAAAGAGGTACAACATTGGCTAATACTAGTGTTTTAAGAAATTTGTCAGAAGTTTATATTTCTTATTACATTCATAGCACATATTAAGGTAGTAAAGGATGAAGGAACTCACAATTTAGTTGTAATGTTAACACATAAATAGGCGTGTGTGGCATGCGTCTCTGATGGAACATTGCCTCAGTGAGTTGGGGGGTTGATAAACACTTAAGGGGACTGAGGGAAGAGTCACCAGAAGGCACTGTTGGGCCTAGATGGTGTCATTAAAGGATGTGTGTTGTCAGGGGCAGCTGGCTGGCTCAGTCAGTAAAACGTGCATGCCACTCTTAATCTCGGGGGCTTGAGTTCAAGCTCCATGTTGGATATAGAGCTTATTCCAAAAAATGATGTCTGGTCAGGTAAAATCTTCAAGGTGACTTTTCTTTTAGAGTTTCAGAGTACAGAGTCAGAAGTTTGAGTTCTTCCCAAAATGATAAAGACACTTTGCAGCCAGAGTGAATGATCATTTTATAGCCCAGTATGGTAGCTGAAAACATACTGATGAGCCAGAAATACCAAGATGATGGGGGCCTTTAAAAGGCAGGCAAGTAAGTAGTGCACTTGGGAAAAAAGCTCTATCACAAGTAGTTAAAATGTTAAAAACAAAACATTTCTGATACAGAAAGCCGCCTTTTCGCTGAAAGCGTGTTTATATCCAGATTCTGGGCTAGTGACAAACATTGTCTACTGTTCATCTGCTTCATGCAGCTGTGTTTGAATAACACACAGGCGGCTATAGATGGCATTAGTACCTTAATTTTGGAAGGTGATACAGATTTTTTTTTTACTGCTTAAAAAAAATTCCAAAAGGAAGATGTACTTACTGGAAAAAAATCAGATCATGCAGCATTATAGAAGCAAGAAGTGAAAGCAACTGCACCTTCTCATGCCACATCACACGCTGACCTACTTGACTGACTAGTCCTCGATTAGCGGAAATGTACGTTGATTGTGCTGTTTCACTGTCGGAGCTGTGTTGTGGCAGGAGTCCTTGTACGTGTATCCACATGCGCTTATGTGAATGTTTCTGTAGAATCTCAAGTCCCTCACAGGCTCAGCGGTTTGGGTTTTGATTTGGAATATTTGCACTGACTTGGGTATGATAGTTTTCACTTCTCCCAGACCTTCATAAATCCAGGCAAAACGAAGTGGAAAGGCAGCCACAGAATGGGAGAAGATATTTGCAGATCCCATTTCTGATAAGAGACTTACAGCCAGAATATACAAAGACTTCTTACAACCCAATAATAAAAAAAAAAAAAACTAACATTTAAAAATGGTCAATGGATTTGAATAGGCATTTCTCCAAAGATGATTCACGACCAATAAATGCATGAAAAGATACTCACCATCTCTAGTGGTCAAGGAAATGCAAATCAAATCCACAGCGTGGTGTCAATTCACACCCAGTAGGACGGCTAGAATGAAAAAGAGACAGCCAACAGTAACCAGCGGTGACCAGCAGGTGGGAAATTTGGGATCCTCATAACTGCCCTTGGGAGTGTAAAATGGTGTGGCCGCCGTGGAAAGCAGTCCGGAGTTCCTCAAAATGTTAAACCTAGAGTTACCACCACCACCCAGCAATTCCACTCTTAGGAATATACCTGAGGGAAGCGAAGACAAAGGTCTCCACCAGAACCTGTACACTGATGTTCACAGCTGCCTTATTCTTAGTGGCCAGGCGGTGACACAACCCAAATGCCCATCAGCCGAGGAGAGTAAACAAAATGTGGTCCAGCCATGCAGTGGTGTATGATTCAGCCACCAAGTAATTGCTACAACATGGACGAGCCTTGACGACAAGTGAAAGAAGCTGGTCCAGTCACAAAAGCCCCCATATTTATTATGATGCCATTTCTACGAAATGTCCAGAATGACAAATCCATAGAATGATGGTTGCCGGGGGCTGGCGGGAGGAGGGTCTAGGGAATGACTGCTGAGGAGTGTGGGGTTTCTTTTTGGAGAGATGGAAGTGTTCTGAAATTACGTAATGGTCATAAATCGTCGGACAGCACGGTAAATATACCGAAAGCCACAAATAGTATACCTGAAAAGGGTCATTTTACAGTATGAGAATCCTATCTCAAGAAAGATGCTATTAAAAATACAGGACATCGAAGAATCGTTATTTAATTCAAGTGATGCATGTGGCTGATTGCCCTTTCTGCTGTGTTGTGCTCTCTCTCCTGTTGCTTAGGCTATAACTACTCCTGCCATGGCGGTCAGTCACATCATGTTGGAATCCTATAAAAAGTATATTCTAGTTTCTTTGATATTACTTGGAAAAGTACAACAGCTACCAAAGTATACGTCTCAAATTGTGGGTAGATTCATTAAGGTGAGTTTTTTGAGTTGATGTCTTACGTGGCTTGTTAAGTCTATAAGGAGATTATAATGATACCTAATTCTGTAATTTTCTTTCATAATGACATAGCTCTCCCAGCAACTTGAAGTTAGCAGAGTTTTGATAAACTTAATAGCAGACACTTACTGTCTGGAGGTGTCTCTGATCACCTGATTGGGGTGGAATGTTTCTTAGAAAGTTGTTTTCAAACTTTAGCTTTGAGTGATTATTGCCGTAGATGTTTAGGCTTCTCTAAAGGTGGTTTTATTGTTGTTGTCATTGTTATTCTTCATTACAGTTTAGCAGAAATGCTAAAAAAAAGCAGTTCTGATTTTATTGAACTCAATCTGCCCAAGTGTGGGAAATCTTTCTAGAGCCCCCATATGAAAAACCACAAGTTCTGTTCACTGAACTTTTGTTTTCACTGAGGACCCAGCTTTGGAATCACATTAAAAAACAATTATTTAAAACAATTTTTTAAAAATACATACTCATGGTTTGTAATAAAACTGGGCAGTTCAAAAGGTCATGAGGTCACAGTCATTTGAATAACAATTTTAACCCTGTTCTTTGTGGTATAGCACTCAAAATTTCAGGATATCAATTAGAAAATCGTCCCAATGAGAAGATTTTTATGCTGTCTTGTTGAAGATAGCCCAGTGTTCTTTGCTAAAGACCCTTATTGTGGTTCTTAGGGCTCTAGGCTGCCCAGTCACAGATTGGGGTGGGGGAAGAGGTGGTTAAGAGAGGTTCCTCAAATCCCATGGAAGAGTGATGGGCAGGGTAGGTTTAGGGTAGCCATTCTCAGATTGTTTTGGAGAACTACATGGCCCCTTCAGGTGGCTCTTGAGCTGGCCTATTTTAGTAAGAGTGTTGTTGTTTAAAGATTTTATTTATTTATTTGACAGATCACAGGTAGGCAGAGAGAGAGGGAAGCAGGCTCCCTGCTGAGCAGAGAGCCCAATGTGGGGCTCGATCCCAGGACCCTGAGATCATGACCTCAGCCAAAGACAGAGGCTTAACCCACTGAGCCACCCAGGTGCCCCAGTAAGAGAGTTTTTATAAAGTGATGTCTTCATGACTGCAGGATGTCATTCACAGGCATTAGTTTTTTAGCTGTCATTCTCGGTAAAGAGCACAGACTTCAGAGTAGAGACAGAGGTTTGAACCCAGTTTCTGCCTGTGCCCCTCAAGACCACCCCACATTCTCTCAGACCTCTGCCCCGATTTCTTAATATTTCAAATAGAGCATAATGTCTGTAAAATCCCTAAGGCAGCTCAGGGTCTTAGTAGGCCCTCAGCCGCTGTTAGTTCTCTTGTTCTGGCTTCTTTTCTCTTATCAAAAAAGAACAGATGGTCCTGTTGCATCCGGTGAGGTGTGTGTGTTTGTGTGTGTGTGTGTGTGTGTGTGTGTGTGTGTGTGTGTGAATGAGTGTGAGAAGGTGTGCAAGAGATTTGAGATTGCTGGAAGATTCTGACTTCTTTTTTTCCCCCAGTGTAATCACGTATAAAAACTAGGCATTCGCCTTGGGTAAATTATAAGTTGTTAGGGAACAGTAAAGGATATTGAATGTACTTGTTCAAAACATAGTAGCATGTCTTCTTTTGCTTCCTATACGAAGTGTATATCTCTACTGCTTTAATCCGATTTTTTCCTTCAAACCTGTAGCCTCTTAGCAATGCATACCATGAGTTAGCACAAGTCTATTCAACCAATAATCCCTCAGAACTCCGCAACCTGGTGAACAAGCACAGCGAGACTTTTACTCGTGACAACAACATGGGCCTGGTGAAGCAGTGCCTGTCTTCTCTTTATAAGAAGAATATTCAGAGGCTAACCAAGGTAAGGCAAGTGACGCCCTCAGATAGCCTCTCCTCATTCCCCTGGGGCCTCCCCCTCTTCTCTCCTCCTCCTCAGGGCTGAGGAAGCAGAGACAGGGACAAAGTGTGGCAGGACGTCTCTCCTAAGCAACAGCTCTCACAACTGATGACTTAGAAAGAGTTTGATTTATACCTTTTGGTCTTTCCAGGGCTAGAGCAGGGTATTTGAGAAGAGGAACAGGTGACGAGGAAGACAGGTAGGAGATACGGCTCCATGGGGAGGCAGAAAAAGGTAGCTTGAGAGGTAAACAGTGCCGTGGGCGGAGGGCGTGGAACTAACGATGCACACAGGAGTCCCCTGTGACCAGCGTGGAGCCACCCGGGCTGTGTGATCTCTGTTCAGACTTCTTACCTGGACATGGCACTGCCCTGACATTGCCACTTAGGCACAGCTGAGTGGGCTATGCACAGAAGGTAGGCCAGTCACACCATATTTGGTTTGAAAATGGAAGTAAGCTGATGGTTTCGGATGGTAGGAACCATGCTGATTACCAAGTGTTAAAACAGTACAAAAAAGTATAGAGGAAACACAAAATCTCAGGTGACCTCCAAAGACCCAGGCTTACAGGTAATAGGAAATGGAGAGCAGCTTCAAGCTACAGGATTGCTTTTACCTCCCGAGAAGGAGTCTAGTCGGACGCAGCAGCGGGACATGGTGTAGAGGCAGAGGAGCCAGAACAGGGGGTGTCTATTGCTAGGCAACCTAGTGGTGGGAGGCCTGCTGGGCTCCGGGTGGAGGATATGACAGTGGGAGGACCTGGAGAAGCCAGAGAGTGGTGAGGAGGGGACGGTCGTGGAGGCAAGTAGGCCAAGCAAGGATATAGGAAATTTAAGTCTTCACTTGGGTTAAACTGCTGTGTACTTCTTTAAAAATTAACAATAATTTCATTTTCTTGGATGCTACTCTCTGAACTAAAGTAAATGTAGATTTAAAGTAGATGTAGATTGGCTTATTATAGATTCTCAACCTCAGGGTTTTAACATGCCCTGCTCTGAAAAGGCCATTGCTATAAATATTGCCAGCTTTCCTTAAAAAAGAGCTCTTTTAATGTGTTCCCAAAAGGGGACATTTTCCAGTCCCCAATGGGGTAGAGGTAAACACTGACTTCCTTCTAATCCCCCATGTTGGTTTACACATTTTAGCTTTGAGTTTTGAAGAATGACTGTGATATTGTCAATTACACTTAATAGGTAATACATTTACAATACAACATTCAAAGACACAAAAACCTCCATCCGGTTCCCATACCCTAGCCCACCCCTCTTTTTTCTTCAACCTGGCATTACCAGTTTCTCGGGTGGCCTTCTAGAGCTTTTCTGTGCACAGAACACACATGCACGCCCTCTCTCACAGATACACTCTCTTTCCCTTCATTTACACAGTGCGCCTTGCACACTGTTCATTCTCTTTTTTTATATTTAATGGTTTACATTGACATCTCAGATTCTCTTTCAGTCCATGAGAAGTACCCTTGCTTTTTCTTTTTTTTTTTTTTTTTACAACTGTGTAGTAGTCTGTTGGTGCAGTTGTACCGGACTGTACCAACCTGCCCTCTGTTGGTGGACATTTAAGTGGTTCTAGGCCTTTGCTCCCGCAGACGGTGCTGCAGTAAATAACCGAGTGTGTATGAGTGTGTACGTCTCTCAGGCACAGAGGGAAGTGTGTGCAGGACACATTTCTGGAGTCATGACTCCTCTAGGAAACTGATGACCAGAGCCACAGGCTTCATCAACTTCAAGTCATCTTCACAACAAAAAATTACTTTGCACAGTAATGGAAAGCAGGTTTTCAGTGATTAAGTAGAGCTCTGTACACATTTAATAAAATGTATGTCCTCAGTTGTTTTTCCTGTGATTAATTCTACTTCTGAATTTCAGACCTTTTTAACATTATCGTTACAAGATATGGCAAGTCGTGTGCAGTTATCTGGACCTCAGGAGGCAGAGAAATATGTCCTACACATGGTGAGTGTGTTTTCACTTTTAAAAACTGAATTAGTGAATTTTTGTCCCTATAAAGGTCATAGATATTCATTATAGGAAATACTAAAAAAGAGAGAGAGGGATGCCTGTGGTTCAGTTGGTTAAGTGGCTGCCTTCAGCTCAGGTCATGATCCCTCAGCAGGGAGCCTGTTTTTTCCTCTGCCTGCCACTCCCCCTGCTTATGCGCTCTCTGGCAAATAAACAAATAAAATCTTAAAAAAAAAAAAAAAAAAGAGGGGCGCCTGGGTGGCTCAGTGGGTTAAAGCCTCTGCCTTCAGCTCAGGTCATGATCCCAGGGTCCTGGGATCGAGTCCCACATCAGGCTCTCCGCTCAGCAGGGAGCCTGCTTCTGTCTGTCTGTCTCTCTCTCTCTCTCTCTCTCTCTCTGCCTGCCTCTCTGCCTACTTGTGATCTCTGTGCGTCAAATAAATAAATAAAATCTTTAAAAAAAAAAAAAAGAGCGGGACATCCAAAAGTCAGAGTCAACCTCTGGACATTTTGGTTTACTTCCTTAAAAGCTCTGGGGTTTTCCAATATTATGTACTCATATGATACGTGATATGATACACATAGAGTGTCCTGTTAAAATTTTAAAACACTTGTGAAATAGTTCACATGTTGCTCAACGTGCTGATCCATGAGGAAGTCATGAACTTGTGCCCCTGTGTAGGGTGGGGCATTGCCCACATCAAGGATGTCCTGTTCAGCTGGAGGGTAACAGTCGTTGACTGGGATCTGACTTGAGCCCCTCCTTGTGGGCCATCATCCGTTCATGACCACACTTAGAGCGATTTTGGCAATAAAGGGGGCTAAAGCAGGCCCCATCTCAGCACCTGCCTTCAGAAATCAGGTATTACCGTTATCCCTGCTGGTAACGTCCCAGTTACATCTCTCCACTCCCCAAATTTGGATAAGCATCACTTAAAAATGAGTACGTGGTAGGGGCGCCTGGGTGGCTCAGTTGGTTAAGTGTCTGCCTTCAGGTTATGATCTTGGGGTCCTGGGATTGAGCCCCAGGTCGGGGTCCTGGGATTGAGCCCCAGGTCAGGCTCCCTGCTCCGTGGGGAGTCTGCTTCTCCCTCTACCCCTCTCCCCGCTCATGCTCTCTCTCTGTCTCTCAAATAAATAAATAAAATCTTTAAAAATAAATAAACAAGTACATGGTGACCCAGCAAGTTGATACATGGTAATCTACCTCCCTGTTCAGTTTTGTAAATCCGGGGCTCTGATCTGATCCATCAAACCAGACTTGCATCCTCTGCCCAGGTCAGGCAAATCTTGAGTGTAGCAAGGCAGCAGTTTACGTTTTTCTGCTAACGATCTCCCCTCTGATTTCAGGAGCGCTGCCATATCAGGATTAGGATAATGGTCATAGTAAAACTATTTTCCATTGTGATAATGGAGTATTTTACTTCCATAATGCAACGTACAGATGTTGAAGTATTTTTCTTCAGCCCAGTTCTCAGAGCACACACACGCGTCCCAAACAGACAAAATCTGTCTGACATGACCAACCTTGGAGTGCCTGTCAAGAACACCTTGCTAAGTAAACCCCGCAGGGCTTATACAGACTGAGTGCGCAGAGTGCCCCCAGGAAACTCACTCTTGGGTGGGTGAGAAGAAATGCACGAGTGTGTATGACACCTGCAAGGACTCACGAGCTAGGGACATGCTTTGAGGGATCAAAGGAGAGTGATGGGTTTTGAACCCTGTGTGACCAACCCAGACAGAGCCTCACAGGCTCTGGATCAACCAGGAGTGTTTTGTCTGCCAGGGGACATTTGCCAGTGTCTGAAGATATTTTGGTCGTGACAGTTAGGGGTGCTCACATCTAGTGGGTAGAGACCAGAGATGCCACTTTCCATCCTGCAGCAGACAGCGATCCGGCCCAGGAGATCCATACTGCCGAACGACAGTGTGAGCCCAAGACTCACTCTAGAGTATAAAGTCTATGAGAGCGGGGATTTTTTTTTTTTAATAAGACATAATTTTTTTAGAGCAGTTTGAAGTTCATAGCAAAATTAAGGGGGAAGGTAGAGATGGGAAATCTCTACCCCACACGTTCTCAGCTTTCCCCGTAAGCAGCAGCCCTCACAGGAGTGGCGTGTGTTACAGTTGCTAGACCTCTCCAGACGCATGGTCATTCAGAGTCTCTGGTCTACATGAGGCTCACTCTTGGAGGTGTACATTCTGTAGGTTTGGACAAGCGTACAATGACATGCATGGAGCCATTGTTACGGTGTCACGCAGAGCTCTATTCACTGCCCGAGAAATCTGTGCGCTGCCTTTCCATCGCATCCCTGGCAACCACTGATCTTGTTTATTGTCTCCACAGTTTTGCTTTTTCCAGAATGTCATGTAGTTGGGATCCTACAGTATGTAGCCTTTTCACATTGGCTTATTCCATTTAGTATCAAAATTTAAGGTTCCTCAGTGTCTTTTCATGGCTTGATAGCTCACTTCCTTTTAGTGCTGAGTAATGTTCCATGGCCTGGATGTGGCACAGTTTATCCGTTCACCTCCCGAAGGACATCTTGGTTGCTCTCAAAGTTCGGCGATTATGAGTAAAGCAGCTGTAAACATCCATGTCAGGTTTTGTGTGCATGTATGTCTTCAGCTCGCTTCAGTAAATGCCAACGAGTCTGATTGCTGGGTCATGGGGTAAGATTATGTTTAGTTTTGTAAGAAGCTGCCAAACTGTCTTCCGAAGTGGCAGCACCATTTTGCATTCCCACCAGCAATGAAAGAGAGGGCCGGTTGGCCCCAGTCCTCAGTAGCATTTGATGTACCTTCTTTGGTAAGGTATCTATTTGGGTCTTTGGCCCATTTTTTAATCTATTTGTTTTTTATTGTTGTTGAGTTTTAAGAGTTCTTTGTATATCTTTTTCTTTCTTTCTTTTTTTTTAAAGCTAATCTCTGTGCCCAGTGGGAGGCTCGAACTCACGACCCCTGAGATCAGGAGTCGCATGCTCCACTGACTGAGCCAACTGCACCAGTTCTGTGTGTATTTGTGTATAACAATTCTTTTCAGATGTGTCTTTTGCAAATGCTTTCTCCCCAGTCTGCGGTCTGTCTTCTCATCTTGACATTGTGTTTTTCAGAGAGAAGCTTTTTATGTTAATGGAGCCCTGCTGATCAATTCTTTCTTTCATGAATTGTGTCGTTAGCATTATATCTAAAAAGTTACCATCACACCCAAGATCATCTAGGTTTTCTCCTACATTTTCTTCTGGGAGTTTTACAGTTTTGCATTTTACCTTTAGATCTGTGACCCATTTGAATTAATTTTTGTTAAGGTTGTAAGGTCTGTGTTTTTGCACGTGGATGTCCAGTTGTATCAGTATCATTTGTGGGGAAGGCCACCTTTGCTCCATTGTCTCACCTTTGCTCTTTGTCAGAGATCTGTTGACTATTTACGTAGGCCAATTTCTGGGCTCTCTATTCTTTTTTTTTTTTTTAAGATTTTATTTATTTATATGACAGAGAGACAGAGATCACAAGTAGGCAGAGAGGCAGGCAGAGAGAAAGGGGGAAGCAGGCTCCCTGCTGAGCAGAGAACCCGGTGTGGGACTCGATCCCAGGACCCTGAGATCATGACCTGAGCCGAGGGTAGACACTTAACCCACTGAGCTACCCAGGTGCCCCAGATTCAATTTCTTTAATAGATATTGGTCTATTCAGATTGTATGTTAGGGATTTTTTTAAGGAAACATTTTTTTGAAATACAGCCTGCACAGAGAAAAGTTACACTGCAGTGTATAGCCAAACACATTTCACAAAGAGAAGACATCGGTGAAAGCAACACCTAGGTCAGAAAGCAGAGTGTTTCAGCACCCCAGGAACATCTCTCCTGCCTGCTTCCAGCCCTGCCCCTGGCTAGAAAGGTATTACCCTGACTTCTCACATCTTAGTTTGTATTTGTTTTTGAGCTTTATACAAAAGGACGCGTACAGGACATACTTGTTTGGGTCTGGCTTTTTTTGCTTGATATTATGAGCGAAATGTTGCATGTGGTTTCCTTCATTTTCAGGGCTACAGTATTTCACTGTGTGAGTATACTTTCCCGTTAATTAGATGGACATTTGGGTTGTTTCTAGTTCTGGTTACTACGAAAAGAACTATTGTGGTAAACCTAGGTTTGCGTTTCATTCGGGTATAGTCCACCCACGTTTTTGTTTTTATTTTGTTTTGTTTTTAATATCTAATGTATTATTTGCTTCAGGGGTGCAGGTCTGTGACTCATCAGTCTTACATAATTCACAGCGCTCCCCAAAGCACGTTCCCTGCCCCGTGTCCCCCCCCCCAGCCACCCCCGCCCTCCCACCCATTCCCCCAGCAGCCCTGTTTGTTTCCAGAGATTAAGAGTCTCTTATGGTTTGTCTCCCTCTTTAGTTTCATCTTGGTTCAGTTTTCCCTCCTTCCCCTATGATCCTCTGTCTTGTTTCTCAAAAAGCTCGTATCGGTGAGATCATAGGATGATTGTCTACCCGTGTTTTAAAGAGGCGGCTGTCTGTGATCCACAGAGAGTGATGTATTCTATTGAATACGTGGGGCTGGTTGCCGTTGCATAAGTAGCATCTGTCCTTTCCAAAGCTACAATGTGGAGCAGTGTGTTAAGAATCCTAGTAATACCTTCATGAGACTTCCTGGTTTCTTACTGTCTAACTTCCTGGACAGGATTTGGCTCTAAGGGCCAGCCAAATAAATCCCCAGTCAGTGAGGCAAATAAAAGAACATAGACCTTGAAACTACCTTGGAATCAGCATTAGCAGAAAAATTTTCTTGAAGGATCCGAAGAGAATTTATAGTGGGGTGAGACAAAAATGTCTTAGGGTTTCGCAGTGGAAGGTGCACGGCCCTTTGCCAGCACTGTGCTGGGTGATGCGGGAAACAAAAGAAGCATATGTGGTTCTGGTATGATATGTCCACGTGTCTGATACGAAATGTCCAGAACAGGCAGATCCACGAGCCACAAGTGGATTGGTGGTTGTGAGGAGTGAAAGAAGATGGGAAAAGGAGACGCTGCTCCAACGGGTACAGGGTTTCCTCTTGGGTGGCGAAAATGTTTTGGAACTAGATAGAAGTGGTTGTTACACATTACAAATTACGCTGTATTGTTCGCTTTATTATTTTTTTAAAGATTTTATGTATGCATTTGAGAGAGAGCATAAGTAGGCAGGGGTGGAGGTGGCAATGAGAGAACGAGGGAGAAGCAGATTGTCTGCTGAGCAGGGAGACTGACGCAGGAGCCTGACACAGGGCTCGATCCCAGGACCCCGGGGTCATGACCTGAGCTGAAGGCAGACGCTTAACCGACTGAACCACCCAGGCACCCCTGAATTGTTAACTTATAAAATAGTTAATTTATATTATGTGAAACCTACCTCAATAAAAAAAATTGCAAGGGCAGATGTGTGTGTATGTGTGTGTGTTTTGCACTCCTTAGCATCTATAATGGTGCTAAGCACATAGTAGGTGTTCAGTAAATACTGAATGAACAGATAGTGCTTAAAAATACACATACAAATTTATTGCTTTTTGTCCTTTCCCCTGATTATATTGAAACACTGTAGATCTACAAAGTGTCTGGGTCTAAACTACTTTCCTGATTTTTTTTTTTTTTTTTTACAGATAGAGGATGGTGAAATTTTTGCAAGTATTAATCAGAAGGATGGTATGGTCAGTTTCCATGATAACCCTGAAAAATATAATAACCCAGCCATGCTTCATAACATCGACCAGGAGGTAAATACGAACGCCAGGTTTTGATTTGTTTGTTTGTTTTGATCGATGTTGGAGATGCTGTATTTGAAATGCTGCCTCTGTGCTCCAGGACAATTCTAGTTTTCACTACAAGTAGTTCCCAACTAGTTTCTAGGATCATCTTCGTTCCTAGAAAGTTACTTTGAAGATGGGCATTGCTTCAACCTCTCCCAGATTGTATGATTATAAGTAAATGGTGGGTTGGATTTCCCGTCAGCTCACCAGAGCCTCGTTTAGCTACTAAAACACTTTAGCGTCTTAAAATCGGTACAGTTTTATTCACACCAACCACCATTTATAATGTAGAGCCTCATTACTGCAGGAAACTGCACGGAGGTTCCTGGTCCAAGTGGGAGGGAGTGGGGCGGCTGGGAGAGGAGGGCCATGCCGCCGTTCCCAGGCAGCAGCCGAGGGCCGGAGCAGGGTCCCCTTGTGGCTCTTGAGATCGTGCTGCTCTGAGTGCCCCTCTGGGTTCAAGCCATGAGTTGGGACTGTGTGGCCAGTCTGTGTTTCTTATATCTGACATTAAATCTCAGAAGCCTAAAAGCAATGAAGAGTAACATAATATACTTCCACACTCCCTTTTTTGCAGTTTAAAATCCAAAACCCCCTGAAAACTGAAGGTTTTTGGTAACTCAGTGTGATGGCAAATTTCACCTGAAATGATGTATGGTCTTTATTCTGCTTAGTGTGCATATTTTTAGGTTTCACTGCACAAAATATTAATGTGGTTGATTATGGGGTGCCTCCCTAGATCCTGCTGGGGTGTTAGCTAATATGTAGAATTTATATTCTGTTAACTTTCTGCATTCCAAAAATTCTGATTCCAAAACCTATGTGGCCCCAGTGTTTCAGATCATGAGACTGTGAACCTGTAGGACTCATATTAATATCGAGGTTAAAAAGGAGGTAAATGGACCTAAACTCACTAACCACCTTCAAATGTGTCTCTCACCAGATGCTGAAGTGCATTGAGCTGGATGAGCGACTGAAGGCCATGGACCAGGAGATCACCGTGAATCCCCAGTTCGTACAAAAGGTGACTAAGGTTCCCATCATTAAATCGAAGTGGCTTGGGTAGAAAAGGAGAGGTATTTCCTCATCAGGAATGTGAACTTGATTTGAGGTTAAATGTTTAATTGCCCGAAGTTCTTGAAAATCTTTGTCACTAAGTTCACAGAGAGATTCACTGAGATCATTTTCAAACTAGTCTGGAAGTATGCAAACTACAGCCTCTTCATTTGCACACAGGGTGACTGTCTGTCCATGGGAAGGAATGGGTGTGCTTGTTCGGGGCTGGTGGGAAACCTTCGACTAGAGCAAACATAAATGGATTGTCTCTCTCCTTTACAGAGCATGGGATCACAAGAAGATGATTCTGGAAACAAACCATCTAGTTACTCTTGAAACTAACATCCATCCTGAGTTAGATAAGAGAAATTTATCACCTTGGCCAGTGGCACGTGTTAGGAGGGCAGCAGGGAGGACCAAGCCTGTTTGACCTGGACATTAAGAGATTACATTTTGTTTTGACATCTTCAGTCCTATGTGCTTTAAGAAAACCATTCTCTCTGCCAAGAAAGGAAAAAAAAATCCAAACTTCAAAGTCTGTTGTGGATTTATTTATCCTCAGATTAATGTTGTTATTGCATTAAATCTACCTTTTTGTTTTAAATTACTCGAACATTGATGTGTCTTCTGTATTGCTTTTCCCCCCTCTGAAAAGTTTTTAAAGGATATATTCATTGTGAACAGAAATAGTTTAACTTCAGGGACTTTTGGAAGATTTGAATCTAAAGTTTGATATCGGTTGCCTTTAAAGAGTAAAAACAAAGTCTGGGAGAGTTCATAACACAGAAGCTAATTTTTTTAAAAAAGATTTTATTTATTTATTTGACAGAACACAAGTAGACAGAGAGGCAGACAGAGACAGGAGGAAGCAGGCTCCCCGCCCAGCAGAGAGCCCGATGCGGGGCTCCATCCCAGGACCCTGGGATCGTGACCTGAGCCAAAGGCAGAGGCTTAACCCACTGAGCCACCCAGTGGCTAATTTTTTATAAATAGAATCAACATGCATTTTAGTGACAATGAACCAAATTCAGGAGATGCTATTGTGCTCTTTCTAACCTATGGTGTGTGCTACTCTTCGGTAGTCTTGGGAATGGCTTTTTTTATGAGATCAATGCCGGACTTTCTTGCATTTTCTTCCACAAGCATTTTCAGTTAAGCTACAGGGCTGCCTTTTGATTATTATGTTCAGAGTCTCTTGACAAAAGTCTGAAACGTGGGGAACCTGGGTGGCTCAGTGGGTTAAAGCCTCTGCTTTCGGCTCAGGTCATGATCCCGGGGTCCTGGGATCGAGTCCCACATCGGGCTCTCTGCTCAGCGGGGAGCCTGCTTCCTCCTCTCTCTCTGCCTGCCTTTCTGCCTACTTGTGATCTCTGTCTGTCAGGTAAATAAATAAAATCTTTAAAAAAAAAAAAAAAAAGTCTGAAACGTGTCTGACGAGGACTCACTGATTAAGCCGGGGAACGGTGTGGGGTCTTTGTAAAGTGTGATCAGATTAAATTAGAATTTGGTCCTTAAAAATGTCTCTCTCTTGCTAGCAACATTCACTTTTTAAAATGTCAACTTGTCTAGTCAGTCAGGTTTTCGTTATTCACAGAAAGAAAGTGACACCTCACGAGTCGTGTAAAAAGTTGTCCCTAAAGAGGCTTTGGGGTCATATGGTCTGGGGCGGTACCTCCTCTGCTTTGCGGCAGGAAAGCAGCCACAGACCATGAGTGCCAATAAAACAGATTAAAAAATAGACAGATGGCTGGATTTTACCCTTCATCAAAACTCAAATTCTCTAGCTCAAATTAGTGCCGCTTGTGGGCCACGTCATTCCCGCTTAACGTTTATATGGACCAATAGTTAGGAAAGGAAAAATATTTCACGCAATTTTCTTTTTATCAGCCTAGTGAATTACAGACTTTTTAAAAAATAAATTGGACAACTTTCTAATTTACCTGGATCTAAATTAAAATCACCTAAAATGTGTTTGAGAATCCTAATAGTTATGAGTCATGACTACTTTACGAATAATTCTCTTGTGGGATTCTAATGAAGTGGTCACGGTTCATTTTTTCCTAAAATAATTCATTAAAACCCCACCATCTGTGAACCACACATCCTTGCCCCTCCTGTCTCAATGCTATCTCTTAGCTTCATACCCACTTTAACATACTTTCTGATTCTGAGGCAAGACCTCTGCACACCGCATTTCTTTTGCCAGCAAGAGGCAGACTGGAAGGCTAGGGAAGAAAAAAGAATGGGCTCCCCCACTGTCTGCTTCCCGTTGAAGAGTAAAACCCCAGCAACAGCTCTTTGCCCCTAATAAGGATGGTTCAGTGCAACAGCGAGGCCTCTGTTGTGTTTCCTGTGCTCCTAGAATTAGGCTCCTCATACCCACTGAGAGATGCTGACCTCAGAAGGCGAGCCTCCCTCACCTGCCCATGTAGCTTGGGGACCCCGCTCTACTGGGCACCTCCAGCCTTCTAAATGCTGTTAATGCTAACCTCTTCCCCCAGTCCCAAAAGCCCTACAGGTGGGATCTACTTCCTGCAGCGTCTACCTCGGTGAGATGTTTCCCCGCTTCTCCAACACCTGGTTAAGGCATCTATTAAATTATTTCTGTTAAAGAAACTACGGAGTGGTTTCTCTTGACAGGAGTTACTTCTGAAAATCTTGGATCAAGGAGATGAGTGGCCTCATTTGTTACTAAGAGAAGACTTCACACATGCTGCCTCTGGAAAACATGTGGCCTGGCTATGCCTGTATTTTGTTTTTGAAGAGTTAATCGGAATCTGTTTGCTGAGTAGTCAGCTTGCTGAAACTGTTTGCAAGAATAGTTAAGATACCCTTAGCTGTTTCTCTGAGTTAATTCTCAGCAGCAAATTACTTTGTGAACAGGTTTGCTTAGGAATACCTGTTGTGTTTTGATGGCACCAGAAGATGGTGAGTTTGCGTCCAGGGAAGTAAGGCAGGGATGTAGCCTTGGGTTGGTGTCTATTAGCAGACCTACCAGGTTTCCGCGGACTTTTCTCAAGTCTGTCTTTTCATGGTCATATCAAATGTTAATACTCTGGCTTAATGAGAACAATTGCCCTCAGATGTCGGTATTTGCTTTAGGTATTTATGTTTCTATTTCTACTGGTACCAAGTAAATCACCCAAAGGGACAAGGTTTAACTTTTAGTATAGACTTTCTTAAATGTGTATGCTTGATCTGCATTAGCTCCAATTTGGGATATACTAGCACAAGGTATTATTTAAAGAAACACCTGGTTGCATGTTTTTTAAATGATGGGAGATGTTTTCTGAGCCTCAAAATGGTACCAATGGGCAATAAAGCAGTGGGATTTTTCTGCCTTGTATGGATGGCACCTCCTTTGTTTAGCAAATTAAAATCCCAAACAAAAGTAGGTGATAGAATAGTACTGTAAAAGGTGCCTTAATAACAGAGAAGTGCATTTTAATCTAATCAGGGACAAATACTTTTCTAACAAACAATTTGGGAGAGGGGAGACCTAAGTCATGGGGTTTTAGGAGCTGAAATGTTGGTGTTCATTCAAGTTCCCTCCTCAAGTTATGCCAAGGGTCCGTTGTATTCTAATTTTCTCCCCCCTGCTTGCTTTTCAAAGATGCAGTTTGGGCTTTCTACGTTCTAAGTTTCTGGGGTGCAACTTGAAATGGTAACCAATTTGTAGAAGAAAACATTATTTGTACACAAGTCTGAGCAATTGCAAAAGGCCCAGAGAAAATAAATGAATGGGTTAATGTCTGGGTAAATCAATTATTGTGAAAAGGAAAAATCAGTGGTAGCTTTTTATAGGCAGTTGAATTAACGGTGGTAAACAAAGGAAAAAATCCTACCCTTTCCTAAAATCAAAAGTTGAGAGCAGAGAACTTCTGCTAATTGTAAAAGGCATTTAACAAGCTTGAATCCATAATGATGTGGTAAAGTTTATTATTAGAGGGAAAGGAAGCGCTTGGTATTTAATATTTAACAAGCAACTAGTATTAAATTAAAACACCAAAGCAGATTTGTATTTAGCATTGCAGCTGTGGTCATTTTCAAGGTGAATCCCGTCCACTCTGACAGATGTTGAAATGATGTTTTCTCTTAGAAATTGTAAAGGCACAGCCACACCAGGAGGCTGCAAACAGTTTTTGCACCTTTCCATTAAGGCTTTCAAAGAATTTTGCAAGCTCAGTAAAATTCAAGTATCTGAACTGTTGACGGCAAAAATAAAAAACAGAATTCCAAATCAGTATATCCTTGCGGGTTTTCTGTTGTTTGGTTCAAAAACTATCTTGGGACTTACAAGCCAATATATTAAGTCTGTGCTGTTCAATATCACGAGGAACTGGATTGGTAAGACTAAGTAAACATATAAAGGCAACGACTAGCCGCATAACTCCCACACTCCTTAATCTTTCATCACACCACTAAAGGAAGACAGAAAACAAATTGCAATTTCATTCTTTCCTCTCTTCAGTGTAACGCGGAAATTCAAACAAAGAAGTGACCGCGGTGATTAAAAAAAAAAAAAATACAACCAGCTACTTCTACTTCCTAAAGGTGGGAGCTTATTTCCCCAACACTCGACGACAACCACCTTCTGGACACCGCGTGCGGGAGCCACAGGGACCAGGACTCCGCGGAGAGGCGCCCAGAGCGGAGGTCAGCGGTCTTTGATCCGACTGGACACAAGGTGGCAGCACAGTCTCGCAGCTCAAACGAATTTCCAGCTGTCCGGGGTGCGATTCAAGTCCCTCTAGCTCTTCCCTCAGAGGGCCCACATCACATCATGCATGCACTGAGGGCTTCAAAATTAATCTTTAAGTGGACAGGCTGACTAACAGGCGCCCAGGTGTTAAAAATATGTACTACTTAATAACTGACTCAAAGTTTTAAAAACCTCGGACGGATTATTGTTCGGGTAGGCGAGTGTGCCATGCACATGCGCAGTCAGCCGCCCCCAACCCGAGTTACCCACCTAGCTTCCCAACCGCGTCGCGCGGTAGCCTCACGTCACGTGACGGCCCCTCCCGGCCACCTGCCCGCAAGTCCCACAGAAGACGGGTTTCATCGGCAATTTAATGAAAGCCAAAGGTGAAACCACAAGCTGATCCCCCGCTCTTTATAAAGTCGAGACGTTATGTTTCTTTTTCTATTCGATGTGGACCTCGTGTACTAGGCTGGCTACATTTTCCCTCAAATCTCTTTTTTAAATGTTTTTAAATTTTAAGTATTTCCCTCCCCCGCCTTGAAATGGTTTCCTCCACTAGCCCGGCCGGTGCGGCTGGAACCATTCCGTACTTCTCAGTGGGGGGAGGCGCGGAAATCGGGCGGCGGAAGAGGCCGGTGTCGGGCAGCCGCTTCAGGTTCCCCGCCAGAGTTCGGAGTTGTCGGGCCCTCGCGGTCTTCTTAGGTGTGCGGGCTGGACAAGGCCTCCCCTCGCTTTGCGGTACAGAGGCGCGCCCGGCCAGCCCGCGGGCCCCCCCGTGGGGTGGGCGGATGGTACGTCCCGGCCGAGTCACGCGCCTCGGGCTCGGCGCCGACGCGGTCCCGGGTGAGTGAGGCGGCCGGGACCCGAGCTGAGGCTTCCCGAGCTGAGGCTTCCCGAGCTGACGGGAGGTGCGGGGGGCTCGCGAGGCCAGGCTGGCGTCCTGGCGGGGCTGGGCGCCCGGGGAACGACAGGCTCGAGGAGGGCACGCAAGGCGGGTCCTGTGAGGAAGACGCTGTCAGGTGCGCCGCGGCCCGAGCGCCGGAGCCGGGCTCTGAGCTCTCCCCTCAGGTCGAATTCGGCTCTGTCGCGCCCGGGGGCGTCAGTGCCCGTGCGGGAGCGAGTCCCCGGAGCGGCCACGTGGCTTGTCCAGGTCGTTCGAACCCGGGCTGTCGAGCGGCTTCGTGGAGGCTGAGGAGAGCCTGGCTTCCGGGAGGAGGGTTTAGGAAGGGACGGGTCGTGGCGGCGGGCGGGAGTCGTTGGGGGCGAGGAAGGGGAATGGTTCGGGCCTGAGGGCCTTGGAGACGCCTGACAGCCTTCGGGGTAGCTTTGGGGCACCACCGCTCTTCGAGCTGGTGTGCGGTGTTGGCGACCGGGGTGCTTAGGGGCCAGAGTGGAGGGGGGTGGCTAAGAACCTGAGATGTGGGGTGCGGGGCAGATCCACGGACGGTAAAGGGATGAGGAACGTGACCTGGGTTCAGACCCCGTCAGCGTCGTTGATTTGTTCCCCTTTAGTTGCCAGGAGACTGCACCCTCGGCCTTCCCCCCTCACCCAGGTTTTTGCCTTGCCTCTGGTTTAGGGAAGAGGGTGTGTGTCAGGACTCCTTTTCTCCCAGGCTGGCGTTCTGAGGCCAGCACTCTGATGAAGTGATAGGCCCAGATCAGTGCTCTCCGGGGTGGGTAGGAAACCACAGTTCTCTCCAGTTTGCTGGGTCTTGTTGGACACAGCCTTATCACCTGGAGGAAAGTATTTACCCAAAGACTGGCGCATTGTGGGTTGAGGTTCCAGGTGATCAGCAGCAGCCACTGGAGGCAGAGAAGTAGGAGGAAGGAGTTTGCTGAAAAGAGGTGCTGCTTCTCCAGCCCGTGGACAGCTGGCACCACCCATGGTGTCCAGCCAGGGTGGCAGTAGGGGCTCCCTGGCACAGCAGGGAAAGTGCTCCCGGCATTGGATTATCAACGTTGTTACGAAGAGATTGAGAAATAGTGGCACGTGACCGTGTTTGCCCTTCGCGTGTCATCAGGGAACTTCGTGAACAGAAATCCAGGTGAAGCTGGTAGAAATATTGGAGCCACCGCGGTGTGAATGGGTTTGAGTTGGAAGTCATCCCCTGTGGAACGTTTTACCTTGGACTTGCTGGGATCCAGCTGCTGACCTAATGAGACTCCCCTGAAGACGACTAGGTAATGAAGCAGCAGGGAATTCTGGGGCTCGTTGCTGGCTAAGAGCCATTGTGATGCTGTGTTTATTGGCAAAGTACTCTTTGAGCCTCCATGGTCCTATGAGAAGACCACACAGGAAGTGAGAATGAAATAGACCCAGGGCCAGGCCAGCACCATGGAAAGGGCCCCACCCCTTTGAGGTATTTGGGTCTTGCTTTGAGTATAAAGTTGAAGGGATGGGGGCAGATTGCTGCTGCTGCTTTGGATTCTGGAAAGCACATTAGAAGGAAGGGAAGAACTGTTAGGCATACTCAAGCCAGTTTATTTTCTTCGGTAAACATCTAGTACAGATGGAAGTGGGAGCGGGTAGAGGAACTGACCACCTGCTACTCAGAATTCTGTTGCACGTGTTTTGGGGTTAACCTGACAGAGGTGCAGGTTGGCCTCTGTTTCTCAGCTTAAGGGTAGTTGTCAGGATAAGAAAGATGTTTGACATCATCTGGCACATAAAGGCTGGAGACAGGCTTTTTTCTGTGTGGCTTTGGAGTTAACTGATACCTCCCTGTCTTCCACTAGCTGTCTGGGGCTGTGGTACTCCTGATTGGAACTGCTTTCCTTTAAAAAAACAAAACAGAACAAAAAAACTGTTAATGAAAGTCTGCCATGTTGACCATGGATGCTGGGAGGTAGCTTAGCGACCTCACCTCTGGTCTGTCCATCCCATTCCAGGAGGAGGGAGACTTGTAGGCCTAAGGTCTGAAGGGTTAACTTGGCATGGTGTGGGTGCTGCCAAGGCAGTCCCTTGTAACCTGAAGTAGGAAGGATGAGGACCTAATGTTGTAAATATTTTGTATTTTTAAAAGACGTAAATCTATTTAAATTTAAAGAAGTCCTTTATGAAATAATGCTGTAGGGGTGCAGAAGTTCAGCTCAGAGTTCGGCTGCAGTGCCAGTTTGCTGTCACTGCGCAGAAGGCAAGAAGCCTGCTAAGCCATTCAGAGCCTCGGGAACCCCCAAACCGGTTCTGATTTTAAGTTGGCAGTAAGCTGCTTGATGGCGGCTCTTCAAGTAAGCTGCTAAGTGCGTTGCTCTTAGAATCTGCTCTTTTTTTTCCCTCTTACCTAGAAAACGTCAGGCCTTAGAGCTGCAGTGTGGCCGCTGCTGCCCTGCGCGACTCATTTGGACATGGCCTTGCATGCTCTTGTCTAGGCGGGATGGTACACACGCAATTTTGCTGAGCATAGAAGCTCGTGTGGGTGCTCTACAGTAAACGGGGTGCGCCCTTCGTCTCGTGCTGTGTTCGCGCAGGTGTTTTGCTGGAGGGAACCTTATTTCCCTTTTATGCCTCTGAAGGGAAGACGTGGTCTCTCTCCAGGGTTAATGCCTCTGCCTTTGGGTCTCAAAGCTTCTTCCTCTGGGATTTTTGCTCCATTGTTGGTTGCCTCGCTCCTCTTCCACAGCGCGTGCTTGATCTCACCAGAGTGAGCCTGGTGGAACCTCTGTTTAAATTTGGCTGTTTGATAAAATCTTAAAAAAAAAAAAAAAGTTAATTTGGCTTCTTTGGGTCTCATGACACTAGGCGCTCAGAATCCGGTGTTCCCGTGCTTGTGCTCTTGAAGCTGTCCTGCCCATAGATATCTTTGAGGACCTCTCTGTTTTCTGTGGCAGCAACTGTCCTCTCTCCCTGGGCAGCTCCTAAACCCACTCATCTCCACTACACACCCCCGGTGTGTGTCAGGAACTAGACCCTCACCCCCACCTTAGGGAAGATTCATGCAGGGGAAACACGAACAATACAGTTTCCAGGAGAACTAAAATAAAGCAGAGGAGGGGAGAGAGTGATGCGGTGTAAGTGGGCAGCTGCTCTGGGGAGCTGGTTTGGGAGGCCTGTCAACAGGGACGTGCGAGGAAGAAATGAGTGGTGAGGATGGTGAGTCAGGCAGGTCTGTGGAGTGTCCCGGACCTTCGTCCTCCATCAGCCCTCTCTGCTTCTGTGGTCCAGAATCTCCATGGAACCCTCAGGGTTTTCCAGCTAAATGCCCTGCTGTCTCTCAAACTCTGTCCACTGCCCACCTCTCTCTAGGAGCATCTCGTGCCCCAGCTCTCCCTACGTGCCAGGCACCGGCAAGTCCCCCTCTGATCCGCCTGCCTGACTCACATCAGCCCAGCGGACTTTGTCTTGAGTTGTCTGTTTTGTGTTGGCCTCTGCTGTTCCCATTATCACTCGAGCTCCAACCCCTTCCTCAGGAACACAGACGGGAGCAGCGGTGGTCGTGTCAGCTGAGAGGTGGTCTGTAGGATGCCGGGTGGGTGGCAGAGTTAGTGAACAGGCTGGAGAAGGGAGTCTGCTGGGAGGATGTGGTGACGGACAGACCACGTGGGGTTTTGAGGGTGCCATCACCTGCGACTTGCTCCCCGACATGGGAGCACTGTGTCTGGGTTTCTGGGCAGGTGTGTCTGACTGGTCAAGCCTTGGTCACACCCATGTTGGGGGGATGAGGACAGAAGATATCTTCTTTGGCTCCATAATGGGGGAGAGGGTCCCCAAAAGAGAGGGGTTGAATCCTGGTCACTGTCCAGTACTCACATTTATCATATTTTTCATCAGAACCTATCAGAGACTCTCCAGTCTGAAGAAAATCAGTCTTCGCTGTGGCCTAGAAGGGTCCTTAAAGTCCACCTCCTTCTAGTCTTCTGCCCTCATCCCCCAGCTGTAGACACACCCCTTGACATGCCCCCTCCTTTGCCGCATGGCTCCCTTCCTCCCTTCAGCTCTCACTCAGAGAGCCCCTGCGTCCAAAATCACATCCCACCTCCTCCAGTGAGTCCCCCCCCAACCTGCCCTACATTTCTTCCCAAAGCTGTCACCACAGGAGAGCAAGCAGTTTGACGTGTGTCCCTCCCCTCCTAGAAGGTGAGCGCCATGAGGGCAGTATCATATCACCCAGCACAGCAGCTGTTGATAGAATAAATGAGTCTCTCTAGACCTCCTTGATCTGTGTCGTATTTGCTGCATCATCCTCATCCTTATGTTCTTCTCTGGGCTGGCCACCTCCTAGCCCTGTCGCAGCTCTAACTGAAGGGTTTTCTGTGTGATCCGTGATCGTACTCTCCCTCTTCCACTGCAACGCCTGGTAGGCAGGCACTGTGTTCTGTCTGCTGAGGCCAGCTGGCTGGGTGGCCGGGTGACCCGCCTTGCTGGCCGGGAAGCCTGCTGATGACACCCGCCCAGTCCCTGTGCTCCAGAGCAGCGGGTGCATTCTGTGGCGTGAACAGAGACTGGCCGGCTGATGGTGTTTCCTCTCCTCCCCCACGCAGGCCTCCTGCTGTCTCCAGGACACCATGAATGCCATTGTTGCCCTCTGTCACTTCTGTGAGCTCCACGGCCCCCGCACTCTCTTTTGCACGGAAGTTCTGCATGCCCCGCTTCCTCAGGGGGCTGGGAATGGGGACAGCCCCGGCCAGGGCGAGCAGGCCGAGGAGGAGGAAGGCGGCATTCAGATGAGCAGTCGGATCCGCGCTCACAGTCCAGCGGAAGGTGCCAGTGCGGAGTCCAGCAGCCCAGGACCCAAAAAGTCAGACATGTGCGAGGCAAGTGCCCCTCAGGGTGTTGGAGATGTTTCCTTCTTGCCTGGGATTCATGCTGATGTTGTGAATTTGACCTGGAGGGTGGGCAGGAGATTCTGTGGAACTTAACCGTGGACATGATCTCACAGAAAGGTGTGTGCTTCCCGTGGTGTGTGCAGACCATTCTTCATGGGCCCTGTGGAATGTGATCACTTCTCTCTGTGTCCCTGTAGTTCTTTCCCGTGATCCCAGCTTTAGCTTTTTCCACACGTCCTGTGCCAGCAGTTGACACAATTGACAGTTACCATTTGCTTTTCGGCCCTTCCCTCTGCATGCTCCCGGCTGCACACTGGCCCATCCTCGGCTCCCAAAGTCCAGTGTCTTGGAAAGCGTCCTCCTCGTGGGGGCCTGGCTCTTACTTTCGGTGTCATTGTGTGAGCTCTAGGGAATGAAGTTGAAGTTTCCTCAACAGGCTGCTTCTTTGTGTGACAGACCTGGGTCGGGCCCTTACATCAGGAATGGTGTTAGACCTGCCACTGCAGGGCGGACGGGAGTCTAGCCGCTGTAGTTCCGTTGCACTGAGAAGCAGACGGCATGCGCAAGATTGCTCTCTATTGCTGGACACACCCGTGAGGCAGTAGAAGGAGGGGAGAGCCTTGCTGCTTCAAGCCAGTCTGACATTTCTGCGGGAGAGGAAGGAAGGAAAGAAAGAGTGCTGGATGGAGAGAGTCCTTGAGCTGGCATTGCCACAGGAAGGGTCCCGCATCTCACAGGGAGGGGCTGGCCTTGTCCCATCTTGTCGGCTCTCTGGGTGGGGGTAGCCTCTGGGATGTGTGGCCTCGGTGCCAAGTGTGGTGGTGGCTTCTGGGGGCAGCAGACAGGGCCACCAGTCCAGTCCACTCCCTGGCACAGGCTCTGAGTTTGTGTTCTCAGGGTGCCGCACCCCAGGGAATTCAGGTAGCCTCTTGAGGCCCCTGCGAAGTGGTTGTGTCAGGACCAGGGACAGAGGCTAGCACACTCCCTGCGTGAGCCACTTTGCAACCCTGGTCCTCAGCTTTGCCTTCTGTAAGGTGAGGCTTCTCGCTGTAACTATCACGTAGGGTTGCGCTGTGGGTTAAATGAGACGGTGTATGCAGAGCCCTTCATAACAGCTGCTACGTAAGTGCTCGGGAGATCCGGTCTCTTGCTCGTACTCTGACATCTCATACCCATACATTGACGGTCTTTGTGAGCTGTGTGTTCAGTTTTCCTATTCGGGAAACATTGAAATCTTGAGAAGCATAACTCTAGAAGGCAGTTATTTTTATGTGAAAAATAGATTGGGTTTTTTTGTTCAGGTGTGCGTAAGAAAGTTTGTTTCCTGCTTCTTGACTAATTGGTTTTCTTCTCCTTTTTGGTGGCAGGGCTGCCGGTCCCTTGCTGCTGGACATCCTGGGTATATCAGCCATGATAAAGAGACCTCGATTAAATACGTCAGTCACCAGCACCCCAATCACCCCCAGCTCTTCAGCATTGTCCGCCAGGCCTGCGTGCGGAGTCTGAGCTGTGAGGTGAGCACTGTGACCCTGGAGGGAGCTCTGTGGGAACATCACACACACTCCCAGACGCCCTGAACAAGTTCAGTACCAGTTACGGGAAGGAAGGCAGGGGTCAGTCCTTCACGAAGAGGACGGGGTGATCAGTGAGTAGGGAGCGCACAGCAGCCCTGGTTCTCTCGAGCTCCAGAGTAAGTTGGGCTAGACTTCAGTGTTCTGAATGGTTGCTAGCTTATCATTCAAGCACCAGACTTTCGTTATCTCAATTCTTTTTTTGTTTTGTTTTTAAGATTTTATTCATTTATTTGTCAGAGAGAGAGGGAGAGAGGGAGAGTGAGCGAGCACAGGCAGGCAGAGTGGCAGGCAGAGGCAGAGGGAGAAGCAGGCTCCCTGCCGAGCAAGGAGCCTGATGTGGGACTTGATCCCAGGCCCCTTGGGATTGTGACCTGAGCTGAAGACAGCCGCCCAACCAACTGAGCCACTCAGGCGTCCCTCGTTATCTCAATTCTTGATGAGTGTATTTCTAAGACGTTAACTGTTTCTAGGTTATGTGGTTATTGTCTCCATCATCATTGTATGCTTTAGTGGGTCACCATGTACACCTCCTGGAGGGTGAATCAGTTTGTTCCTAAACTACCTGGGTCCTATTGTTGAATTCAAGTCTTAGCTTTTATAGTTTTTGATTTTCTGGTTTTTTTAGATTTATTTATTTTAGAAAGAGAAAGTGCGTGTGTGTGCACGCATGACTGAGAGGGGAGGGGAGAGAGAATCTCTAGCAGACTCCATGCTGAACACCAAGCCGGATGCAGGGCTCAATCTCACAACCCTGAGATCACGACCTTTGCTGAAACCAAGAGTTGGAGGCTCAACCAACTGCCACCCAGGTGCCCCTTAGCTTTTCTGTCTTTATCTGTCCAGAAGAATTCATGATTCAATTACAAATCTTCCCTTCTCCGTACTCACTTGATGAGACACACTGAGCCCTCCTCTCAGTTCTAACGTATGGTGGCAGTGTGCCTGTCTTCAGCTGGTTCCCTCTGGTTTCCTGCTGCTAATCTGCTGGAAGCAGATAATTGTGTGAATTGTGTGTGAAGAGTGAATGTGTCACGAGGGAGACCTAACTTCTGTCCTGTAAGTAAAGTAAGCAAATCTTATTGTATGGTCTACAGTGACTGCTCTGATCTTCTCCAGTGTATTCTGAATGAGTGATGTTGGCAGATTGGAGTCCGGAATAGATACAATATTTGAACAGGAGTTTTTCATGGCTCAGGGTAGAAAAAAGTCATAAACCTACTTGACTGGCCCTTGCAATCCATGGTAATAAATGTTATCTTTAGAGAGTTTGATCCCGGGAGCAGATGAAAGCAGTTTTCCTGTCTTGTCCCCACCTCCCCCGCTCTTCCCATAATTAATGCTAGTGACTTAGTGCAGAAGGCTAGGTTAGAGAAGGAGGGGTTGTGTCACTAGAGCAGGCACAGGACTGTGTCCTGCAATGGCTGTTGATTTTCACAGGTCTGCCCTGGCCGGGAAGGCCCCATCTTCTTTGGGGACGAGCAGCATGGTTTCGTGTTCAGCCACACTTTCTTCATCAAGGATAGCCTGGCCAGGGGCTTCCAGCGCTGGTATAGCATCATCGCCATCATGATGGACCGGATTTACCTCATCAACTCCTGGCCCTTCCTGCTTGGGAAGATCCGAGGGATCATTGATGAACTGCAGGGCAAGGCGCTCAAGGTGACCCCACGCGGAGGGAGCGTGGGTGCAAGTGGGGGAGGAGCCTGGCACTGACAGGGTCAGAGAGCGAGTGGTTTTATGATCTCCGGGTCTGGCGGCTGTTGCTCCGTCTGAATTGTGGTCTTCCGACTTCAGAGTCGGGCTGGGGCAGTCGGTCGTGCGTGCTTCCCTGGGCTCTCTCGAGTCCACTCTTGTCCCTGTTTTTGTTCGGCTCTGGCTTCTTCGTTGCGCTCACATGTCCTGCTTCCTCCCTGGTGTTTTTGCTTCCTCTGACCTTCATCTGAAAGCCTGTGCATGAGTCGTGTTGTAGACCCATCGCCAGCGTAGACGTCTAGCTGTGGCATCGCGTTTCTCAGAATGGGCCAGGTTGTGCTGTGATGACAAACAGCCTCCAGACCTCAGTGGGCTAAAACCGCAGGATTTGGGGGGTTTTTTGTTCGTTTTATTTTATTTGGGTGTTTTTATTTTTTATGTTTTGTTTTTTGTTTTGATAGAGCAGGGTGGGAGCAGAGGGAGAGAGAGAATCCCAAGCAGCCTCCATCCCCAGCTAGGAGTCTGACACAGGGCTTGATCCCACAACCCTGAGATCATGACCTGAGCCAAAATCAAGAGCTCAACCGATTGAGCCACCGGCACCGACAGTCTATTATTTATTGTTTGTCGGTGTCGGTTTATTGTTGTCGGTCGTATTGTGGTCCGTTGCAGGGACTGGGAGACCTGCTCATTGTAGTCAGCCCAGCAGGTGGGGCGGCAGCCATGTTGGAAAATTGCGGATTTCCCTGTGACAGGGCATAGATGGTGCTGGAGGGCCTCGTTTCTCTCTCACCTCAGTGCCAGGACGGGGCACATGTGCCCCCCACACACAAGGTCTTGCAGTGAAAGCCTCCATGTGCTGGGACAGGGGGAGACTGGAGGTCTGTGGAGAACAATGGTAGTGACCACGGATGTGTGCCTCCTGCGTACCCGGCAGCTGCCTGGTGCGTTGGTTGTGGAATACGGTGCAGGAGAAATCGGTGGCTTATAATCAAGCTGTGAGGCAGAAACCTTTCTGTTTGGAATGAGGGGACTGCTGGCGCCTTTTGTGCCCTGCATCAGGACAGCAGAACGGGACAGAGTCTTCCGGAGCAGGAGCCGGGGAGTTGGCTGTGAATGAGCTGGCTCTGCGCTGCTCGGCTGTCTTTGTTCGGTTCAAAGACCACCCTTCCCTTTGCATTTCAGGTGTTTGAGGCAGAGCAGTTTGGCTGCCCACAGCGCGCACAGAGGATGAACACGGCCTTCACGCCCTTCCTGCACCAGCGCAACGGCAACGCGGCCCGTTCGCTGACATCTCTGACAAGCGATGATAACCTGTGGGCATGCCTTCACACCTCCTTTGCTTGGTAACGAGATTCGCAGTCTTTTAGCGCCCGTTAGAATGAGAGCAGTCATTGGTTGGATGCTGCATAAATCTGGGGAAGCCGTCGCTGGCTGAGTTCCCCGAGTGCCCTGTGCTGTGTACCTGCCGGCAGGTGCTGACCGCGTCCTCCTTTTCCTCTGGGCATCTTCCCCTGGGCACGTGGAAGATGGATTTAGGTGGCATTCCCTTCCCCGTGTGTTTAAGGTGATGCTCTCGCACTGAGAGCGGTGATCTCCCTTTCTTATCTCCAACAACAAACCTTTCTCTCACACAGCCCTGTGGGTCAGGGATCTGGAAGTGACTGGCCTGGATGGTTCTGGCTGAGCTTCTCAGGGGTTCGTCGTTCGGGGCTGCAGTGGTCCAAGGTTTGCAGTCCTCTTGACAGCTCAGTGCGGGCTGCTAGGGCCCTTCCAGCCCAGGCTGTTAAGAATGTGCTGTGGCGCTCAGACCTGCCTAGTCAGGAGGAAGGGATTGTTTCCGTCTTCTGACAATCACCACAGTCTGTCCTCTGGCCTCAGATTGTTTCTCTTCCTTCCATTGCAAGATATACCTCTCCCAGAGACGCCCTCAGATCCTCTTCCTCGTGCAGCCGTGGCTCTACATCTGGGGCCTTGTCGTCTATTTCGGTTCCAGGTATAGAGCAGGTGCCTTAAAGGAGATCTTTGAGGGTAGCTCCTGAGGACCTGCGAACTAAAGAGAGTCTGTCTCCCATGCTGACATAAAATCATTGGAGAGATTTTCAGACCCCAAATAGAAGAAATAATACAATGAGCTGCATACCTTCATCATCTAGCTATAGTGGTTGCCAACATTTCACTGCTTTTTCTGTCCCCTTTTTTTGGAAATATTTTTTAAAGCAAATCTTAGTTGCAGCATTTCAAATGTAAAACCGTATCTGACAGAATTGACAAATTCCTTAGCATCATCCAGCCTGATTCATATTTGGTTTTCCTGTTTTGCCTCAGGATTGAGTTTTCAGGTGGGATCAGGTCACCAGTGCACAGCGCACAACTTGTGTACTTAGTCTGGAGCGGTTTCTCTGATGCCTCTGCCACGGATTTCCCCAGGGCTTTTGTGGGAGGACCAGAGTCCTTCATTGTGTAGAATTGTCCTTTTGGATTTGGCCAATTCTGTGTTTGTGGTGTGTGCAACGTGATCTTTCGTGCCCATATTTTCTGTGAACGAGGAGTGCGATCTAAAGGTGTGATAGGCTTCAGGTTCCATTTTCTTCTGGCAAGAAGACATCACAGGTGGTGCTCTGTTCTGCAGGCTTCTGAAGGCGTGCGGCAGCCGACTGACTGAGAAGCTCCTGGAGGGCGCGCCCACCGAGGACACCTTGGTCCAGATGGAGAAGCTTGCAGGTGAGCCGGGAGTGCTTGTGCTGCACGTCTCTGCCTGCGGAGGCTGTCGGGGGCCGCGGCCCTCCACCCTGGTGACGGGGACTCTGGGATCAGTAACCCAGGGGGAGCATCTGCAAGAGTTCGCCCTTCAGTCTTATGTTTTTACTGTGGTTTCCTGGATCCTTTTCCTCGACAGTCACATGAAGGAGTCTACCACCCTGGGCAGCGCGGGAAGGTCTGCTATTTAGGGCCTCTAGGCTGTGGAGAAGATGGGTTGATGGAGGGTTTTGTCCCTGTTTTAGGATCCCCAGGTTCTTGCCCTCTAGACACTTGAACAGTAAAGTATTATGCTTCAGGTAGACCCAGGGTTTCCATCAAGGGTGGTTCCCAAGCCTCACCAATGTCTGGGTAGTGCTCCCCAGGTTTTTGATCAGAGCTCCATGTCTGGGGTTCAGGATCCCGTGTGTTTTAAGTAACTGCCCAGGAGATTCTGCTGTGGCGTGCACTGGCCCAGGAACTTCTGGTCTCGGCCCTGGCTGTCATCCTCCTTCGGAGATGATTTGATTCTTGGTGATCTGGGTCAGCAGCCTCAGCTTTGGGGTTGGGTAAACCAGATTTGCAGTGTGCGTTGTGTGTAGTGTGTTACTAATAACACTTGACATGCTACGGGTTGCAAATAATTGGCCTTCGTAATGAATTGGAACTGTTTCCAGGTTATTCCTGCAGTCAGGTGACTTTACGTGCACTTGGATTCAGCGTGGTTTCCGGAGGGGGAGAAACGGAGTAGTTTCAGCGAGGGCAGAGTATGCTCCGAAAGACAAAACCTTTGCAATGTACCTTCACGCCCTCGCAGATCAGCAGGGCCTAGAACCATTTACTGTGATTTCAGATTTCTAGGCTAGTGAGGATGGCGTGGGTAGTCTGTTGGTAGGAGCTTCTGGGAAGGATACACGTGCAGGCACGCAGGGCTCTGTCATGGGTTGGACTGTATTTTAGGTCAAAGCACACACTTTGGATTTGGACAGACCTGGCTTCAGCTCTTGGCTCTGCTCCCCTCGTGCATTCTGTGTGACCAGACAAGGCCTTCTCCCTGTGGGTCTCATTGGGATCATGGAGAGATGTCCTTATTTGTGGTTGTCACAGAGATTCATGGGAATAAGAAGTATTTCTTTTCTCTGTAAAATGGGGAGAGTAGTACTGACCTCAGGACAGTTGAAAGGATGAAATGAAATGTGTGGAAGCCCTTAGAATAGCGCCTGAGCGAGGAAGTGTGCAGTGACCGAGCTAGGCTCATTCTTGTCATTGCTTTGAATTATCCCACGGTCCTGAACAGCTCGTAGTCTCGTGGGTGCCCGCTTCATAGTGCAGCGTAAGGCTCTGGGCTAAGTAAACAAACAGACTGAACCCTCCCTGCTCCCCCCAGGGCTCCGAAGACAAGCGGTCTAGGTAGCTGACCCTAACCAGCAATCAGGAGTGCCTTGGACTAAGGTGGACACCATGACACTGTCACATCCAAGGACCGCGTGTTTCATAAATGTCTTTGTGGTCTGTCTTGCAGACTTGGAAGAGGAATCCGAAAGCTGGGACAACTCTGAGGCCGAAGAGGAGGAGAAAGCCCCTGTCCTGTCAGAGGGTGCCGAAGGGCGGGAGCTGACCAAGTGCCCGACAGATTCGTCCTTGCTCTCAGACTGTGGAAACTGGCAGCCCCGGAAGTTGTCCGTCTTTAAGTCCCTTCGGCACATGAGGCAGGTAGGTGACCGAGGGGTGGACCTGTCTTCAAAACCTCTGGAGAAGAGCCCAGTCCCCACCTTCTCATCCAGCACACTTTGTCCTTTAGGCCCATGACATTCAGACCCAGCGGGGACTGACTGGTTAGGAATAACCAGAAACCCTCAGTGGCTGGCCAAAGACAGCTGGGGCTGTCTGGGTTGCCTTGGCCATAGGCACAGTGCTCCCCTTCTAGTGATGACTAGGTGTCTGTTTTGCAGACAGCCCGCACAGTTGGCTTCTCGTGGTCCTTCCTCTGATCTTGTCACGCCGGAACCTTTTAAAGGAAGCGCTGCTCAGAGCACTGTTGCTTTGCATGCAACATTGGACGCTTAGCAGACTAGAAATGCTGGCCCTTCGTACAGAAGATTGGGGAGAATCTGATGTCCAACCATAGGAATTGCACCCAAACAGTGGCGTGTCCTTGAATACAGAGAGGAAAGCGTCCACTACATCATGCAGGCTGGTATGCGTGTTCGTATACACGCGGGCTGGAGACACGAGTCTCACACAGCGGTGTCGGCCATGGTTATATTTGGTCAGACGGGAAGAGAAAAGGTTGCAAGGGCAGCCCCTTTTCCTGTTTCTCTGTGACTATTTTTACAATGAGCATGAGTTTTAACAAAAGATAGTTACTTTCTTTTTTGAAAAACAGAGTAAAGACTGATTTAACGGCAGATGCTCTGTGGGCCTTCTGAATGCGGAACATTGACCCACCAAAGTCATATATTTGGCTAAGATCATCCTTGTCTGTTGCTTACATGGATTAAAGTTAGAAGGAATCTTCAATCCCATGGGAGGTGGGAGTGTTTTGAAACTATAGCAGTTTTGTAAAATATATTTCTAGTGTCCCCCCCCTTTTTTTTAAAGCCACGTTATAAGTCATAGAATAATAGACTGAACTCTCCAGAAACTCCAGTGTCAGAGAAGTTATAAAAAGTCAGGTGGAGAGAGGGACTCTTCTAGCATCCAACAGGACAGACAGCAGAATAAATGAAACAGCCATTGGTCCTCAGGTGACTCCTGGAAAGAAAACAGCGATCAAGGACACTGTTAGAGAGTTGGGGCTGTGGATACTGGGCTGATGGCACATCTGTGTACTATTTCTGGTGGTGGTGGTGTGTACTGGGGTTCAGTGGGAGAGCCCTTGTCCGTCCTGGGTCCTGAAGCGCCATGCTTCTTGTCCCTAACTTGGAAATGATTTAGCAAAGTAATGAGAGAGAGAGAAAGTGAACGTTACAGATCACTAACATGTTCTCTGCTTCGAGTTTTTTAAAAATAAAATTGGGATCTTACAGTGTGCCAGGGCTTTGGGATCGGGCTGCCAGGGGCTCATCCAGACCTCTACCTGCCTCCTCCTGACCACGGGCAAGTCAGCTGGTCCTTCCCTCTCGCGACCCATCTTCCTTCACCATACAGAGAACACACAGATAACTTTAGTTACACAAAAGAAAATTCAGGGCAGAACGCACTGAACTGTGTTTTTCAGGTTCTGGGTGCCCAGTCTTTTCGCATGTTGGCCTGGCATGTTCTCATGGGGAATCAAGTGATCTGGAAAAGCAGAGACGCAGACCTTGTCCAGTCAGCTTTTGAGGTTCTTCGGGTAAGAGTAGCTTTTCTTGTAAGTGTTTTGTAGTGGGACAGTGTTTGGTGGTTTTTTGTTTTTCTTTTTTTTAAATCCTGACGGTGGGTGTGAATGTTAGGATGCAGGGATGGCTCGGCCCAGACGTTCATGCCTGAATCTGAGATCCGTGCTTTTTCTGCACTGTTGAAAGTGGCAGTCATCAGTGGTAGTTACTTCAGTGGAAGGAGTCTGTGCTGCCTTGGTGGAGTGATAACTCCCCTGCCCCCACCCCCAGATCCCTCTAAGAAGCCATTGCATGGTTCACAGCTGCCCTAAAAGCAGCTTTGGGTCATCGCACGTCCCTGTGCACAGAACATTCCTGATGAGTCAGGTGGGTGCGTGTCTGCCATGCTGTCTGCACCTCAGAGGGGTCGTGGTCGTGGGTGCCAAGGCCCAGGCCAGGCTGATGATGTTTATGTCCTCAGAAACCTCGTTCATGCCTGACCTGCCTAGGCCTGTGAGGGCAGGAAGTGAATATGCCAGAATCCCTCAAAAAGTTTATAATCTCTTTGTGGGATGAGGGAAGAGACAGACATCTCAGAAGTCAAAGAATAATCTATTAACATCACAAAGCAAGAGGTAGCACAAGTTCCGTTTGACCGATTGCTGGGTTAGGAGTTGGGGCCACGCAGGAGACACCCCAGTAGCACCGAGTGACCGGGAATGCCTCCTGGGAGGAGAGAAGCTTTGGCCCGAGCTGCGGAGGGCACGTGGGGTGTGGGTGATGGATTCGGGCGGGGGATGTTCCAGCTGGTGCAGGTCTGTGTCGTTGTGTTTTCTCTAGACGATGCTGCCAGTGGGCTGTGTCCGTGTCATCCCTTACAGCAACCAGTACGAGGAGGCCTACCGCTGCAACTTCCTGGGGCTCAGCCCTCACGTGCAGATCCCCGCCCACGTGCTGTCCTCAGGTACGACCCTCTCCTGTTGGACCGAGCCCTGCACCTCAGGGCTCAGCGGTGGAACTGCGTCTTAGCCATGGATCTAGGGACGCTGCCTGCTCAAGCAGGAGGACCAGTTTTCCCGGTGGCTCCGGGCCTCCGTTTTCTGTCTTTAAAACGGGTGAGGGTTGGACAGGACAGCCTCTGAGTGAGGGTAGCCTGCTGGGTGTGGTTCTCGGCGGAAGGCAGGTTACAGTCACGGGAGTGGAAACAACACAGATGGGTGTCAGAGGTTTGTCATGTTGTTACGCTGAGTCTTAACACTGAGTGATGAGACAACTGAGACGCTGAGTGATGACAACAAGATTGGGAAGGCGACTGTTTTCTTGTATGTGCCTTAAATCCTATCCAGCCTTGACATTCACCGGTGCAGTGGGGCCTGGCTCTGCCCCCTGCACAGACAGGCTCACTCACTCCTCTAGGCTGAGAGCCAGGAATCTGACGAGCATCCTTTTCTTTTGGTTTGAGGAGTTCAGGAGTCAGCCTGGGTGGGAATCCCAGCCTCCCCCGGCGAGCCAGTGGCTCCTCCGAGCACACTCGGAGAGATGGCCAGAAAGTTGACTGTCAGAGCGTTGGGTGCTCAGCAGTCCCGAGCTGCTCAGTGTCCCGGGCTGGGTCCTGAGTCCCAGAGATGCAGCACCTTTTTTTGGAACACAGGCTCCCCGTTTTGAAGATGAGCTTGAAATTCTTAACCAGTATGGGCGGTGTGAGGGAAGCGCTTAGCGGTCTCTTTCCCTGTCATAAGATGGGACTGACACTGGGAGCGCCGTCACGGGGCTGTATGGCATTAAGTGAGTTCAGTTATATAATTAGTAGTTACTGGAACGTAATACGTTAACTGAGGCAAGAGTTAACCCTTAACTCTACTAACAAACAACCTGCAAGAGGTTTTCAGTGGCCAAGCACTCGAGAGGTGGGTTTCTGCCCTTTGATGGGAGACGCCTCGGGAGGGGCAGCAGCGGGAAACAGGTCCCTGCAGGGCACGGGCGCGCCTCCCAGCACCTGCGCTTTGTGTTGCTGCAGAGTTCGCTGTCGTCGTGGAGGCCCACACAGCCCCTCGGTCCGGCCTCCACCCGGCCGGCTGCGAGGGCGACCAGTCCCTCAGCAAGTACGAGTTTGTTGTGACCAGTGGAAGTCCTGTAGCTGCGGACCGAGGTGGGTGCCGCCAGGCCGGCTGGCCTTTCAGCACGGTGAGTGGGGACGAGAGCGCCGAGGCTGCCTCTCGCCACCCCATGCTGACGACCCGCCCTTGTTCCCAGTTGGCCCCACCATCCTGAATAAGATGGAAGCCGCTTTGACCAACCAGAACCTGTCTGTGGGCGTGGTGGACCAGTGCCTCGTCTGCCTCAAGGAGGAGTGGATGAAGTAAGCACACCCACGCTGGCCCCCGGAGTCTGCTTCCTCACAGGGGTTCTGGGCAGCCGGGAGCCGTTGGGTTCGGCCAGCAAGAACCAGGAACTGTTTTCAGAAAAAGCTGTGGCCTCCCTGAGAAATAGGGTAGAATAGAGCATGGGTTCAAGTAGCATCTTTGCCACTGAGTGACTTTGTGCAAGGTCAGCACTTCTAGTCCTCACGAGGCTCCTGCGTGAGATGCCTGTGACACCTGCTTCCAAGAGAAGCAGTTACTTTTGCTGCTTCATTAACTTCAAAAATCTGAAAGCCAGAGGCACCTGGGTGGCTGCGGTTGGTTAGGCGTCTGCCTTCGGCTCAGGTCATGATCTCAGGGTCCTTGGGATCGAGTCTCGTGTTGGGCTCCCTGCTCAGCGGGGAGCTGCTTCTCCCTCTCCTCCTTCTTCTCTGCCCCCCCTCTCACTCATGCTCCGTTTCCATCTCTCTCTCTCTCAAGTAAATAAAATCTTTTTAAAAAAATCTGAAAGCCAGATAACAGATGTTTCTTTTCTATTAATTAGTTACATTATTTTCTTAATAAATTTTTGTTAGTAATTTTTAATCCAGTTCAGTCAGACATTGTCCTGATTCCCAGCAATACAGTGAAGCTGAGGAGCAAGAAAGTCCTTAAATGAATTGAAAGAAAATGGGCTTTTCTCCCATTTTGAGGCAGCGGCCTTACGGCGCGGGGTTAGAACTGCTGGGCCGGGGAGAGGTCCTGGAGCACGCAGCTGTGAGCGGCCCCTCCGTGTGCTGGTCTTGAAGCCCTCAGGCCTCGGGACCCGAACTGTGGTGATTTTGCTGTGGCGTCTGAGCGTTGTGTTTTTGGTTTTTTTCAGCAAAGTGAAGGTCCTTTTCAAATTCACCAAGGTGGACAGTCGACCCAAAGAGGACACGCAGAAGCTCCTGACTATTCTCGGAGCGTCTGAGGAAGACAATGTCAAGCTGCTTAAGTTCTGGATGACGGGCCTGAGCAAGACCTACAAGTCGCACCTCATGTCCACAGTCCGCAGCCCCACAGCCTCAGAGCCTCGCAACTGACCCCACTGTGTGAATCTGACCCCGTGTTCACCTTCAGAGAAGTGCTGATGGCCATCTTTGCCGCTGAGCTCATGGACGGGTCTCTGATGGCAATCACAGACTGCTTTCGTCTCTGAACTGCCGGCATGGAGCCCTTTCCTAGCGAGCAGTGGAAACTTTCGGGGCCAGGCTTTGCCCTCTGTGTGGGATTTGGACCTGGTGTAGTTCTCGGCACCCTTCCAGAAGCTATTTGAATTGCTCTAGCCCTGAAAAGGGCTGTGGGAGACGTGGGACAGTGGGACCCCTGTGTTTGAGCACTCCTGTGAGAGAAGACTGAGGAGAACATGCATCTTACGGCTCTCAAGGATTTAGATCTCAAAATTTACAGGAGAGCGTGCCAGGCCAGTCCCAACCTGGGTATTTTGGCCGCAGTAACAAACCTCTCAAGGTTCATGTTTGAACCTTTCTATTCTGAAATTCAAGACTTTTCCAGGTTTTATAATATGAATGCGTGTATGTTTTGCTACAGTTGTGAATGTTCACGTAGTCATTGTTAGCAGTCTGGTTTTGAGCTGGGAATGGCTTTTGGGGAGGAGTAGATGTTGCCTCATCTTTGGGATTCACGTTCTGGAACCATGTGACTACGAAGTCTTCTGGCCATGTTCTCCTGAGGTTGCTTTGACATTTCCCTGTGGCTTGCAGACAGGCCCCTGATCCTTTTTACACAAAGAAATTTGCTGAAATGTCAGATGGAGCCATTTGACTTGCCTGACTCACTGGACGTGAAGTTTAGAAACCAACCGTAGTTTTATTCCAAGTCACTTTGCCCTTTGTTGCTTCTTTAAACGTTTAGATTTGGCTACAGGTAACAAGTTTCAGAGTATGGTGACTTAAGATATTTTAATCATCCCAGTGTGCACTTTTAATAAGGATTCATGGCTTGGAGGGATTTTTTCCAGCAATTTTGCTGATTTGTTTATAGTTTTGTGTGTGTGTGTGTATTTGCTTAACTTATATTTAACATGGAAACTAAGTTTATATGACTGGGTATCTATCATGCAGGAACATTGAAACACAATAAAGATGTATTTTTATAAACTGTTGACTACATGGTTTTATTGATTTGATAACCTAGAATTTTCGTGGGGTCAGTCACAAAATATGACTCAAATAACACTGGTGATAGAACTATTTTGAAACTGAGGTCTGCTAAAGGGTTGTAAATTCTAGGAGACTCAGACTGTACATTGTGGTTACTTCTGATCAATTGCAGCTCAGAGCACAGTAGCGCTACCTGTCCCCCGCCCAGCCACCCAGCAGGTGTGCAGGCATTTCTGGAGCAGGCGCACATACTGTATGGGAGCTGTGGTGGGTGGAAAGAACCCTAGACTACAGTTGTGGGGGAATCTGTGCTCTGATCACTGGTTGCTGCTTCTGATCATGGCAGTCATTGTTGCAAGCCCCTCCCCCTCTGGCTGCCAGGAGACTTAATGGTCCAATGCCCTTCCCCTTCCTTCAGTTGTGTTTGTGTCTTTCCCCTTTCAGGAAATTCAGGACAAAAAAACAACGGCATTCAAAAACAAGTGCATGTACAGGGGAAATTAGAAACTGCATGTGCAAGGAAAGGCTCAGAAAAGACCTGAGAAAAAACTAAGTTTATACCTCAGTCTGATCCTTGGCAAAGAGAAAGCTTACAACCATAAAAATAAAAGACAAAAAACAGGGAACCTTGGGGAAGGTGGAATATCTAATTTTCAGTTATCACATTATTAGATTAAAATGTCCACTGTTCAGCAAAAAATCACAGGCCAGATAAAGGAAAGGGAAATTGGGGCACCTGGGTGGCTCAGTCGGTTAAGCCTTTGCTTTCAGCTCAGGTCATGATCTCAGGGTCTGCATCGGGCTCTCTGTTTGGCGGGGAGCCTGCTCTGTCTCTGCCTGCTGCTCTGCCTACTTGTGATCTCTCCCTCTCTGTCAAATAAATAAATAAATAAATAAATAAAGTATGTCCCATTCTAAGAGAAAAAAAATCCACAGAATCTGTCCCTGAAAGATTTGATGGCAGATAGACTGAACAAAGACTTTAAAACAACTGTCTTAAAAATGCTCGCAAAACTAAAGGAAAATGTGAAAAAAGCCAAGAAAATGTGTGAACAAAATGGAAATATATAGAAACAAAACAGAACAACATCCAGAGCTGAAAACTACAACTAAAATGAGGAATTCATAAGAGTGGCTCAAAGGCCAATTTGAGCAGGTAGAAGAAAGAATCAGTGAACTTGAATATAAGACAGTGGACATCAGTGACGCCTAACAGAAAAGCTGAAAAAAAGTGAACAGAACCTAAGAGAACTAGGGGGCACCATCAAAAGGATCAACATGTACATTGCGTGAGTCCCAGGAGAGAAAGGGGGCAGATAACATTCAAAGAATGGCTAAAAAACTACCCAAATTTGGTGAAAGACAGGAACATAAATATACAAGAAGCTCAGAAACTCCCAAGTAAAATGAACTCAGAGACACAGTGAAAACATTCTTTTTTTTTTTTTTTAAAGATTTTATTTATTTATTTGACAGAGATCACAAGTAGGCAGAGAGGCAGGCAGAGAGAGAGGAGGAAGCAGGCTCCCTGCCGAACAGAGAGCCCGATGTGGGACTCGATCCCAGGACCCTGAGATCATGACCTGAGCCGAAGGCAGAGGCTTTAACCCACTGAGCCACCCAGGCGCCCCAGTGAAAACATTCTAATCAAACTTCCAAAAGACAAGAGCAAATCTTGAAAGCAACGAGAGAGAAGCAAATCATCCCTCACAGGAGATTGTCAGTCAGAATACATAGAGATTTCTCATCAGAAGTGTTGGAGGCCAGAGGACAGCATTGCCATTATATGTAAAGCGCTAAAGCAAACAACAACAACAAACCCTATCAACTGAGAATCCTGTATCCAGCAAAACTGTTCAAAATGGGGGAGAAATCAAGATATTCCCAGATAAAAGGGGACTGTTTGTGACCACTAGACCTGCCCTGCAGGAAATGCTCACGGGAGTCCTGCAGGGTGAAATGACAGGACACCATCAGCACCTCAAAGCCATGTGGAGAAATAAAGATCTCAATAAACGTAGAACCTGGGCACTTATGGAAGCTAGTATTGTAGCAATTGCTTATAACTGTACTCCTTGTTTTCCACGTGATTTAGGAAGCATTATTAATGACTTTTAGTAACACTTCCTAAATCAATACTAAATCAATTAGTATTACTAATAACATTACTGATGACTTTTAAAGAAAAAGTCATTAGTAATGTAAAAGTATTATTTTTTCATTTTTTATTTTTTTAAAGATTTTATTTATTTATTTGACGGATCACAAGTAGGCAGAGAGGCAGGCAGAGAGAGAGGAGGAAGCAGGCTCCCTGCCGAGCAGAGAGCCCGATGCGGGGCTGGATCCCAGGACCCCAGGATCCTGACCTGAACTGAAGGCAGATGCTTAACAGACTGAGCCACCCAAGCATCCCCAGTGTTAATATCTGGAGTATCACTGAGCTGCACACTTAAAAAGAGCTGTGATGGTAAAATTTATGTGTGTTATTTAAGATTTTACTACACCCATGGTGGGGCTGGAACTCACAACCCCAAGATCAAGAGTTGCATGCATTACTGACTGAGCCAGCCAGGTGCCCCCACTGTATTTGTATTTTAGCACAATTAAAAAATAATAATGACACCAATGAGTGGTCAGTTCTCTGTGGTGTGGAAGTTTAAGTGGCTTCAGTGATTTGGGGTGCTCTTCTCAAAGTTGGTGTTTGGAGTCGGAGATGGAGACACGGTAGCACTCATTTATCCCTGAGACATCCACTGAGTGTCTACAGGTGTCTGCTTAACGTTTCGTTCTGAGCTATTTGGCAATAGCTCATCCATTAAAGATACTTAAAGGTTAATCTGTTTGGGAGGAAGATGGCTGGAAGCATACCCGGGTGACAGCGGAACCCTTAAAGGGCCAGTTCTGTGTTTTGGTCATCTTCTGAGAGTGGAAGGGGACCCCAGGCTCCCACAGGTCAAGGGTAAATGCAGGGAAGAGATGACTTCCCACTGTGCCCCTCATCTTTGGGTATAGATGTTTTTCTGGGGAGTGACATTCCCTGGGAAAACTGCTTTCCAGTTCAAAGAGAATTTTGCCAGTTGTCTGCCAGGTAACCGAATGACTCCCCTTAGTGCGAAGAATCCAACATAAGTGTTAGCATTCATTCCTTATGAATGTGTGATCTAAATTCCCAGCGTCGGCACCTGGGTGGCTCAGTCGTTGAGGGTCTGCCTTTGGCTCAGGTCATGATCCCAGGGTCCTAGGATCCAGCCCCACATCGGGCTCCCTGCTCAGCGGGGAGTCTGACTCTCCCTTAGCTCATGCTCTTTCTCTCTCAAATGAATAAATAAAATCTTTAAAAAATAAATAAGTTTTTCAACATATAATGACACATTTTTTTGCTAAGAATGATTAGGTAGGGGATGCCTGGGTGACTCAGAGAGTTAAGCCTCTGCCTTTGGCTCAGATCATGATCTCAGGGTCCTGGGATCAAGCCCTGCATCAGGCTCTCTGCTTGGTGGGGAGCCTGCTTCCCCGCCCCTCTCTCTCTGGCTGCCTCTCTGCCTACTTGTGATCTCTGTCTGTGGAGTAAATAAATAAAATCTTAAAAAAAAAAAAAAAAGAATGGGCAGGTAGGAGCGTACATTGTTTAGTTTTTATGGACAGTTGTGGGCTTCTCCGCCGGTGAACAGTGCAGCTTTTGGAGAGTGATTCCCATTGGAGGAGAGGGGGCAGAAGACACAGTGGGCCGCTGAATACCTCCGGACCTGGACCTCTGCCTTGGTGACTGAGTCTGCTTTTGTGTCTTTGCAGCTTCCTGCCGTGACTGCTAGAGGAAAAACCATCCTGGCTCTTGAGCCTTCCCTTTGAAGGCAGACGAGGGTTTCAATACTTACACCAAGAACAGCAGACGCGCAGATTATCGGGCAATTACTTAAGCATCTTCGCTAAATTCCTCCATTTGTGATTCTTGAGAATGTCCCATTAAATACTAGTGGTATTTAACACCCCTTTTTAACTGCTGCTAATGTTAGTATCTTAACTTTTTATTTTGGATACTGTCTCACGGTCTGTTTTATCTGCTGTCAATATGGCGGGTCTACCTCTTAGGGTTGCCATCTGCGTGGTGCATCTCCTTCCATCCTCTTACTTTGAACCCATTTGTGTCTTTGAGTCTACAGTGTGTCTCTTATGGACAGCGTATGTATGAGCTTGTCTTTTTAGTGTGTCTGACAATCTCTGCTTTTTGATTTGGAGATCTGGGTCTACCCTCATGTAATGTATAATCCTTGATGTGGTTAGATGCACAGCTGCCATTTGGCTGTTTTCTGTATCTCTTATTATGTCCATTTCTATATGCCTGTATGTTTCGATATGACATACAGAAAATATTTAAGACTTAAAAATCTTTTTTTAGATTTATCTATTTTTTTTATTATTTGACAGAGAGAGAGAGAGAGAGACCGAGAGAGGGAACACAAGCAGGGGGAGGTGCAGGCAGAGAGAGAAGCAGGATCCCCACCGAGCAGGGAGCCCGATGCGGGGCTCGATCCCAGGACTCTGGGATCATGGCTGTGCAGAGGGCAGAGGCTTAACGACTGACCCACCCAGGCGCCCCAAGACTTAAAAATGTTTTTCCTGTGGTAACAAATGTGACCTAAAATTTGCCATTTAAACTATTTAGAAGAGTACAAATCAGTGGCATAATTATATTTATACTGTGTCTCATGTCTTCTTGCTCCTGTTTCCAATGTCCTCATTTTTTGTTGAATGAGTAAGGAATATTTTTAGCACATAATTTTAATGTATTTTAAACCTCTTTTTTTTAAGCTGTATTATTTATTTGTTTGTGTGTTCACTTATTTATTTAAGTTGCTCTGGGGATTAAAATATGCATCTTTTAATTTATCACAATCTAGGGGCACCTGGGTGGCTCAGTGGGTTAAGCCTCTGCCTCAGGTCATGATCCCAGGGTCCTGCGATCGAGCCCGGCATCGGGCTCTCTGCTCGGTGGGGAGGCTGCCTCTCCCTCTGCCTGCCGCTCCCCCTGCTTATGCTCTCTCTCTCTCTCGAACAAATAAATAAATAAATAACATCTTTAAAAAAATTTTAAAGCTACTGCAGGTTAATGCTGATTTAATTCTGAAAAATACAGCAACTTTACTCCAGTACAGCTCCATTTCTTTCTCCCTGCTTTGTGCTATTATTATCATATGTATTACGTCTGTATACATTAACCAAACAATACAGTGCTATAATTATTGTTTAAATTATTTTATGTGCTAAATAGAAATTAAGAGAAAGAAAATTAAGAGAAGAAAAGATAAGACACAAATCACAGTCATTTATCGTTACCATTCCCAGTTCCCCCATTTCTTCCTGCGCGTCTCAGCGGCAGCGGATGCCCCCTCCCCTTAGCTGGAAGGAGCTCCTTCAGTGGTTTGGGGAGGACATGCCTGCTGGGAAGGAATTCTCTCCCTTTTTACCTGGGAATGGTTTTATTTCACTTTCATTTTTTTTTTTAAGATTTTTATCTATGTATTGACAGATAGAGATTACAAGTAGGCAGAGAGGCAGGCAGAGAGAGAGGAGGAAGCAGGCTCCCTGCTGAGCAGAGAGCCCGATGTGGGGCTCGATCCCAGGACCCTGGGATCATGACCTGAGCCGAAGGCAGAGGCTTTAACTCACTGAGCCACCCAGGCGCCCCTCACTTTCATTTTTGAAGAATATTTTCACTGGCTTAGAATTCTTGGTTGACAGTTTTTTCTCTTTCTTTCCACACTCTGGATGTATCACTCCGCTGCATTCTCTCCTCCATGGTTTCTGGTAACTGGTCAAATGTGAATTGCTTGTACTATTGCGGTCCTTGTTCTTTCCCCGTACCTGAGTTGCTTTTCTCTTGAGCTTCTTAAAAAAGTTTTTAAAATTATTATTAGTAGTAGTAGTAGTATTTTGAGAGAGAGAGATGTGGGGGCGGCAAAGGGAGAGAGAATTCTAAGCAGGCTCTGCAGCCAGCATGGAGCCCGACATGGGGCTCGATCCCATGACTCTGAGATCAATGACCTGAGCCAAACGAGATCCAGAGTCAGTCGCCTAATTGACTGAGCCACCCAGGCAGCCCTTCTCTTGTGCTTTTAATATTTTCACTTTCTCTCTGGGTTTCAAACATTTGATTATGATTAATTAGGTGTTCTTTTTGCATTTGAGCTACTTGTAGTTGTTAAACTTCTTGGATCTGTAGGTTAATATTTTTTTAAAAGATTTTATTTATTTATTTGACAGAGGGAGAGACACAGCGAGAGAGGGAACATAAGCAGGGGGAGCGGGAGCGGGAGAAGCAGGCTTCCCCGCTGAGCAGGGAGCCTGATGCGCAGGACTCAATCCCAGGACCCTGGGATCATAACCTGAGCTGAAGGCAGCCGCTTAATGACTGAGCCACCCAGGTGCCCCGGTTAATATTTTTTTAAATCAAATTTGGAACATTCTTTTTTTAAAATTTTATTTATTTATTTGAGAGACAGAGCGAGCATAAGGTGGGGGGCTGAGGGAGAGAGAGAGGAACAAGGAGACTCCCTGCTGAGTGTGGAGCCTGACATGGGGCTCTATCCCAGAACCCTGAGATCATGACCTGAATGAAGGCAGACACTTAACCAACTGAGCCTCCCAAGTACCTCTGGGATTTTTTCAACTGTCATTGATTCAGGTTTTTTCCTGGGGCTCCCATTGCTTGTATGTTGAGATACTCGACAGTGTCCTACAGACCTCTGATCTGTTTACTTTCCCTCTATTCTTCAGATTAGATGATTTTTCTCCTTCTATCTCTAAGGTCACTGATTCTTCTGCCATCTCAAAACTGCTGTAGATCCCTCTAGTAAATTTACTTCTGTAATTGTTTTTAAATCCAGAATTTCCAGTTAGACTTCTTTTTCAAATTTTCTTTTATTGTGTAATAAATACAGCACAAGATTTACCCTGTTTACAAATTTTTAAGTGTATGATACAGTAATGCTAATTATAGAACAGTGTTGTACAGCAGACTTCTAGAACTTATTCATCTTGCAAAATTGAGACTTTATGCTCATTGATTAGCAATGCCATTTCTTCTCTACCCAGTCCCCTGGCAATCGCCACTGTACACTTTGATTCTACGAGTTTGACTCTTAGACATCTCATGTAAGTGGAATCATGCAGTATTTGTCCTTCTATACTGGCTTGTTTCATTAAGCACAATATCCTCAAGTTTCATTCATGTCATTGTATATCACAGGATTTCCTTGATTTTTAAGGCTGAACAATATTCCATTGTATGTGTACACCAACACATTTTCTTTATCTGTTCAACTCCTGATGGATACTTAGATTGTTTCCACCCATGTTGTTGCTGCTATGAATAGTGGAGCACTGAATGTTGGAGTGCTAATATCTCTTCAAGGTCCCGATTTCATTCTTTTGGATAAATACTCAGAAGTGAAATTGCTGGATTATGTGGAAGTTCTATTTTAATTTGTAGAGGAGCTGCCATATTGTTTTCCATAGCAGCTGAACTATTTGGATTTCCACCAACAGTGTACAAAGGTTCCAATTTCTCTACAACTTTGCCAACGTCTTTTGTTATTTTGATAATAGCCATCCTAACACATGTGAGGTGACATCTTGTCGTGGTCTCGATTTACATTTCCTTGATGATTAGTGACATTAAGCATCTTTTCATGTGCCCATTGGCCAACTGTATGTTTCTTTTAGAGAAGTGTCTATTCGAGTCTTTAGTCCATTTTTTAATGAGTTAATTTTCTTCTGCTATTGAGTTCTAGGGGTTTCTTGTATCTTTTGGAAACTAACCTCTTATCTGATACATGGTTTGCATAGAATTTCTAAAAAGACTTAATTTTTAAAATTATTTTGTTGGGACATCTGGGTGGCCTAGTCGGTTGAGCCTCTGCCTTCAGCTCAGGTCATGATCTCAGGGTGGTGGGATGGAGCCTCGCATTGGGCTCCCAGCTCAGCAGGAGTCCACTTCTCCCTCTCCCTCTGTAATCTCCCTTGCTCTCACTCTCTCTCTCAAATAAACAAATTAAAATCTTTAAGAAAATTAAAAAAATTATTTTATTGAAGTATAGTTCACACACGGTGTCACATTAGTCTCAGGTGCACAACATAGTGATTGGACGCATGTGCACATTATGCACAAATGTAGCTACAATCTGTCACTGTACGACCCTATTACAATATCACTGACTATATTGTCTATGCTGTGCCTTTCATCCCCGTGACTTACTCACCCAAACTGGAAGCTTCTATTTGCCACTCCCCTTCACTCATTTTCCCCATTTCCCCTCCTCTGTCCTTCTGGCAACGAGTGGTTTTGTTCTCTGTATTTATGGGCCTATTTCTGCTTTTGCTTGTTTGTTTAGATTCCACACATAAGTGAAATCATATGGTATTTGTCTTTCTCTGGTTGACTTATTTCACTTAGCATAATACCCTTGAGGTCCATCCATGTTGTTGTGAATGACAAGATCTCATCCTTTTCTATGGCTGAGTAATATTCCACTGTATATACATACCACATCTTTATCCAGTCATCATTTTTTAAAAAAATATTTTATTTATTTATTTGAGAAAGAATGAGAGATAGAGAGAGTGAGCATGAGAGAGAGCATGAGATGGGGGAGGGTTAGAGGGAGAAGCAGACTCCTCACTGAGCAGGGAGTCTGGATCCTGGGACTCCAAGATCATGACCTGAGCCGAAGGCAGTCACTTAACCAACTGAGCCCCCTAGGCGCCCTATCCATTCATCTGTTGATGGACCTTTGGGCTGCTTGCATACATGACTGTTGTAACTAATGCCTCAATGAACATAGGGGCGTATAACTTTTTGAATTAGTGTTTTCACTTTCTTTGGGTAAATATCCAGTTGTGGAATTACTGGATCATATAGTATTTCTATTTTTATTATTTAAGGAAACTCCATACTGTTTTCCACAGGGGCCACACCAACTTACATTTGTACCAACAGTGATCAAGGGTTCCTTTTTCCCCACATCCTCACCAACACTTGTTATTTCTTGTCTTTTTTGTTTTAACCATTATGATAGATGTGAGGTGGTATCTCACTGTGGTTTTGTTTTGCGTTTCCCTGATGCTGAGTGATGTTGAGCATCCTTTCATGTGTCTGTTGGTCATCTGGATGTCTCCTTTGGGAAAATGTGTATACAGGTCCTCTGCTCATTTTTTAAAACAGATTTTTTAAAAAAGATTTTATTTATTTATTTGACAGACAGAGATCACAAGTAGGCAGAGAGGCAGGCAGAGAGAGAGAGAGAGAGAGAGAGAGAGAAGCAGGCTCCCTGCTGAGCAGAGAGCCTGATGTGGGGCTTAATCCCAGGACCCTGGGATCATGATCTGAGCTGAAGGCAGAGGCTTTAACCCACAGAGCCACCCAGGTGCCCCAAAACAGATTTTTTGTGTGTGTGTGTGTGTAGAATTTGGACATTAACTCCTTATTGGATATATTATTTGCAAATATATTTTTCCTCAATAAATTGCCTTTTAATTTTGTTCATGGCTTCCTTTCCTGTGCAAAAGCTTTTTATTTAAGTGTAGTTCCAATAGTTAATTTTTGCTTTTGTTTCCCTTGCCTGAGGAGACATATCTAGAAAAAAGGTTGTTACAGCTGATGTCAGAGATTACTGCCTATATTCTCTTCTAGGAGTTTTATCATTTCAGGTCTCACATTTAGGTCTTTAATACATTTTGAGTTTATTTTTGTGCATGGTGTAAAAGACTTAATTTCTTTATTCGTTTAAGATTTTATTTATTGATTTGAGAGACAGAGCATGAGCAGGGGGAGGGGCAGAGGAAGAGGGACAAGCAGACTCCATGCTGAGCACAGAGTCTGATGTGGGACGTGACCCCAGGACCTCAAGATCAGGACCTGAGCTGAGGTCAGACACTTAACTCACTGAGCCACCCAGGTGCCCCAAGACTTCATTTCTTGAGAACAGTCTTAGGTTTGCTGCAAAATTGAGGGGAAGGTACAGAGATTTCCCATACACCCTCTGTCCCCATACAGGCACAGCCTCCCCCATTATTTTTTTTTCTCAAATTTTTTAGAGAGAGAGAGCCTGTGTGCATGAGTAGAGGCCAGAGGGAGATGGAGGGAGAGAATCTTAAGCAGACTCCATGCCCAGTGTGGAACCCAATGTAGGGTTCGATCCCATGACCCTGTGGTCATACCTGAGCTGAAACCAAGAGTCAGATGCTTAACCAGGTGCCCCTGTCTCCCCATTATAACATTTCCCATCAGAGTTGTTGGTTACAATTGAGGAAACTGGCAGTTTGCATAGACTTTAAAAAATGATTTCTATTTCTCTAATGAGTAGCTATTGATTCATTATCATTATATTTTCCTTTAATTCTTTGAACTTATTTATAAGACGTGCTTCGAAGTGTTTTTCGTACTATTTCCAACACCTGTGTCCACTCAGAGTCAGTTTGCATTGGCTGCTGTGTTCCCCGCATCGGTCACACTTTCCTGTTACTTTGCATGTCTACTAAGCTTTGGTTGCAAACTGGACATCTTAGGTAATATAGCAGAGCAAATCTGGATTCCATTTTATTTTTGTAAGGTTGTTTTTCTTTGAAAAGTTGCCTGGACTTAACGTGTAGAGTCTCTCCCCCTGTAGGGTGGCATTGGCGTGTCTGCTTAGTTTTGTTTTGTTTTGTCTTGAAGTCTTAGTTTTATTCATTCCTAGAGGTCACCACTGGGTCTTCCTATTGTGGTAGTCAGCCAGTGATTTATGCAGAGGTTGAACCCAAATACTTTGAGCCTATAAGACTCCCTATCCTCTGCTGACCAACCTGTTTGTGGGTTGGGAATCCTTTCAAGCCTCCATTGGCTCTCATTTTTCCCTGGCCTCTCCCATTCCTGCACAGCTCCCCAGTTAGCCAGGGAGGGGTAGAGCATGTAGGTCAGCTTTGCTATGGTTTTCTCCATTTCGGGATCTTGTTGTCATAATCCTGGCTGGTCTGGAGGGTCAAGCTGACAAGGTTGCAGGTTTGGTTGTTCATTTGTTCCCAACTGAACCACCGCTTTTTGCCAGAAAAACTAAAAACCTAAAAGGCTTTTGGTGCCAGTTCCACATTGATAAGGCTACCATGTTTGGAGGGTGAAGAGATGGGAGCAGCCTTAGTCGACAAGGCCAGGGACTCTCGCAGCTCCTATCCTCAGCTGCAGCAGTTTTTCAAAAATGATGCTTCTCATTTGGTTGTCTGCCTTTGATGGATTTCTGGTGCCCGGAAGCAGTGGGGTGTGTGTGTGGGGGGGGGGGGTGTGGGTGTGTGTGTAGTGGGATTTTTTTTATTTTTATTTTTATTTTTATTTTTATTTTTATTTTTGTGTGTGTACCCAGAGGACCTGACTACCTCTGTATGCTGCCATGACTGGAGTCCCTCTTCTCATTCTGTATCATCGTTTCAGGTGAAGAAAGTGAGGCTCAAAGAGATGAAGTAATTTGCTCTTGGTCATACAGCTAGGAAGTGGGGAGCCAGAATTAAACTCAGGAGCTCTATTTTAAAGAAAAACAAAAAAACAAAAAAAACTCCAGTGTTATTGAAGTATAATTGGCATACAGTAATTTATACTCATTGAAACCATCCAGTCTGACAAGTTTTGACAAATGCAGCTGCACATCACCGTAAGATAATGAACATATCATGGGGTGTGTCTTTGGCAACCCCCTTCCCTTCCCACCGTCTCCAGGCAACCATGGATTTACTTACTGTCACTCTAGTTGGCCTTTCCTAGAATTGCATGTCATGGAACCATACAGTGCATACGTTGTTGTGTCTTTTTTCACTCAACCTTATTGAAATTCACCCATGTGATCGTTTATATTTATTCTTGCTGTTAAATAGTCTTCCATCCATAGATGGGTGAAGGTTTGGTTATTTATCTGGTGATGGACGCTGTTGTTGTGTCTAGGCTGGGGCTATTACTCATAAACCTACCGGGAACATCTGAGTTCAAGTCTTTGTGTAGATACATAGATACATGCTTTCATTTCTCTTGAGTGAGATTTAGGAGTGGGATAGCTGGATCAGATGGAAGGTGCAAGTTTGATATTTTTTTTAAAAGATTTTATTCATTTATTTGACACAGAGAGAGAGAGATCACAAGTAGGCAGAGAGGCAGGCAGAGAGAGAGAAGGGGAAGCAGGCTCCCTGCCGAGCAGAGAGCCCAATGCGGGGCCGGATCCCAGGACCCTGCGATCATGACCTGAGCCGAAGGCAGAGGCTTTAACCCACTGAGCCACCCAGGTGCCCCAGAAGGTGTAAGTTTGATATTTTTTCGTGTTTTTTTTTTTTTTATTTTATTTATTTGACAGAGAGAAATCAGAGCTAGGCAGAGAGGCAGACAGAGAGAGGGGGAAGCAGGCTCCCGCTGAGCAGAGAGCCCGACGCGGGGCTCGATCCCAGGACCCCGAGACCATGACCTGAGCCGAAGGCAGAGGCTTAAACCACTGAGCCACCCAGGTGCCCCTAAGTTTGATATTTTTAATGAACTTTTAATTTGGAATGATTTCAGATTTGCTGAAAAGTTTCAAAGGCAGCACAGAGACTTCCCGTCTACTCTTTCTCCAGTTTCCTTTAGTGTCAAGTCTTACACTGCTGTCATAACGTTTCTCAAAGTGAAGAAACAGACATTGGTGTATCACTATTAATTAAACTCCAGACTTTATTCGGATTTCACCACTTTTTCCAGTAACCTCCACTTTCTGTTTCAGGATCCAGTCCAGGGCACCCCCGTCTCTGCTGGTCTGTTTTACAGTTTCTAAGTTCTTGCTTTTTTTCATGTCCTCAGCCAGATATCCCATGGAATGTGATAGCATGCCCTTCAATCTGGAATTCTGATGTTTTTTGCTCAGGTTTGAATTGGGTTTAGGAGCTTCGGGAAAGGCCACCAACAGAGGTGAAGTGTCCTTCTCATCAATCATGTCATGCGCCTGGGTGGCTCAGTCTGTTGAGCGACTGACTCTTGATTTTGGCTCAGGTCATGATCCTGGGGGCATGGGATCGAGCCCCGCATCGGGCTCTCTGCTCAGCGGGGAGCCTGCTTCCCCCTCTCTTTCTCTGCCTGCCTCTCTGCCTCCTTGTGATCTCTGTCAAGTAAACAAATACAACCTTTTTAAAAAATATCATATCAGGGGTACATAACATTTACACATCTCTGGTGATGTCAACCGTCAGTTGGTTAAGGTGATGTTTACCAGGTTTCTCCATGTAAACTTTATTTTTCTCCTTCCCCTACTGTAGTCACTAAGTCTAGGCCACCTTCAAAGGGGCAGGGAGATTTCGTTCTCCCTCCCGTGGCAGGGAATATCTACATACACTATTTGGAATTCTTCTGTGAAGACTTGTATCTTCTCTTTTGTTTCTTTTTTTGGTCATTTCTTCTTCTTTTTTTTTTTTTTAAAGATTTTATTTATTTTTTTGACAGAGATCACAGGTAGGCAGAGAGGCAGGCAGAGAGAGAGGGGGAAGCAGGCTCCCCGCCGAGCAGAGAAGCCCGATGCGGGGCTCGATCCCAGGACCCTGGGATCATGACCTGAGCTGCAGGCAGAGGCTTAACCCACTGAGCCACCCAGGCGCCCCTCTTCGGTCATTTCTTAATTTCAGTATGGAATCATGCATACTTACCTGATACTCGGGTTATAATCCAACACTGCATCATTTATTTTGTTTCTCAAACTGCTCCAGTTTTGGCCACTGAGGGTTCTTTCAGGTTTACTCCTGTGTCCTTTGGTCATGCTGCCACGTCCACATCCTTACTTTCTGGTAATACAAGATGCCTAAAACATGGCTTACGAGTTCCCTGCCCAATCCTAGAATCAGCTATTTCTTCAACGAGTCCAGGTTCCTTTTATTGAAGAACAGTATTTAGAAACTAAGATCTGGGAGCAAGGGATGCTCACTGCTCCAGGGGTCTCATTGCGTCCGGGTCTCTTGGGGGACTGAGGTATGTGATATATGTATGTCAAAACTGACATATGACATATAGAAATATACATCCTAGGCTACCCATGACCTCACTGTAGTATCTCTGACTCCAGTCCAGTACCACAGGGATCTGACCTCTTACCCCACCCAACAGAGCAAACCCTGGCTCCTACTATTGGACAAGCATTTACTAACCCAGTCAACCCCAGTGGGCATGTAAGCAGTTCCCTCCTTGGGAAAGAAATGTACCAAGTAGAGTAGAGTGTTTAAGTCCAGTCCCTTTTGTGTTTAGCCTTATAGTTTCCAGTCAAAACGTGATTTTCCGAAGTGACTCTTTCCCCCCCAACCTGAGGGTCTGTATTTAACAGAGGGAAGTCATGGAGACCGGTTACAAGGAGGAGATGGTAGAGGAGTTATCATTTCCTTTCTTTTTTTTTTTTTTTTCTTTAAGGTTTTATTTATTTATTTGACAGAGAGAGACAGTGAGAGAGGGAATACAGCAGGGGGAGTCGGAGAGGGAGAAGCAGGCTTTCTACAGAGTGGGGATCCCGAAGGAGCATTTTTATTTTTGAAGACTGTTGTATGAAAGAGAAAATGAACTCGTGTAGTTTAATAAGGATGATTTTAGGACTATTTGATTCGGTGGTTGCCTTGTCCAAACCACCAAGCCTAGTTGGTGGTTTGTGATCGGTTGCTATTAAATTTCATTTTCTTGGATTCAAGGGCATTGCCTCTGGCTTACATATTTCCAGTTTGACTTGGGTTTTGCGCCGTTTGGGTTCTGGGTTAGATTTTGGGCTGCTTACATAGGCCACCAAGGTATTAGAGCCACTTCAGTCAGGCCTCCTTATTCAATTAACAATATATAAATAATGTAGATGTTGACCCCTGGCTATGTTCTTCCTTCGAAAAACAAACAAACAAGGATGCATGAGAGTACACCTTATGGGAGCAGCAGCTGAGTTTCTTTTGACAATCATGCCCGTCCAGGGCACTCAATGATACACTGTCCGTGAAATAAAAATCCTCGGAAAATTGAAGTAGCGTCAGTTTCATTTCCAATAAAAATTGAATTCTGCGAAACATTTCTTTCAAAATCTAGGAGATGAGATAAACGAAAATTCTCCAAATTCCCTGATACCGTGTTTATAAGATTCTATCAAATTTAGATGAAGGAGGGAGGGTCAAGCCAATCAGACTGCAGTCTGGCTGCTAAATGGACTTGAACTGCCGTCATCTTCTTGTGAAAGATATCATTAGCACACTTCAAGTGGGAAGATATCTAATATCACTTCACAATTCTTTTTCTTTTTTTATTAACATATAATGTATTATTTGTTTCAGGGGTACAGGTCTGTGAATCATCAGTCTAATATAGTTCACAGCACTCACCATAGCACGTGCCCTCCCCCATGTCCACCACCCAGCCACTCTATCCCCCCCTACCCCCCCACCCCCACCCCCACCCCCGCTGCCCCCCACCCCCAGCCCTCAGTTTGTTTCCTGGGATTAAGAGTCTCTTCTATTTGTCTCCCTCTCCAGTCCCATCTTGTTTCATTTTCCCCTCCCCTTCCCCCACGAACCCTAGCCCTGCCTCTCAAATTCCTCATATCAGAGAGAGCATATGATAATTGCTTCTCTGATTATCATTTCCTTTCAAAGACCACAAATAGTCTTCAAATGAACCGCGGAAATTCCTAACCAAGATTCAGGAAAGAAAAAGAAAATCTTACTCTTTCTACTCTCTTTTCTCTCCCTGTGAAAAGGCATAGTCCCTCTCAAGTGACACACCGTGGGCCTGGTGCTTGCTAAGACAGGACCAAGGACTTCCCAGTTTTCCACTATGTTTATGCCTCAAGCAGAACGGGCATCTTCACATAACAAGTTGGTACCGGGAAAGGCGGTAGAAATACAAGGGGCCTAACGCTGGACTTAGGCCATCCCCATCATGCCACGGTCTGTGACACTTTGGGTTCAAACCCCACCACCGGCTAAGTGTTCCTTATTTGACATTCTCAGTGTGTTTCCAGGCCTTTCTGTCAGCCCAGCCTGGCTGTACAGAGCAAAAGGGAAAGCGTGAACTGCGAGGTCAGCCCTGCTCTACCATCCCGCAAAGGGAGGAGGGCCTGGGTTGTCACAGGCCCCGCGGGTGGCGGGCGGTGTCGAGTCGATCGCGGGGTGCACAGGTCTCAGTGGGGCTGGGAGGGCAGGGCCTGGTGCACGTGACCAGCAGGCACGCAGATGCAGTGGGGGCGGGGGGGGGGGTCGTTGACTGTGTAGGCCCAGAGCGCAGGTGCAACTGGGAGGCAGGCGCAGGCGCGGTGGGTGGCGTATGCTTGGGGAGAGGGGAAGGTCGGGCGCACGTGGCTGGCGAGCGCGCAGGCCCGGTGGGCGGTGCTTGGACGGAGGGCGCACGTGCCTGGGGTGGCGCAGGCGCAATGGGCGGGGAGGCGCTCCGGGCGCGCATGCGTGGTGGGTGGCGTGCGTGTTGGAGGACGTCGCACGTACGTGGTCGGTGGGGACGCCGGCGTTTGGGGCAGCGGTTGGTGGGGGGTGGCGGGTGTCCGTGGTCGCCGGAGTGCAGGCGCGGTGGGCCGCGGGCTGAGGCGGGCCGAGGCGGAATGGAGCGGTTACGTTGGCAGGTGGCGGCCGTGGCGACCTTGGGTCTGGCGCTGGCCCTGGAGGCGCTGCCCTTCGTGCTGCACTGGCTGCGGGCCGGGCGCCGGCAAGAGCGGCGAAGGCCGCCGCGGCGCGAGGTGCTCTTCTTCCCGTCGCAGGTGACCTGCACCGAGGCCCTGCTGCAGGCGCCCGGTGAGGGGCCGTCGGGGCCCCCAGCAGGCTGCCCCTGCAGCCTGCCCCACGGCGAGAGCTCGCTCAGCCGTCTGCTGCGCGCCTTGTTGGCCGCCCGCGCCAGCCTGGAGCTCTGCCTCTTTGCCTTCTCCAGCCCGCAGTTGGGCCGTGCGGTGCAGCTGCTGCACCAGCGCGGGGTGCGCATCCGGGTCATCACCGACTGCGACTACATGGCTCTCAACGGCTCGCAGATCGGCCTTCTCCGAAAGGCAGGTAGGCCAGGCCGCAGAGGCTGGGACCCAGGCTTGGAGCTCAGGTTCACAGAGCCCTCTGGGGAGCACACCCCACCTGGCGCGTGACCTGACCCAGGGTGCAGTGTCAAAGGCGGATACTACAGGGGTGTGAGGATGGTTGAGACCCTTTTATGTCCCATGGCGGCTTTGTGAGGTCGGGCTGGTTCTATCCTGGAGGGACTCCAGGGCCATCCGGAGAAAGCACCTGCCCTAGCCCGGTGGTTGCGCTTCTGTGCTGCGGATATCTGAGTGTGTTCCCCAGCCGGTGGAGGAAGATCTGGGGCGTTCTCAGAGGCTGGGGGCCTGCCCAGTGACACCGGGGAAGCCACCACGCTCCTTTGATTCCCCACATTCTCATGATCCATGTTGGCCTTGGGATACTGGGGAAAGCCTATGGTGGGTAGAGCTGGGCATGCAGCCTGGCCAGCTGTTTCTGACTGTTGCAGACTGAAATGACAGTGGCCTAGTGCGACAGTCCTGAGGAGATGAAGGGTCAAGCCTGCCCGCTAGCAGACTCTCAGTGACTGTGTGCTTGGGAACAGGTGCCCCAAGATGGCAAAGATAGGGCTAATACAATGGGGGGGCTACAGGAGGAAAAAGGCATTTCATTTTAACTGCACTAGTGAATTTCATGCTAAGCTTTTGAAGTGAATAAAAATAATATGCTAAAAGTGCAGTTATGTTTAGTTGGTGAACAGTTAACTTGTTCCTCGATCTGCAAAAAAACGGGGGTGACATACACCTCTAACTGGCCTTTCTCTCCCTCTGGGGTGGGGGCAGATGAAGTGGGATGTAGGAATGATTTTGAAGAGGGTCTGAATTCAGATCCTGGGCCTACCTGTGAGTTCTGTATTTCCTCCTCAACTTCAGTGTAACAGTGTGTGCTGGGCGTCCCACTGGATGGAAGAGCTTATGGTAATTTGGAGAGGGGCAGAAATGGTCAGATATGGGGGGGCAGAAGGAAAGGTGGGGGGAATGTTAGTAGGCTCCAAGCCCAGTCTGGAGCCTGACTCAGGCTTGATCCCACAACCCTGAGATCAGACGTGAGCCAAAATCAAGAGTCAGGTACTTGACCGACTGAACCACCCAGGCACCCCCAAAATGGTCAGATTAAGATCCGTTTTGAAGGTAGAGCTGACAGGATTTTGTGGTGGGTCGATTAGAGGCTGTGAGGAGTGGTGTCCGGGTCCTCTGGGATAGGAGGGTTTCAAGGCAGGGCTGCTGGGCAAAATCCCCAGATGAATTTGAAGTTCACATAAGCCACGAATAATTTCTAGTGTACGTCCCAAATATTGCATGGGACATAGTTATTTTCAAAAATTATTTGTTTATCTGATATCCCATTCTAATTTGGACATCTTGTATTTTTATTTGTGAAGCCTGGTGGCCCTGTTGCAAAGCAGCCTATTTTAAACTGTTCTTTTAAGTTCTATTTCTAATGGTCTCGTTCACTGAGCAGATAGCTTGTCAGTGAGGTTGGCATGATTCCAGGGTCCATGCAGAAGGGGATGGACAGACAGGCCCTGCCCTAGGGGAGGCTGAAAACAGTAGGGGAGAGACAAACGGGAAAACAAAAGGCGGCCATTACTGGCTTTTCGGTGAGCCACAGAGGCAAAGCCAAGGAGAACATGTTTTCTTGGCAGGTAGGCCCGGTGCCACTGAACTCCCTCACCCGAAGCACCCAGGGCCTGGCTTCTCCTGCCGTCCTCCTGCTTCAAAGCTCACCCCCTCCCCGTCTGCAGGGGGGTGCAGTCCTGGCGTGCATGGTGTTTCCCGGGGCGTTCCCGTCCTGGAGTGGGCAGGGCGGGAGGTCAAAGGCAGGAAAGCCCCGCCGGCGGTTGCTCTGGTTCCCCGGCCGGATTCAGAGCCGGCTCGTCCTGGAACCAGCAACAGGACTGTGCTGGCTGGGTCGTACTGGAGCAGTGGGGGTGGGCAGTCCTCCCCCAGACTGCAGGGCTGGTGCGGGCAGGGTCGTCTGCCCAGGAAGGCGGGTTGTGTGAAATCAGTGTCTGCGTGTGTCCCCTGCTCCTGTCCCCTCGGTCCTCCCTCCTCTGCTGGTCCCATCTGGCGCTGCCCCCACCACCTGTCCGAGGGGGACCGGCTTCCCGTTTCCTGCCAGATGAGAAGCAAACAGGCAGAGTCGTAGCCGCTAGCGAGGGTGGGCTCGGGGGTGTGGCAGGTGGTGGCGAAGGCTGACTGGCCCTTTCCGCAGGCATCCAGGTGCGACACGACCAGGACCTGGGCTACATGCATCACAAGTTCGCCATCGTGGACAAGAAGGTGCTGATCACCGGCTCCCTCAACTGGACCACGCAAGCCATTCAGAACAACAGAGAGAACGTCCTGATTATGGAGGATGAGGAGTACGTGAGGCTTTTCCTGGAAGAATTCGAGCGTATTTGGGAAGAGTTTAATCCGACCAAGTACACTTTTTTCCCACAAAAGAAGCATAGCCACTGAAGCTGTGCTCTCTCCTCTGTCTGCGGAGTTGGGGGGAGAGCGCTGTGCAGTATCAAAACTTTTGCATCCCGGAGTGGAAAGCAGACCGAAGCTGCAGAGAATGGGGCTCCAGACTGGCCTGGCCGTGCCCAGAGCTGCGGCCCCTGAGCAACATCTGAGGAAGCCGCCGCGCACCCTCCGTTCTCGTCCACACGGCACTAAAGCGAACTCAAGAGCGTTTGGGGTAACAAAGCACAGGGACATGCCTGCAGCAACGATGGGTTGTCGCGGGCCTCCATGTTTCCTGCCCCGGGGCCATGCGGCCACAGCCGGCTCCTGCCCAGCTTGCAAGCTGACCCCCAGCCTGATTCTAGAGACTCTCGTGCTTTGGCCAACCCCAGCAGCACCCTCGCCAGTGGCTCCGAAATGCTTTCTGCTTCTCCTTGTGGCCCGGCTGCTCCCATCAGCACCGCTGGGCCCTGGCGTTGGCCAGAGGCGGCAGGCTCCTCGTGTTCCGGGCTTCTCGGCGGGTTTGAGTCTGCAGAGGGAAAGGGGAGAGGTCGGGGAGGAAAAGGCAGGAGCAGGAGCGGGGAGCTGCCTTCCAGGCCCCCTCGTGAGCATCGCTGGCCCCTGCGGCGGGCAGGTGGTGCTCTTACCCGGGTCTCCCTGCATGATGACCCTTTACAACAAACAAATACACCTGAAGATGTTCATGCTCTGCCGCTTCCCCTCTATGCTCATTGCGGTCAAGTGCAAGGTCTGCCAGCGAAGACTAAGTGGCCAGAAGCTGCTTCTGTTTCCTTTCCTTATGCCTTAAATTGTCAACATTCTCGAATTCAAGTTGATTTTGTGTGCTTCGAAGTGACCTTCAGTGTAGTACCCAGGAACTTGGCTCATTGGCTGTTTTGGCTCAGCGTAATCCTGAGTTACCTGACCATCTGGAGGAGTTAACTAGGAGGGAGGCCAGTGTTGGGCTGCGGCGCCTCACAGATGTGTTCTTACTGTCGGTTCTGGGATGTGCTCTCGCTGGTGATTAGGAGAATAGTTACCTTACGGACATTTGTGAAAAGTTAGATTGTTTTTTCATAACATGTACCTTTATTTATAGATAGCTCAAGTGGCCCCTGATGGCTTTGCCATCTTGTCGTTTGTGTCAGTGATACGCTGTGTGACTTGTCCTGACTCCTGGTGTGCTCACGCCCGCCGAGCCGCCCGCATAGAGCAGTCACGCTGCGTGTTGTTGCCCGTCTAAAGCGATCTGTGACTTACTGTGTTGCGCAAGTGAACCTCAAGTTAATTTTTCTGATGTAACTGAAGCTATAAAATACATAGATCGGAAATGAGAAATGCTTGTACGCTGAACGTGCTTTTTCACCTGTCTTTTCCCGCACTGTGTGTTCTGAAGGGAGAGCAGAAGTTGTAGCCTGTGTTTGGAATGATGAAGCCGGGTTGTCCTGGACTTCTGGCACACTTAAATAAATAATGTTCTTGTTCTGGAATGGTCGTACTGGGTGTTTCTTTGCCTTTGCTCAGATAGTGGGTGCTGTTTATTAAGTAACATTTTGGGGGGGTGGACATGGAGCTGTTTCCAAGCCAGCGGTCATGATGGGAGCCACCAACAGGAGCCAGACCCGAACGTGCTACTGGGGGGAACTCGTGTTTTCCACAGGTAAGGCAGGTGCTTTTCCCAGGGCAGGGCTTAGCCACTGCACTGCGGGCCTGCTCGCCCCTGCGATGTCCCCAATGTTGGAAACGCGACCTCATCATTTGTGTGGTAGTGCGGCACTCACCGTGTGAATGCTTTCTCCTGATCCAGCCAGCCGGCCAACAAGAAGCCAGGAAGCATTTTCCAACATGTCCCTGCTGCTGGTGGCGGGCTTTCCAGCGTTTTCCCTTTCACCCTGTGACAGTGGGCACACAGGCAGCCCGCTGTCCCTGCCGAGTCTGCGTCTGCTGTGACCGCAGCCCTTTCTGGCCAGGCCAGGCGGACGCACATTAGTAACGGGGTGCAGAGGTGACCTAGCCGAGCCACCTGGATGGAACGTTTTTTCAGAATTCCGAAATGATCTCATCTTGTAATATTTTTTATTCAATAGTTTCATTTATATTGCTGTCTTCGTTATTTGAGCAGCGGGATATTAAATCTCACAAGTTTCAGGTGGTACTTAATTGGTTGGAAAAGAATTGCAGTTAAGATAAAACTGCCTCTTGCAACGCTTGTGATTGAAAACCACTGTCGTGGGAGTAGTGTGTGGCCGTGACCGGCTGCTGGCAAGTGTCAAATGCCCTGGGAGGGTTTGAGTGAACCCATGCACCTGTATTGTAATTTAAAGCACATATTGGTTCTTTTGAATTATCTTTTTAAAAAAGCAGCTGATTGCATTTTTGAAAAGACTTCATTGGGATTCATATATCCTAAGATGCACCCCTGTAAAGTATGCACCACTCTGATTCGAGAGCATTGTCATCACCCCAGAAAGAAATCATGTCCCAAGAGCAGTACCTCATTCTCTACCACTCTCAGCCCCTGGCAACCACTGACTTACTTCCTGTCTCTCTGGCTTTTCCTACTGTGGACATTTCATATACCTGGAATCCTACAGTTTGTGGCATTTTGCACCTGCCTTCTTTCATTTAGCAGGCAAAAAAAAATTTTTTTTATTTGACAGAGCACAAGCAGGGGGAGCAGCAGGCAGAGGGAGAAGCAGCCTCCTCTGTGCTGAGCAGGGAGCCGACCCCAGGACCCTGGGATCATGACCTGAGCCGAAGGCAGATGCCTAACTGACCGAGCCACCCAGGCGCCCCAGCGTGTTTTTTTTTTTTTTTAATTTATTTTTATTTTTTTCCCCAGTGTGTTTTTGAGGGCTGTCCCTGTTGTAACACATGTCAGTATTCACTTCTTGTAGCTGAATAATACTGTCGTGTGGATAGACCACGTGTTTGGAACCCATTCATCAACTGATGGACATTTCAGTGGTTCCCACCGTTACATGTAAAGGAAACATTCACATGTAAGCGTTCATGTGGAAGCATGTTTTCATTTCTCTTGAGTATATGCCTTGGAGTAGAATTTTTGGGTCCTAGAACTCTACCGAGAACCTGCCAGACTTTTCCAAAGTGACTGCACCATTTTACATTCCAACCAGCTAAGTCTGGGGGTTCCTCCTTCTCTGCATCCCTGCCAACAAAAAACTACCACTGACTTTTTTTTTTAAAGATTTTATTTATTTATTTGACAGAGATCACAAGTAGGCAGAGAGAGAAGAGGAAGCAGGCTCCCCGCTAAGAAGAGAGCCTATTGTGGGGCTCGATCCCAGGACCCTGGGATTATGACCCGGGCCGAAGGCAGAGGCTTTAACCCACTGAGCCACCCAGGCGCCCCTCCCTTACCACTGACTTTTTAAATCATAGCCAATCTATAGAGTATGAGGTGGTGTCTTACGGTTTTGACTTGGCGTTTTCCTGATGACTAAGGATGTTGAGCGTCTCTTCATGTACTTGTCACTTACAGGTTGTCTTTGGAGAAATGTCTATTCAAGTCCTTTGCCACTTTAAAAAAATTGGGTTGCCTTTTTATCGTTGAATTAGAAGTTATAAGTTTTGACTTACGAATTATAAGAATTGTAAGAGTTTTTTGGACTCAAGTCCCTTATCAGACATATGATTTTTTTTTTAAGATTTTATTTATTTATTTGACAAAGCAAGAGACACAAGCAGGCAGAGCAGCAGAGGGAGAGGGAGAAGCACACTCCCCAGTGAGCAGGGAGCCTGATGCGGGGCTCGATCCCAGGACCCTGGGATCATGACCCAAGCTGAAGGCAGACGCTTAACCAACTGAGCCCCCCAGGCGCCCCCAGACATGTGATTTGCAAAGATTTTCTCCCATTCTTTAGGTAGTCTTTTCACTTTCTTGGGTATTGTGTGCAGCTATGTGTTAGTAATTCTGATACAGTTAAATTTGCCAAAATACAGTTTGTATTTTGGTGTTATATCTAAGGAACACTTGCACAGCCCAAAGTCACAAAGATTGGCTTCTGTGTTTCTTTCTGAGTCTTATACTCTTAGCTCTTATGTGTCAGCCTATGAAACTTTTTTTTTTCAGATTTTATAGATTCAGAAAGTGACCCAATTACAATTCAACTATGCACTTTTAGCACTGTGCAATCCAGTGTTTTCAAATACTTTCTCCCTGCAGTTCTGTTCATAATTTTATAATCCTGAAGAAATTCTCTCACCTGAAGTTTTTCATGCATTCTTGTAATCATGCAGGATGTGTGATGTGCAGCGAAATAGCACCTACTGTCGTAACCCTCTTGTGATCAGAGACAGACAGTGAGGAAGTTATCAGGCGGTGACTGCCCGTCTGAAAGGAACCGGTCTTTTCCTTGATCAGGTGGTACGTCCAGCTGAGAACCTGGACAGGACTTCACAAGATGGGTCCATCATAAGCCTCTGTTCACTTTGCTCTGTCCACAAATATCCACTAGAGGCTCTCCCCACCCCCCACCCCCCACCCCCACCCCCACCCAAGGACAGAGCACAGTGGTGGAAACCAGAGCAAATGCTGACACAAGATTTATGTTTTCCAGGATTCCTCCAGGCACAAATCAGCTCCATGGCCTCTGACGGGGTAGCCAGAATTAGACCTCCTTCCGGGGTCCGCTGGAAAATTAGCATTTATGAGCCGGGGAAGCCCCTCGGTTGCAGAAGAGTGCATCCTGCCCCTGGTTTTCCAAGGCTCCTCAGCGGCAACCCCCCAGAGCCCAGCTCCAGTGCCAGAGCCCCAGGCCTGGCATTGCAGCCACGAGGGCTGGTATCTGGGCCAGTGCCGACAAGGCCACATTCTGCAGCAGCTTGATGACAAACAGACTTTCATATAAAATTTGGTTCTGTTTGAGCTGAACTAGGGCATTTCCCAGTTTCCGCCTTTGGTGGTAAGTGGACAGCAAATTTTATTTTGCAGTTCCGCTCAACACTGTCATGTTAAAAAAACTTTCTGAAATTCTCCAAAGCACTTGTTGCTGGACATGTTTCGATGCCATTCTTGTCCTGGCCAATTGCTACTTGCTCTTTATCTACCGAAGGGCAGATGATCCTTGGGGGTCAGTGGTGGCGGGAAAGGCAGCAGAGTGGAAAGGTGAGGCCTCAACATGGCTGTCTGTGCCACGTCCTCCTGATGCTCATTCTCATCCCTGTCCCTCACTGGGCCTGCCCACTTCCGGGCCAGGTCTGTGAATCATTTCGAGTTACTTTTTGTGTACGGTGTGAGGAAGGGGGTTCAGCGGCATTCTTTTGCATGTGAATAGTTGTCCCAGCATCATTTGTTGAAAAGACGATTCTTTCCCCGTTGAATGGTTTTTGGCACCCTTGTCAAAAATCGATTGATTACATAAATATAATCACTTATTTCTGGATTCTTAATTATGGTTCCTTGACCTGCAGGTCAGTTCCTATGCTGGTACCACACTATCTTGACTACCTAGCATTTGTGCCAAGTTTTGAAACCCAGTAAGCAAGTCCTTTAACTTCGTTCTTTCCAACATTGTTTTGGCTGTTCTGGGTCGTTACATTTCTATATAAATCTTGCAAAAGCAGCTAGGGTTATGATAGGGATAGCGCTGAATCTGTAGGTCAAGGTTGGGGAGTGTTACCATTCTAACAATAGCACATTTTCCAATCCATGAACATAGGATTCGTCTTCTTTAAATAGTCTTTCACAGTTTCAGTGTCTATGTCTTACACTTTTTTTTTTAAGAAATTGATTCCCAAGTATTTTATTTTTTTTTATTTTATTGCAATAGGAATTGTTTTCTTAATGTGTCTCAGATTGTTAGTAAATACAATTCATTTTTGTATATGAATCTTGTATCCTGCAAAATTGCAAAACTCGTATCAGTTTTAATCGATATTTTTGGGGGGGTGGATTCCTTAGGATTTCCCATATACAAAATCATGTCATCTACAAATACAGTTTTACTTCTTCCTTTCCAATATGGATGTCTTTCCTTTTTCTTGTGTGGCTAGACTCTCCAGAATAGACATGGTGAGAACAGATATCCTTGTTTTGTTGCTGACCTTAGGGAGAAACCTTCCAGTTTTCTACCCTCCCCCACTTTTTAAAAGATTTTTATTTATTAGACAGACAGAGATCACGAGTAGGCAGAGAGGCAGGCAGAGAGAGAGGGGTAAGCAGGCTCCCGGCGGAGCAGAGAGCCCGATGCAGGGCTCGATCCCAGCACCCTGGGATCATGACCTGAGCCGAAGGCAGAGGCTTAACCCACTGAGCCACCCAGGCATCCCGTTTTCTACCATTAACTATGAAGTTAGTTGTCTTTTTTTTTTTTTTTTTTAAATAGCTGTTCTTTATCATATTGAATAAGCTCCCTTCTATTCCTAGTTTGCTGAGTGTTTTCATCATGAAAGGGTGCTGGATTTTCCAAATGCCAACTGATGTTCACAACTGTCCTTACAGAGCTTAAAAAACAAAAGTGCATTAGATCTATTAGAATACCATTACATCAGACCAGTGCCCACAATTTAAACGATAAAAATTATTGAAACATCCTTAAATAATTGGAATAGCGCACTGGAAGTATGTATCCTTTATATGTCTGTACTCTCTTTCTTCTAAGTTTTGTGAATTCCGTTAAGTTGACTTCTAATAGGTAGAGTCTGATTTTAATTTTTGTGTATGTGTATTTGAATCACACTTTGGATTTCCACACATTTCCACATAATTCATTCCAAACGTTGTGGCAATACTGGAAAACTCGTTTCTTATTTTAAATTCATTCAGTAGGTCACAACGAGAATTTTAACAAAATTAAATAGAATGTAGACATCATTGCATATTCTAGTAAGGGTGCATTGTTTTGTGAAATGTTGGGTTGTTCCTGGGGTGTGTGTGTGTGTGTGTGTGTGGATTTGGTCATGAGGTATGATGTATTCTCTCTTTTAAAACCAAGAGTAACACTTTACTGTAGATGAATGTAATTATAAACGGGCAGAGATGAGAGAATTCGAGCTCTTGGTTGCTAGTTATGTAGCTCCTTGGTCTCCTCGGGACTTCGCACGGTGCTTCTGGCCTCCCCTGGAGGTTTCTGTTACGGAGCCAATGTCCCCTCAGTAGATTCATGATGTAAAGTCTCCTGATTTTAAAATGCTGACAACTAATCCTGAACTCTGCAAACACTGTTTAAAAATAAGCAGATGAAGGATGCCTGGGTGGTTCAGTGGGTTCAGCCTCTGCCTTCGGCTCAGGTCATGATCTCAGGGTCCTGGGATCGAGCCCTGCATCGGGCTCTCTGCTCAGCAGGGAGCCTGCTTCCTCCTCTCTCGCTGTCTACCTCTCTGCCTACTTGTGATCTCTGTCAAATAAATAAATAAAATCTTAAAAAAAAAAGTAGATGATAAAAAGTAAAAGCAAAACTCCAGTAGAAGTCTCCAGGCTACGGACGAGTTTCTGAATGTTGACAATGTTGACCTCAACGCATAGTTTGCATGTCTCTGTGCTACACAAAACCTCATTCACAGCATGCAAAGGGTGATGCAAAAATAGTTTATTATGATATAGTTTATGTAAAGTTAGGTAATATTTACAAAGTAGAAATGATCAGCGACATCCGTGGGAATCTAGCATGTCACACAAAGGAATAAATATTCTGACAAAGTAACACTTCAAATTGTAGCAAACAGTCGTTCAGAAACTCTGTTAATTAAAAAAAAAGCTGCAACAACACCATCACCGTCTTGAATCGTCCCAGAGGGCGGGCGGCTCGGCTGGCCAGGCTCATCTGTTGGGGAGGAAGGCGCAGCCCACGGGATGCCCCCCAGCCCGGGCCCCGCCGCACCTGCGGGCCGGCTCGCAGGGCTCGCCCGCGCTCCCCGGGGCCTCCGCGCACCTCCGCACGGCACTTTGGGTTTGGTGAACATTATCATTTAGCGTTAGTACAGAAATTAAACACCCGTTAGAATCATACACGCTTCTGGTTGGGATATCACCCAACGGCTGAAAGAATTCGCTGTGGCAGAAACCAACGCTGTGGATTATGTCCCGACTCATCACAGCAGAAAACAGCACGCACACACTCCACTGTCCCCGCGTCAGCTGCCCCCGCGGCTCTGCATCCTGTCCCTAACAGCTGACCTGAGACATTCATGCCTATAGAAGAGTTTAGTAGTGAGAAAAGAATTACAGTTGTTGAGGAGTCACTTAGAAACTTTACATTTTATAAATATTACTTAGGAAAACCACATGAATTCTTATCACTTAACTGGTTTTAAGTCCTAACAATCAATCAGTAGATAAGTCGTTAATACTAAAAGGTAAATCCTAAAATCCACTTGAATTGGTTTTGTGATAGAAACGTGACACAATAATGACTTTAGTGTTCTTTATATGACCTATTCCTAGCTTCCTATGAAACAAAACTGCAATGTGTGTTACTAGTGCAAAGGGCAAAGACGGAGGCCTGGGCGAGGTGACGGGGCGGGGGGGGGGGGGGCAGGTGCACTGTGCCGGTGACCACCACCTTTCCAGAACTCCGCTCCTTCGCGGTGTTCCAACTGTGTCCTGGGAAGTCGCGCCCCGACCGGCCGCCAGACTGTGCGCCTCCCCCTGCACACCCTCCTGGCTCATCCTGAGTACCGGACGATCCAGTTCTGAGATGCTGTGACCACACATGGCCGCGGACGCCTGCAGTAAAGTGACAGCGTGGCCGGATTGGTGCCTCGACGCCGTCCCACCATAGAACCCAGGAGCTGAGGAGATGCAGACGCCCAGCCCGGCAAGAGCTCCCAGGTCACCCATTCAGGCCAGTCCAGCCACAACTGTGCTCGAAACGTCTCCCTCCAGGTCGTTCACGAGCCCGGCCCGGGTGTGGGGAAGATGGTCCCACCAGCTTCTTCCCCACGCTGCTCCCCTGCAGGGCTCGGAGTGCTCTGGCGGCGAGCATCGCGGCCCTCTTGCACGGGCAGCGGGCATGGAGGCAGGCCTGCTGTCATCCCAGAGACTGTCATCCGCTCTTTACATCCTCCCCCCACCGTGAAGTGGCCACAGCTTTTAAAAAGATACATCAGTCATGAAAACATTTCTTTATATGTTGGGTGGAGTTCAAGGTTGTACTCAAAGCCATCCGCCCTAGCTTACAAAGGGAGGTCTGCATAGGATTTTATTTTTTTAAACCCACACAAACTTTGTAACACACAAAAAAATCCCTGCGGTAACTTCCGAGTAATATTTACACTGCTCCCTTGGGATAATATACAGGTTATTTTAAACAAAATAAACACAGCTGCTTGTCAATACAGAGAGGCTGGCGTCCACACGGAGTGCACAGCGGCTTCTCTTCCCAAATCCCATGTAGACACGGAGAGGACAAGGGCCTGGGCTGCATCTGAGCGGCCGTCCTGGCTCCCTACACCGGGGGTGGGGGGCTGACGGATTCCTCCTACTCTGCTCAAACACTTGGAGACGGGAGCCCTCTTCCCTTTACAAAGAAACAAGAATACTTGCAAACTTGTTCTCCAAAGGGCACAAGAATGAGGCGGGGGCTCTCCCAGCAGAGAGCCCTTGGGAGACGGCGATACTGTTTGTTTCCACTCTGCGTGTGGGTCATGGCTTCCTAGCAAAGGATCCCAAACCAGTGGTTGCACCAGACTCACTGCAGGGGGATTCTTAACTTCGGTCTTCAACTGAGGAAAGCATGAGCTGGCTAAGAGTGCGTCCGGGTGTGCGACCAGAGCGCACCGTTCCCAGCTACAACGGGCCCCACGTCCTAACAGCACTCTGAGGACTGGGTGGATGTGGCCATGGAAGAAGGGACGTGTCCACAGTGTCCTACCTGGTGCTGAGAACAGTCAAGGACTTTAGCTTTTGGCCCGATCTCAGGTGGGTAAAAAGACCTTTCCTAGGACCAGACGTGCAACGTCTAAGCACACACCTTTTAGGGATCTGGTGGCAGGGAAAGGCCGGAGAAAGCCCCAGGTGGGAATCGCGTGGCAGAACCACTAGTGCTCCTTCCCAGTCGCTGGTGGGCTGGCTGGGTGCGTAGGGCCTCCTCTCTCAACAGGGACCCGAGGCAGAGGGGCCCAAGACAGAAGGGGAAGCGAGCAGTGTGCCGACACTGGAACTTTCAGAAGCCTTTGCACCAGCCGGTTCGGAGCCGGTGGGAAGGGCGGGGCTGTGGGGCCGGGGGCCAGGACAGAGGTTCAGACCCAGTGACCCAGCAGACGCCTAACAGAAAACACCGCCATGGTGCAGTTTCGGCGTGTTCAGGGTGGGAGGGATTCCACATGACTGAAGCTTCTGGAGAACTGAAGCTTCCGGTGAGCATGCCAAGTTTCCTTTTCAGTATCTAATTCCTGCTAAGTGGAATACTACACATACTTCCCTGTCCTTTGTGAACCTCTGAACGTATCCCCCCCAATCCAGGCTTTCTTGGTGATAAAAGGGGGGGGGGGGTCACTGAATTTGGTTTTAGTTTTCTGGCTTTCTAAAATTGTGTCTAGAATGGAAAGTGTTAAAAATTCCAAGCTTCTTTAGAACAATGAGGAGGAAACTTCCTTTCAGGAATCCTCTTACATTAAGGAGGACGGGCTGATGGGTTACAGTCCTTCCACTCTAACTGAAAACGGCTTTGAGTCCCTGGAGAACCGCTTCCGAACTCAGGGGTGAGGTCAGCCATGAAGCTGGCCAGCGGGCACCAAGGAGGGGAGAGGACAGCTGTCCCTGCCTGGAGCCTGCAGGCTGAGGCAGCCTGAGGAGCCAGGGTCCTTCCGGAGCCGGGGAAGTGACCAGCACCGGGACGTTCCTCGTGGAGGGAGGAACCTTCTGGAGAAGTTCCCCGCCGGCTGGCTCAGGGGAGTGGGGAACAGCCCCGGGGGGTTAGCTAGCCAGCGGGTGGGGCCCAGCACCGCTGTCATTTTATGGCCACGGAGAGGGGGTCCTGGGGTAGGCTCATCTGAGCCGCAGGCCCAGCGGGGCGGCCTCATGCGCTGCCTCAGGCCCAGGATGAGCTGAAAAACAGACTTGCCAAGGGGAGCAGCAGGCAGCAGTGACAAAAGGGGTCACGTTCCATCCTCAGGCCAGCAGTCAGTGTTCCAGAGTATTTATGAGATCTCTAAAGAGATTGTTTTTGTGCCATCAGTTTTGTCTCCTGGCCTCATCTGTCCGCGTCCCCTTCAGGCAGATTCCGAGGGTCACAGTTCTGTTAAACACCGCAATTCCCCCCCTTTCCTAGTCCGGCCCTCGTGAGACCCCTGCTGGCTCACTGTTAGCCAGTGAGCGGGTGACAGACTTCCCTTGTCCTCTGCCTCTCTACTTGCTGGATTCCTGGGGAGAGGCCTCTGGTCTGGGCTCCTGACAAACCACACATCCCCACTGTGGCCTCCACCTGTCGCCCCAGGACGGCCCTGGCTTCCTCCCTCAAATTCAGACCCATTTTGATGCCTGATGGCACAAGCCTCCATTTCCAACGGCGGAGTGCTCCGTCTGCCACCTCCCGTAGCCACTGCCACGGTGCTGACGGGGGCCACAGCCAGCCACTGGGCCCGGAAGGCTGGCTCTCACTCCCGCACAGGCGCCGCTGAAGGAGACCGAGCAGCAGGGCGCGGCCCCGTGTGTGGCCGTGTGCACACCGTAACATCTGTCTGCCCTCCCGAGAGCCGTCCAGCAGAGCGGTCTCCCCCTGCATGTGTCTGGCGGGGCTGACTTGCAGGGGCCAGCAGGTTACAGATGAGCCAGTGACCAGGAAAGAAAACATGACTGCGCAGACTCGATCCCTGTTCTCATGTCACCCTGTCCCCAGGGCAGTGGGGACACTCCTGCTGTGCGGTCCACCCTAGGGGCGGTGGGAGCGCCCTTGACAATCACCCACATGACCCCATCCGCAGCCCCCAAAGGATCCTCCTCCACGAGCACAGAAACCAACTCTACCTCCTCAACTGTACTCTCTTCTCTCTGGAACCTGGTGACTGAATTCTTCCCGGGGGGCTCAGGGGCCTGCAGGGCGGAGTGGGGACTGGGGTGCGACACACAGGTTCTCACTGAAACCCCTTTGTTCTGTTCTGCCTGCTCCCTCCAGCCAGAGGGCGGGCCCCTCAGCAGGCAGCTTGTCCCAGGTCCTAGTCCGCCAGCCATGGTCACGGTGCCATGCTCGCCTTGGGGCTTCTTTTGGAGGCTGCGGCGGGAGCAGCCTCTTGCTGGAGAGGAGCCAGAGTGCCCCCATTTCTAGCCCGCTTCCTGGTAACCTCCAGAGGGTAGCAGCCCCAGGACCATGACTTCTTGTCTCTGGGGCGAGGAGGAGCAGCCTTCAGAGGCTGCGGTGAATGGAGGGGTTTCCCTGTCTCTGCCTCTGACCTCCACATGCTGCACTCAACTCATGTTCCCAGAATTCGGAGGGTGAACCCCGAGGGGAAACGATGAAGACAAGCGCATATGGCGCTCTCTGACCTGATCAGAGCGCTGCAGCCACGGGCTGACTTGGCACAGTGACACTGCCAGGAAGGTGGGAGGGCCGGAGGCAGGGAGGGGGCTGCTTGGAGGAGAGCCAGAGTACCCAGGGCAGCAGGAGCCGGCAGAGAGGCCAGGCGACACGGCCCCTGTCCCATCAGATCCTGCGGGATAGCACACCCTCTGCTGTGAGAACACACACATTAGACAGCGTTTGGGGGAATGGGCCCCGGGGGCCGAGCATCCCTTCTCTACGCTCCCATTCTGAGAGGCACACGCACAAAATCATGGTCCTTTCTAAAAATACCACCAATCTACAGGGGGGTGGTGCAGTGGTGCAGGGAGCAGTGTCTGAGCAGTAGAATGAAAAAACCAGACCTAATATTCTCTTGCTTTTGAAAACATGGGAGAAAAGCAGCCAAGGAGTGACAGGTATGGATTAAGAGTCTGGAAGCTGCTGAGGGAAAGGCTCGGTGCCAGGGGGAGCTCAGAGATTATTCTAGTGAGAAGAGGGCATGCCCCAGGCCCTGCCAGGGCTTTCCCAGGTGACCCTGGCCTTAACTGAATCTAGAGACAGGGCATGGTGCCCTTTCCAGGGCCCACAGACCTAACAGAAGCGCTGACACAGCGAGACCAGAACAGGACCCCCGCTCACTCTCTGCCGATGCTTCCTGCCCGCCCTGAAGGCCTCGGCACCGCTGCCGTTCGCCTAGGCTGCTCGTCTTAACACGACTGTTGGTCTTCCCGGGGCCTCGACGGAAACCCCGGGGCAGGAGACTCCCGAGAACCACTGCGGCGTTTCCTGACAGTTCCAAGGTCTCACTCCAACTGGTAGAAAAAGCAACTCTCTTGGAATAGGTTTACTTTGGACTCTCTGAACACTGCAAGAGAACTTTTCAGAGCTCAGGTTAGAGTTAAAAACAGGTAATAAGGGCAGTTTTCATCTGATTCCAACATCCTCTCTACGTTCTTCTTGACTTAACATAGGGGTCTTCACTCAACCTTCTCAAAGGCAACGTGGAGGTTTCTTTCAGAAAGGCTCAGCACCCGAGCAGGCTTCCCCCTCAAGGACTGAATTCATCACCGTTTGCAAGCTCCGTCTGAAAACCTGGGGCCGCAGGGCAACGCTCGTAAGTCTTTCTGGAGAGAGCAGGGCTGCCAGTGACCAAGAAAGCAACGAGCGTAGGAAGGAATGAGAGGGGCCGGGGTTTTGTGCAAGATTTAATAAAAAACAAACAAAAATAGGAATGGCTGCTTTCGACATTTTCCAGGTTGTGAAAGGTTCCCCACGATGATCTGGGGTGTGGCTCTAAGCTGAAGTAGTGGGACGAGTACAAAGTGCTGTCCTCCCAAGCCAGAGGCGGTGAATTGCAGGTTCCGGGCCACGCCCCCCACCTGCTCCTCCAGCTCCTCCCGCAGGCGCTCTGAGTGGTCGGCGCGGCCACCTGATGCCCTGCTCTCTCCCCGCGGGGCCCACACGTGGCCCACAGGTAGCCCAGCGAGAGCCGCCCGGGCCGACTCCACACACTGCACCCGGCGGGATAAGCTAGCTTATCGACAGGCTGCTGGGCCTTAATACTGACAGTGAGTGCGGTGGACAGCGGTGGGCGGGGGCTCTGCGCAGACCCTGGCCGGGAGCAGACAGCCCTCCTGGCCCCCGCTTGGCTAGTTTGAGAATACCATGGAAAAAAAGCTTTGACAAAGACGTAGGAAGCTGGAATCGACACAGTGGGGAACGGTGTGAACAACCCATAGACCAGTCTCTCATGCATCCATACCCACAGTTAATGATGACAACATAACAACAACAATAATAATAATAAAAAATAAAGGTACAGACAAAAAGCAGCGCTCGGGTAGTGCTGCCGCAGGCTGGGAGGGGTGTGTGTTCAAGTGGAACGGGACGCGGCTAGTCTTTCTTCAAGTCCCTGGATTCAAAGAGCTTCAAGCGTTCTTGCACCGTCAGGCCTTCCTTCAGACTCTGGGTGGAGACGAGAGCAGGAGAGAGAGACCGTTAACCGCCCGGCCAGCGCCATTGTCGCGGCTGCAGTCAGGCAGAGGTGCGGGTGCCGGGGTGCGGGGTGGGGCAGGAAGGGCTCCTCGAGAGATTAGTGGGGCATGCTAAGGAGAGAGCCGTCCCCTGTGAGATGGTGTTATCCGGATGAGAAAGGAAAAACCCAGAGAAACAGACCACGTGTGTAAGTAGCTGAGTTCTGAGCTTAGGGCTCTTCAGACAAGCAGTGACCAGATCGGTTCAGCCAGGGGCAAAAGCTGTGCCAAGAACTAGAAATTCGCCCGTCCACATCCTTCTCCCGGGGCAGTCTGTCCCCCTCTACCTCCTCTGTGACAGTGACACAGTGGCTGGCAGCGTGTGGCTGCGGAGCCCTCCTCCCCGGGCTGCCCCCACCCCGGCCACGCCTGCCCCCTCAGGCCCGCTCCTGGCACTCCCCGAGCAACAGCCCGGCAGGATTCGCTGTTACTGGGGACCTGGGAACACGTCAACATATTTACTACGATTTTCAGAATGTGAAGCCAATACTCTCTTCATGTATGACCTCAGCAAAGTTTAAATCTGTGGGTTCCAGGATGAGTGACACTTTGCAACCAGGGGGACAAAATATGTCCCGCTTTACTCTTAGAGGCTTTTGCCAAAGATCTGCTCTCTCGGTGAGGGCAGGAAGATCTCCTCGGAGCATGGCTGAGGAGACTCTGGCACTGGTTCGGATAGGACTGGTGCCTTAGCGGCCACGGGATCTCCGTGGCAAGTCTCAACTCCAGCCTCAGATGGCCAGTTCCCGGGGCTGGCACGGGCTAGAGCTGACCTGGGTACAGGCCCCCGATGACCACACGAGCTTCACCCCTGAATCAGAGCACCAGGCTGCTCCTGTGGGCCTGGAGAGCCCAGCCTGCTGTTTCCAGCTGCGAAACACTCCTCGGGGCTCCTGATGTGGCTTGGCCTGATGCATCAAAGCCTGTGAGTGGGGCCTATGGGACCGGGCCGCCTGCAAGGGGCTTCCCCCCACGTCACGGAGAACAGCTCTGCTTGCTTTCTATACTGTGGAGCTGTTATGTGTGTAAATGAATAAAGCCAACTTTTTTTTTTAAATAAAGGGTTCTATGGCTAACCTTTCTGAAACCCACTGGTCCAGATGGACCTCTACATAAGCAATTGGTTAGGGTCACTGTTGAAGCTTGCTACTCAGTGGGCTCAGTAGGTAGCTGATGGGGGCAAATTCATGTCCCATTCTGAACCTGAAACCTGAAATTCCCTTAATGCACGTAATTGCCTCAGATGCTCTCGGGTCTTCTCCCAAGTGCTTCAGGCCAAGCTGCCCTGTGCACAGCAGGTCGTCTCAGACACGTGTTGGGCACGCATGGCCACGATGCGGGAGGCCCCACACCTAAGTGCCGGGTACACAGGCAGGCCTGTCCCGTGCCACACCACTCCGTTCTACCCATTCAAAGGATGGTGAACGTCCTGCCCGGGGTATGCTCCCCCCATGCCCTGTCAGAGTCCCTGCTGTGCTCACGACTGTAGCCGGGGAACAGGCGATAAGGGGCAGCCCAAGCTGTGCGCCCAGTGCCACATACCACTGTACACTAGAGCTCTAAGGGTGGGAAGAATGGAGCCCCACAATGGCCCTGTGCATCCAGATGAGGGTCCTTGGGGTACACCATGGCTCCCCGGACTCGTTCCTCCCACGTGGCCGGTCTCCCCACCAAGGGCCTCTGTGACCCCATACTCACACTACCAGACAGGGGCCTTCAGGAGAACCCGTGGGGAAAGGTTCGCTCTGGTCTCAATACCAGAAAAGACATGAAGCTCTTAAGCAGAGCCTGCCTTAACGGGCGCTGAGACTTTCTAGCCTTTTGAGTGAGGCAGGATATAGAAAGAGAACGTCGATAAAGGACAGAAGACGGTATGCGTAAGATCCCATATCACACAGCACCAATGACAGGTTCCGTTTCTGGGCAACTTCATTCCCCAGTCTTCCTGTGGCGGCGGTCGTGGCAGGGAACTCCAAACATGGTCAGGGAAAGGACAACCACGTGTGAGTGTGAGCACCCGCTGACACTGCGAACAGGTCCAGCCTCGCTTGGCATCACAACACGAGTCCCTAAGGACTCTGCAAGGTCCCGTCTTTCTACAGGCACCAGCGGGACTGTGCCTGCCCAACGACACACCGGAAACTCGGCCAAGCTCAACGTGCACTCATCCTGGGCTTCTTCCCACTCCTGTCTGGGCCTGGCACCTCTGACAGTCTGAGGCTGCCCCGGAGGCCCAGTCAGACCTCTGTGGGTGTGTCTGACAGTTTCCCCACTTTCTACGTTGGTGTTAGCTCTTCCCTAGCTGGCATAAAAGGTTTTCCCAGCGTAGCCCCTGAGAAGGCCCTTATTGATAAAGGTCTTTTCACTGATTTTCTGCCCCTTTGTCCAGATTCTTGTGTATTTTTAATCCCCCACAGGGACTCGGACACACCCAGTCGGACACACACACACACACACACACACACACATCTGTCTTGCTGGGGTGGCCGCACTGCCGCAAGGGTTTCCAGAAGGGAGAGAGCAGAAGTTTTTCACTGACTGTCATTTAGAGGCATGGGCACAAGGCCTAAATCACTAACAGTGAACTTACAACAGCTACAGTTCAACCTCAAATAGAAAATAGAATCTTTGATAAGAAAACCATAAAGCAAAGAACAAGTTTTACTTTTGCTAAACAGAATGATTTTCATGTTTACAGAAAAAGCCCAAACCAAGTTTACAATCAAACCTAAGCCACATTTGGTTATAATGATTTGTGGCTATAGAAGAACAAATATAAACCAAACTGACTAGATTCAAGATACTTGAGATTTTCTTAGAAGTATTCCTAAAGCAAACCCATGTCACCCAAGCCCCTGGGCTCGTGTCCCTTAGCCAGAGGACGTTGGCCTGCGGCTCCCGCCTGAGTGAGCCGTAGGCACGTAAACAAGATGAGCCGTGCCGTGCAGCCCTGGGCTCATGTCAGTGTCCCCTGTTCCAGGAGCACGGCCCAGTCCTGGGGTTCTTCCTGCTGCCCTTAACCTTCTCGTCAGAGCACGAGATGAAGTCAGCTCGGCCGGAAGCACGCTCTGGAGGGAGCGGCTGTGCACCTGGACGCACGGTCTGGTGTGGGGACTGGGGCACTCCAGGCTGGGGCCCACCGTCCTCCTGCATGTTTGCCAATAGGCTAATGTTTCTCATTTCTCAGGCAGCACCTCGGTGCCCCTGCCTCCTTTCTTTATACCTCTGCCATCCCTGGCACCCAGAGAGAAGCTTTTGTTTTGTTCCAACAAAACCCAAAAAGGTGCCAGTAACCCTTCAGCCCCAGTCCCCCCAAGTCCTCTCACTCTGCTGAGCTGCTTCCCCGGCTATGCCCACAAGGCACTGGCTCCCTGAAACCCAGGTTCTGTCCTGCCTTGGCCTGTGAACTGAGTCGGTGGGGGTTCTGAGCGATGGGACACTCTGCTTGTCAGTGGCTGCTGGGTCTCTCTCAGCGCCGCTCCTGACAGAGGGCAAGATGGGTTTCCCCAGAGAACGTGGAATGCACAGATCAATCGTCACGCACGCTCATCAGTGCCAGGGGCCGCTCACAGGCCCACGCCTACCCGAGATGCTGCTGCTACGGGCCACCTGACAAGCTGGGGGGAGCCCCCTCAGCAAAGGGTCAACTCTGGTAAGAGGTTAAAGGGCCAGTGAAGTCCCCAGAACAGGTTACAGAGACTGACCAGGACGGTGTATGTGCTTGCCGGAGCAGATAAAGGAACAATGACACAGGAGCTTGCTGTGGAGGTGTGAGCCGTGCATGCAGGCAGCCGCCCCCTCGAAGGTGGCAGGTGGGTGGGTGGTGAGAGGTGGTTTACCTACACGACAGGGGACCTGGAAGCGGGCTCGTTTCAGTTATCCCATGAGACCTGCTCAATTACGGACTGTCAGAGGAAAGAGCAAAAAATAAGATACACACACAATAAATCCTAAATGCAACATGCTCATCACTCCCACCCTCCGCCCGTCCTACCCGCAGAGAGGCGCGCAGCGGGCAGGGGACACGCTGGGGGGTGCTACGCTGTGGCTGGGAGAGGAGGTGTAGGCTGCTTCCTCTCCGGAAGGTAGGTGGCATCAGGATTAAACGAGGGCCATGTGAAGAAGTACAGACAGAGTGGGACGGGCCCAGGGGGGTCTGGGGGAAAAATCTGGCCTCGGAGGTCCAAAGTCGAGTTCACTCCAAGCCCTGCTTCTTTCTTGTAGGCCTGGCCCCTCAACCGTCACTGTCAGAAGTCAGTTCCACTTTGGCATGAAGGAGACACAGCGCTCGAAGCCGCCAGAACTGGCCCAGAAGGTAGGCATGTGGAGCCAGAGGAGTTCTGGGACGGGGGACCCCCTGCTGCGGCCCGTGGTGGGCTCTGACTCTGGCTCCTCTCTAACGTCCAAGAGCCCCACACACCCTGGGCCTGCACCCCAGACTCACCTTGGACCTGATGTTTCGGAGTTGCCGGCTGACACAGGATCTGTCTTTCTTTAAGAAGTCAGGGTTGCTTTTAGATTTCATTATATCTGAAGGAACAAATAGATCCATTACTTTCGTTTTATAAAACCTTGTGGAACCAGACACAATGTTTAAACATCTCCTAGGCTTACTGTTACCACCACACACCTATGGCATTTCCTTAAACAACTTTAACAGAAAACAAAGCCAATGACCATACAACACACTAGTTCCTTCTGGGAGCATGCAAAGCACCAGACTGGCCAGAAGGCACGCGTGTGGCCCCGCACCAGGCTCCTGCCGCCTGTGTCTGCACGGCGCGGGGCGGGAGGGCGTGGGTTAGGACCCTCTGTCTGGGGCTGCTGCACGGACCCACTGCCCCATTACTTATTTACTGACCCCCCTCCTCCTGGCAACCCAGCAGTGTCATAAAGCAGAAGAGCGAGAGTCACAATCCACTCCCACTGAGACAACCACCACTCAGTTTGGGGTAAAGTCCTTCGGACTTCTTAAATACGGCTTCCAACCCAATGTACACTGGGTGCCCCCATGCCATGTGTCCTGCTGGGGCAGGGCTTCTACTTTGTATAGCTACTGATCTCTTTCCACATCCAAACAGAAGCCTCCACCTTGTTTCTCTTAAGAACGGCTGGTATTTCACCGTGTCATGAAGCTCCATCTGCGGCAAGTTTCCTTGATCGCACATTTCCTTGCACTCGTTCTTCAGAAGGTCAACTGGCAGCTCACAGGACCTACGCACTCCCCCGCCGAAAATGCTAAGCCTTCCTCTCTCTGTGGCCCGGGCCACCCTGGGGTCCCCCTCAGAGCAGCCACTGTTGTCACCTGGCGACCTAGCTTCCAGAGTTAGTCTATAGTTTGATTCTGAGTGGTGCTCGGGTATCGCCTGATTCCAGAAAGACAGCCGACTCGTCCTCCAATGGCTACTCAAGTGACCTTGTCCCTACCTACCCGCCAGCACCACCGCGGTCACGAACGCCTGGCTGGCTGAGCGGAAACAGTCTGGAACTCACCGTATCCTGACACGGGGGTGTTTTCCGGGGATTTTTCACCCAGTGCTTCCGTCGCTGCTTTCAGCTGCTCTTTCAACCTGCTGATGTCACAGTCGGCCTTTGCCCTCACAATACTGAGCTCTGTGTAGATGTCCTTGTACTTGTCACTAGCGTACTTCTTGTCCTTGGGGATAAGGGCAGAAGCAAGCGGAGGTTAGGGCCAGGCTGGGCAGTCCGTCTCCCTGGGGCGGGAACGCGCTGCAGAATGACCGGGGGCTGCCATCTGCAGCCGGGAGGCAGGCGGACGCCCGTCTTCCAGAGGCCGACACTCAGCGTGAAGTGAAACAGGCACAGCCCAGAGTCTCTGCCGGATGCAAGGCGAGCCTCCCCAGGAGCTCTGGCCAACACAGGCATGGCCCTGACCCACGGCAGACCTCTTGGAAAAACCCTCTGTCTCGGATTTCCTTTTTTTTTTTTTTTTTTAAAAGATTTTATTTACTTATTTGAGAGAGAAAGCGTGTGAGCATGATCTGGGGGGAGAGGCAGACGGAGAGCGAGAGGCAGACTCCCCACTGAGCAGGGAGCCCGACAAGGGGATCGATGCCAGGACTCTGGTATCATGACCTGAGCTGCAGGCAGATGCTTAACCGACTGAGCCACCCAGATGGCCCCTGTCTTGGACTTCCTAAGTGACTGAATGGCCACCAGGGCTTCCATCATCTCCTCCCTGCTTGCAAGAATGCCCTGGTGGAGGCAGGTGGACTTCGCCAAGCTCTCACCTTCCAGGACATTTGTCTCTGGTCTCTCGGTCCCTGCCAAAGCCCAGAGGAGGCATGGAGGACAGGGACCTCAGTTTTACTACACCTGCTGACAGGCTGGTATTTTAATTTGAGCTGAATTTTGAAATCACATTCCCCGTAAGAGTGAAATCTGCTCCAGAAGAGCCCACAGTTTGAGTGCACAAGGGCTTCTGTGGGCTCTGGAGACCGGCGTCCCCCTCAGCCCCGAGCCCATCCTCAGACCTGTCTCCCACCGGGAGGCGCCATTACCCGCAACGCCGTCTGTAGCTCGTCCTTGAGAGAGCTGATCTCCTGCTTCAGGTACTGTATTTCTGACTCCTTGACCCGCAGTAAGACCTAGAATAACAGGAATTAGGGGCTGACATTAGGAGCAAAGGGACTTCCAGAGTCTTGAAAGCAAAGATGAGGGCATGAGGGCCGAGCAGGGAACCTGCCCCCTCCCCGGGGACATGCAACCACCAATGCCAGCAAATAAACTGACCGTGGCTAACAGGTGACCCATCACATACAGAAACAGCAAGAAACCACTGCGATTCCTCCTGGACCCGAGCACCCTGCTCTTCAGCCCGTGGGGCCGCAGTGAGTGCTCAGGCTGGGGACCAGGAAAGCACCCTGCTCAAACTGTCGGACTCACTCAGCCTCTCTCACGTCACTGAGCAGATGTTCACGATAAAACGCGAACTAAATAGGGAAAAATCTAAGTGCTTTTATAGAAAGACATAAGAATCAATCATTCTGACTTAAAATAAACCTTGCTGCCCCTGAGTAACACGGCGCTCGGGACCGTGAGCAGCTGTGGTGCTCACAGGGCTAGTAAATGTTTCCCTTCTGTAGTGAGGCAGGAACTGTGGGTATGGGGTTAGAGCACCCTGTGGCCTCCTCCCGAGGGGACCCCACTCCTGCCGTGCACCCACAATGCCTGGCAGCTATTCTCTTTTGCTGCCTGGGGGATTTGCATCCTTCCACATCCTTCTTGCTGTCTCCAGTGCTCATCCCTGCCATGACCCCATAAGCTGAGGCCACCTCTTGGTCCCCGCCTGGGGTATGCGTGGTTCAGAGCGGGGTGAAGGGGCTCCGAGCAGTACCTCTAACTCATAGGCATCCTTGCCCTGTGTGAGCGGGGAGCCAGCGGCCTCTCCGCCCGCGTCCCCGGTCAGCAGTGTCCGTAACCGTGCGATCTCCGCAGCCAGGCGGTTGTTCAGCTCCTGTGGGACAGCAACACAGCAAGGACGGAGGCTTCACAGAGCTGCCTGGGGGCAGCACTGACACCACACAAGCGGGAGCGGCCAGTTTCTCACAGAAGAGGTGGACGGGTGTAAGTAGAGGGGCCACAGGCAGGGCCGATGCACACTGCGGTCATGGGCAAGGCGGCCACTGCCTGTAACGGATGACCCTGCGACAGCCGTTCACGTGCGCTCTGTGTTTGTGGAATAGCGTACACCGAGTTCCATAATCCTCACTACCTTTTTGTCACCATAACTAGTATCCATACGTGTCACGGCTTGTCCAACTTGAGTTTCTGTAGGGTTGGGCCCTCTTGGCACCTTCGCCGCTCCCTTTCTGTACCTTGTTTCCAATTGATACGTGGTCATTAGGCCACTGCGGTGACTACGGGGAACCAGTCCTGCCAGAGCGCCTCATACGGGGTGAGTGTGGGCCCAGAGGCTTTGAGCCTGCAGCTGGCCAACATGTCCATGTACTCAGTGCCGGGGGAGGACGAGCCAGGAGTCATGCACACAGCGGTCCAAGTGGTAAGCCAGAAAAGCTTTTGACAAACTAAACCTACCTCGAGTCTTTCCCCTTGCCAGGATTTTAAATGCACCCCAATTCTCTGAAGAACAGGCAAATTTTAAGAGAATGATCTGACCCCCAAAAATGTGAATAGTGTAGAGTTTTGACTGGGGGACGTTTAAACATGGTCCCAGCCTTGGGGACAGGAGGTCTGGACCAGGTGCAATGACCCTCCCTCTCAGGCCCTGCCCTGCAGTGACGAAGCAGAAATCCAGAAATGCTCAGGAGACATCTCAGAGATCCCAGTAGGGCTACAGTCCAAAGGAGTCCAAATTTAAACAGCTCGTTCACGAGCTCCCCCATCTGCAGTGAGTTTCTGTCACCGTTCTGGGCAATGTCAGACATCAGGGAGATGCCTGCAGATGGGGCGGCCACTCCGACCCAGGGCCGCCTCAGGTGAGGCCCAGCCCCCCACTCCGGCATAGCGCCCCGGGGCACAGGCTCACCTGATTGTGGGCGTTGAGCTCCTGGTTCTCACGCTGGCACTGCCGCAGGGCCTGGCGCTCGGCCTCCAGTGCCTGGGCCAGGTGGGCATTCTCCAGGCACTTCTGGGAGTACTGCTCCGAGAGGACCTCCAGCTCCCGTTGCACTGACTGCAACTCCTCCCTGGGGAGAAGGCACGGCTCACCCCTCTGCCTGCACGCCTGGGTCAGGCCTCTAAAAGGCCCTGCGAGTCCCTGTCACGAAACTTGAGGAACGACAAGACACAACGCAAAGAGCCGAGCAGAGGGCAGGTCCCGTGCATTCTGTGGTCTCAGCGAATTTGGACCCAGCTAAAAAAGGGACAACCTCGAAGTACTGCAGGCTTACAGACTCTCTCCTGCATCCTTCCCTGCATCTTTTTTTTTTCTTTTAAGATTTTATTTATTTGACAGAGAGAGAGAGAGATCACAAGTAGGCAGAACAGAAGGCAGACGCAGAGGGGGAAGCAGGATTCCTGCTGAGCAGAGAGCCCGATGCAGGGCTTGATCCCAGGACCCTGAGATCATGACCTGAGCCGAAGGCAGAGGCTTAACCCACTGAGCCACCCCGGCGCCCCAACCTGCACCTCTTTCAAGGAGCTTAACGGTCCCACACACAGAACCCCCATGATGCCAGGAGAGAAGTCACACTCGTGATCTGTTTTCAACACTAACTTCTGAGGTGCTCTGTGTCTGATATGCCAGGACCAGGCTCTATCCACGCTCAGAAAATCAAAGCCTCGTGACGTTGTTCTCGGTCACCCCGGACCCCTTGGAAAAGACTGCTTCTTCCACTTGCAGAACCAAGGACGACTCTGGGATGGTGTTCAGCCCCTCGGGAAGGGCGGCTCAGAGCTGCCTCAGAACCCTCAGGCCTCCACCACTGCCCACCCTCGAGACCCATGTCTTTGTGGCTCTTAGGAAGACACAGGAAAGGTGCCGCTTCCCACCCGCAGGGCTTCCCTCCAGCCTGGCCCGAAAGGGCCGCCTCCTGTAGGCAGGAAGCTGACTCACAAGTACTGTCGTCGTAGGGCCTCGATGTCGGAGTTGATGCTGCTGATCTGGGACCTCTGGCTCTTCTCCAGCTCGCGCTCCATCTCCTCCCGGTGGGCATTCTTCATGGCTTCAATGGCTGTAGGCAAGGATGTGGCCATCAGCATGAGAGGCTCGAGGCAGCAGGGGTGTGGGGGCGGGAGGCAAGATGGACAGGACGGCGTGTTTGCCCATTGTTAATGCAAAGTCCACGAGTGGTCAGGCTGGCCTCTCTCTCCCAGACCGAATTTCAGCAGACACCAGCCAAGGAATTCCCAGGGAACTCCCACCACAAAAGGGATACAGGTTTTTTGGTTTTTTTTTTTAATGTTAGAAGCAAGCCAAACTGATGAAATAAATGTCAACGTTAAAAACACGCACAAGTTTATAAAACAAGCAAGCTTTCAGGCTGGTAGGTTTTGTTCTTCACCCCAAAATGCCAGCACCATAAAGCACCATCACAGAAAGGGACGGTAACACACAACCGACGGCACCAGGCTTGCTTGGGGCAGAGCGCGTCGGCTCGGCGGCCAAGTCTGTCACCGGGCAGGAGCGGCAGCAACGCTGCGCTGATATTCTTGGCACCGCAGGCGGAGGTGGTCTTATGTGGTCCGAGGGCAATGGCACCGACGGGACTAGGGCGGCTGGGGACAGCCCTTCAGGTGTAGCTGGGGATGCCGGGCCCGGGCTCGTAAGCTCTCAGAGGGCCCCTGAAAGCAGCCTCTCCCTCGGAAGGAACCGTCACAGGCTAGCCTTGGATAACCAAGCTGCAACCTCAGCCAAGAGGCGGCACCAAGGCGGCTCGCAGCCGAACTGTGCGGTCAGCTCGGGAAGCCTGCCGCCGCCCAGCCTGACTCCCACCTGAGATAGTGGCCGCTGTCTCCTCGGCTAGGAGGCGATCCTTCTCCTCTCGAAGCTTCTCCAGCTCCCGCTGGTGCTGCCTCTGCAGGTCCTCAATCTTCTTCTGGTGCGTTTCTTCCATGGCTGCAAACCCTCGCTCGCACGTGGCCTGTAAGATGCAAAAGGGACTCCATGGATTTTTTTCTTTAATCCTGCGATGAGTGTTCTGTTTATCTCGAAGCCAGCAGCCCGGCCCCTCGAGGCTCCCTGGTCCAGACAGCACGCTCCCTGACACGGAACACAGAGCCAGCGGGGCTATCCGATGGCTGTCTGCATTGCAGACGCTCACTGACACTACTGGGCATTATGCTACTGGAGCATTTGGGAAAGAGAGTTTACACCTTATTGGGGTGATTGTTCTGAATCCGTGGAAAGTCCATACGGTGGGTGGCTGCACTGGAATTTAAAATAGCCGATCCCGGGCCTTTACAGAATCACAGCTAGGCGGGACTGAGCAGAGGGAGTGAGAAGAGAGTAAACGTACGGAGGCTGGCTGGGTCTGGTTTGAGTTACACAGCAAGAAGCTTTCAGCACTAGACCAGGCCATTTCATAAATGCATCTTTCTCGGCTCTCAGAGGGAGCTGACACCATCCTGTGAATGACAGGTATCCCAGTGGCCGGGCCCTACCACTAACCAGCTGGCCATCTTTGCCTGGCATCCACTGAGGGAATCGATTAGGCTACATGATCTCTTCTCTTCCAGCCTGCACCTTCCTTCTTCCCTTTTTTTTAAATTTTTTTATTTTTATTTATTTGTCAGAGTGAGAGAGAGAGAGAGAGAGTGAGCGAGCACTGGCAGATGGAGGCAGAGGGAGAAGCAGGCTCCCTGCCGAGCAAGGAGCCCGATGTGGGACTGGATCCCAGGATGCTGGGATCATGACCTGAGCCGAAGGCAGCTGCCCAACCAACTGAGCCACCCAGGCGTCCCTTCCTTCTTCCTTTTGCAAGGAGTACAAACAAGGGTGCCAATTAACTAACTGAAAAGAGATACACAGCAGAACCGCTCTCCACACTGGTCCGTGCCGTGTTACAATGCAGGCTGGATTATTACCTACACATTTGTATAGGGGAGGGACAGAGGCGCCCCTAAAATGGTTCCAACCAACCCACAGGTTGGTTGAGAAACCCAGGCCTGGCTTAGCAGAGTGCTCTGACCAAAGGGGCAGGGGACCGTGTCACAGCTGTGAAGGCGTATGTGTAGCTGTTCTGTGCACGGAGGCACACTTGTATATAAATCCCTTGCCACATCTCTTCCAAAGTAGGGAATCAGGCTTTTTAGTGATTTTTTAAAAACCAGAAGAGTATGGAGAACAGCCAGGTTACATTCCAAATGCAAAGCGGGGTGGGAAGCTCCTCCCTCCTGACCTATGCTACTTGCTCAGTCTTCTTGCACCTGGATTCAAGAAAGGGTAAGAAATCAAATCACCACACTTGGGTGTCCTGGTCTGAGCCCCCACAGTAACTGATGGGCCTGTCTGAGATACCCCAATGTTTTCGAACAGTCTGGCCTTCACTCAAACAGACTGGCTGCGACTGGGCCAAAGGTCTTAATTGTTGTCCACCACTGACTGGGCATTCCTTCTCCCGGGCAGCTCCCACCTGGAAGCTGCCGGCCTCCTCTCACTGCCGCACAGGACAGCTGGAGGAGTCCTGGGGCTGTGGCTCCCAGCCCTCGGCCCGTCCCAGCCCCTCATCTTCCCTCCTGCGTGCTTTCGTTCACAGTGAGCACACAGCTAGTTGGTCTTTCAGGGTTTAGTTGGATTGGATGGCTTTAGAATATTTAAAGCTAAGGGTGAAAATTCTTTCTACACAAATACTGAATAAGCTTTAAAGACCAGCTGCTTTCTTGGACAGCACACGTGTTAAAATCATTCACCCAGAAACACATTTGGATTTTTAAGCCGGTATTCCCGGCCCAGTTCCTCGATGGCTACCGTGCAGAGTCGTCAGGGAAGGTGGCAGCCTGCAGTGGTCAGAGAGGGGCTGTGAGCCAAGACCCTGGTCTCCCCAACCCCAGGCAAAACTGCACCAAGCCCCGGCTACTGGTCAGAGGCTCTCGAGAGCGCTAACTGTAATTGCTGGGTCTCTAGGTCTCTAGGGCCGCAATGAGAACAGCACGGACGGGCCGGACACTCACAGGTACACGACAGAGGCAGCACAGAGCGCAGCAGCAGCAGCGCGGCCCCCAGAGACAGGCGATCAGAAGCCCCCAACCCCGTTTCTTGCTCACTAATCACACCAGGCCACCAGTGTGGGCCTTATCTGTCCCGCTGACTGACACGGGGGCTGAGACTGCCTCACCGCCCAGGGGCTCTGTGGAGCAGAGACGAAGCTGTTCACTGGAGGGCAGGGAGCCCTCGGCTCCCAGGGAGCCCAAGGCGTGTCTGTGCCTGGGTCCCTGGCCACAGACCTGCGCGGTGTCACGGGAAGCAGCGGGATGCTCTGCTGGGAGGGCACTAGGAGCTGGTGTTTGTGCGAGTTTCTTTTAAAGGTGGGCCTGGCCCATCCGAGTCCTGCGCTCACATGCACAGGCCACCGTGGGGGCACCATTTGTGCACTTCTGGAGAACAGCCCTTGAAGCTGTCTCACGATTCCTAACCATTTTCAAAAGGTTCTGACTTGGGAAAAGAACAGTGAGAATGGGCTCTTGGCCGTCCGAGAGCTTGCTGATGACCACATGTGCTCAGCTCTGGCCAGTGGGCCGTGTCATCGCCCAGAGGTAAAGAAGACACTGCTGCTGACTCCCAGCATGTCTGTCCCCTGCTTTCAGAGCAACAGAAAACAGCAGTGCGGGCGTCCTGCCGGAAAGCAGCATTAGCGCCACGTCTGGCAGGAGTAGCCGAGCAGGTGCCTAAACCCTGGGGGCCAGCTCTGTGCACGGGCAGGCTGAGGCGCCACTGGAGCAGGGGCCTGACTGGGGACGGAGGGCTTTCGAGGAGCCCGGCCATTTACTGTGCCGCAGCAAGGGACGGTGCGGAGTTCAAGAGGCTAATGTCGAGAAGCTTCGGGGAAGTTCTGGGCAGCCAGGCAGCATGCACGCAGGCAGGCCTCTTTAGCTCTGAAGGGGCTGGACGAGACCTGGACCGGCCCACACAGCCCACGGCCCCCAGGAGCCTGGGAAGGTCAACTTTACATGCTAGGGCCTGGGTATTCCTCCTAATGAGGCGGAGTGCGAAACAGGGAAGGAGAGCATTTCTCACAGCCCTCAGGGAAGGAGTACCAGCGGCCGAGAGGCATGCTCAGGAGGAAAGCCCTTCTTCCACAGAGTGCCCATTAAATGCCAGTGCCCCACAGGAAGTTGGACAGGAGAGTAACCCTTGACACTGTTTTGCAAATATCCCCATCTTTTGGGAACCCCAACTCTGCCCTCTTAGGGGAGTCAGGAGATAGCTCTCTAAGGGAGCTTCTGGCCTGTCTCTCCTGAGTTCTTCCCAGGTCTGCATCTACACTGGCCTGGAGTGGGTTCTGTGGGGGTAGAAGAGAGGGTGAGCCTGGGACGGAACAGCAAAGGCTTCCTCTGCTGGAGGCACTGGGAGGAACCAGGCAGAGGGGTGATGGGGGGTGACCATGCTCCCTCTCTCACGGTGCTCCTGTTCTCCTTCCAGCAGTCCTCCTTGGGGGTGGGGCGGATGTTGAACAGGAGGCTAGACCCTCGCCCTGACCCTGCTCTGAGACCACACCACGCCAGCGAGGAGTCAGGGGAGGGACAGTATCAACCTGACTCTGCTTGCACAGTAACTCAGAGCCGAGAACCGTGTCTCGGCTCTACCCGAGAGCCCTGTCTGCCAGACACTGCCCCTGCTCCCCAGCAGAGCAACACCTGCCCCTCCACTGCCTTGAAAATCAAATGATGCTGCAGAACCTTAAGGTTCTCAAAGTCCTTCTGGTACTTCTCCCGCAACGTGGCCGCGTCGCCCTCCAGGTCCTTGTGCTCCAGCTCCTCCCGCATGATGTCCATCTGGGCCTCCAGCTCCTGGATGCGCTCCCTCAGCCCCGTCATGGAGTCGGCCTCTCCCTTGGTGGCCTGCAGGGCCCCCTGGGGCTGGCTGGCAGGCCAGCTGGAGGAGGGGCACTGGTGGGGGCTTCCCGGGGGCCCGGGGGCCGGCGGGGCTTCGGGCAGCTGGCGCTGGTAGTGGCGCAGGGCCTCCTGCAGGCCCCGCAAGCTTTGTGAGTAGTGCTCCTGCAAGGTCCGAAGCTCCTCCTCGTGGATGGTCTGCAGCTCTTTGATCTTGAGCTGGAACTTGTCCTCCAGGCTCTGCATCTGCTCCACGTGGTGCCGCTCCATGTCCTGCCGGTCTCTGACTGAGGCATCCAGCTGGCTCAGGACCCGGCTGTGCTCGGCCTGCAGCGTGTCCCCTGCTCGGTTCAGCTGCTCCACCACACACCTGATCTCTTCCTCGTACCTCCCCTGCAGGGCGAACATGTTCTCACTGTGCTTGCTTTCCACTTCTTCCAGACGCCTCTGCTGATGGCCCAGCTGGGTGACCTTAGCCTTGAGCTCGGCATTTTCCCTCTCAACAATGGCAATCACTTCCAGGTACTCGCTCTTCTGCTTCCGGAGAAGATCCTCGTACTCCTCCCTCAGGGCCCCGACCACTCGCTCGTGCTCCTCACAGGAGGCCCCCGCACCCTGCCAGGACTCCTTGTAGCACCGGAGCTCCTTTTCATACTCCAGCCGGATTTTGCAGGCTGCATAACACACCTGCGCCTGAATAATTGCATCCTGAACTAATAATGAAGAATACTGACCGAGGCCTCCCAGGTACGTGTTATAGGAGAGATTCTGGGATGCCTGGAGAAGCTTCTGACAATCTCTGACCGACTCCACAGGGGGAAGTGAGGTTAAAGCGGCAGATATCTCCCCCAAGAGGCTGGCCTTATCTTTGAGCTGCAGGGCGAGTTCTTCTTGAATAGCAACAAGGGCTCCAGAGCTCTGGTCGGACACGTAGAAGGGCTCCCGGGAGCAGGCGGCTTCCTGAGGAGTCAGTACTTCTCCTAATGGGCTCGGGTCCCAGGATGCCTGCATGCCTCCTTCAACGCCCGCGGGAAGCTTGAGAGCTTCTGAGACCTGCTGCATCACTCTCTCAAAGTCGGGGGTCCGGTAGGCTCCCAGGATGTCCCCTAGCACGCGCTTGTGCTGCTGCAGGGCCACCTGGGTGCCCTGGAGGGTCTCCTGGATGCTCTGTAACCGTCGGTGGAAGGACTCCCTCACCGACTGCAGCGCGAAGCTGAGCTCTGCCCTGACCCACGTGGCGTCGGCCAGGGCGGGGACCAGGGTTGGTGGGACGCTCTGCTGCCCACCTCCCACTGCGCCGGCGGCCTCTCCGCCCAGCGTTCCCAGGTGCTTACTCAGGGACTCGACCTGGCTCCAGAATTCGCCATCCACCAGCACCTTCTTAGCCCAGGTGTCTGCTGGGGCCCCAGGGCAGAGAGCTGCACTTTCAGGTTCCACAGGCCACTTTCCCGACTGAGAAATCTCGTGGAGAACACGTGAGATATCCGATGTTGTGTTTTTTAAGGAGTCCGCTATTTGGTTTATCAGTGAGGCTTCCAGAGCTATCTGATGGGAAAGGAGCTTCAGCTGCTCCTGCTCCGTCAGTTCAGGCCGGAGCATCGGCTGCGAGATCGCCTTCCCTAGCTCCACGAAATGAGCTTCCTCTGGCTGGGCCTGGGCTGCGCTGTCCACAGGAGCTGGCCAGGGGCTCGGGCCCTGGATAGCGCTGACAAGCGTGCCCTCCACGGTGGCCAGGGGGCCCGTGCCCGAGTCCTGCGCGTCCTCTGGGCTGGCCACTGGCAGGGATCGCAGCTGTTCTCGGCAGTTTTCTAAGCAAGCCAGAGCCTGGCTGTTTTTCACCTGGAAGTCGCCGAGCTCCCCGACGTGACTGTCAACGAGCTGGGCCCTCAGCTGTCTCTCCTGCTCCAGCTGGGAGGCCAGCGCTCCGACCTGCAGCAGGCTGGCGCGGAGCTGCTCGCGGAGCCGCGCCTCTGTGCCGGCCCACTGCTGGTGCAGCGCGAGCAGGGCCTCCTGGCTCTGGCCCTGCTGGCTCTCCAGCTTCACTGTCACATCCTTGAGCTTCTCCTCCGTGATGTAGAGCTTGGTCTCCAGGGAGTGTATTATGGAGAGATACGTGTCGGAGTCGCTGGTCGCAGGGAGAGAGCTAGGGGTGGCCTCTGATGACATGCTCTCCTCTGAGGGTGAGCGGTCCTGGCTGGTGTCAGAGGACGTGCTGCTGGTCCAGGTCTTCTCGGACCCATCAGGGTGCGTGTATTTTTGGCACTGAATTGTGGAGAACCGGATCCTTTGCCTTTTGACACCAGGAACTCCCTGGTCAGGTTTTGCTGTGCTTGGAGGGTGTCCCTCCCTGTCCGGCACCTCCGACTTCAGAGAGCCCATGCTCTCTTCTCTCTGGGGGCTGCCGCTGCCACGCTCCTCCCCCAGAGCCACCCCTGGGGCCTCATCCTCGAGCCTGGGATGTGGGAAGGCCGGGGCTGTGCCAGCAGCTTGGAGCTGCAGGCCCGACAGCACGGTGCTGTCCTCTGCCTCTTCCGGGCAGCTCCGTGGCTCCTCCACGTCCTCTGAAGACTCCTTTACAAATCTCCTTAAAATTTCTTCCTTTGCCTGGAGCTTCATTTCTGTTTCCTCTAAGCTGCTCCCCAGGGCAACCATTTTAACCAAAGCCTCATTGAGGTCCTGATCTTTCTTTTCCAGAACCTTCTTGTGCATCTCCTTGATGCACTTTAGCTCTTCCTCCTTTTCCTTCAGCAGCGTGTGCATGCTCTGGAGCTGGCCGGCCACCCTCCTATAGGAGTGCTCCAGGCTCTGGTAGTCGGCCTCCCTTCCCCTCAGCTTCTCCTGAAGCTCAGCCACGTCCCCGTCAGACAGGGCGACACGATCCATCAGCTCTTGGAACCGCTGCCTGATCAGGTCCCGCTCATCTCTGAGGCTCTGGACGTGCTCGGCCAGCTTCTGGATGCTGGCCTCCTTCATCTCCAGCTGCTCCTCCAGCTGGTGGACCACCTCGCTGCCCTCGCACTTGGCGCTCAGCTTCTCCTTCTGGAGGACCTCCATCTGCTGCTCGTGGTCCTGGAGCTGGTCCTCATAGGCGCTGGCCTTGTCCTCCACCTCCTTCAGGTTCTGCAGCAGCACCTGCTTCTCCTTCTCGCAGCTCTCCAGTAGCAGCTCGTAGTTCCTCTGCAGCTTCTCCTCCATCAGCCTCTGGGCCTGCTCGCTGGCGCCGAGCTGCTGGCTGAGGTCAGCGATGCGCTCCTGCAGCCTCTGCACCTCCTTCTGCCGGTCCCTCTGTAGAGCCTGCTGCGTCTCCAGGTCCCGCAGCTCCTGCGTCTTCTCCAGCAGCAGGGCCTCGGCACTCTTGAGCTTCTGCTCGCTGGCCTGCAGCTGCCCGCTCAGTGCAGCCTCGCTGTGCTGCCATTCCTCCAGCTGCTCCCGGACCTTGTCCTTCTCCAGCTTCAGGTCACCCTTGAGCTTGGCCAGCGCCTGCTCCTTGATGGCGAGCTCGGCGGCGGCATTGCTGAGCCTCGCCTGGAGGCTCCGGATCTCGGCCTCATGGTGCCGGATCGCGTCCTTGGCCTCCCCGTAGCTGCGCTTCAGGGACTGGATCTGCTGCGTGACCAGCTCCTGTCGCTGGCACTGGGCCTCCAGCTCGCTTTGCAGATCCTGGTTGACTCTATGGAGCCTCTGCCAGGCACCGGATGGGGAGGTGGCCACTTCAGTCTTAAAAAAACCGATTAAATACTGGTTAGTACCACTCGGGCCTCCCAGTTCTGAGTGTCACACCTCTGGCCAGGGTCAACCACAGAAAAGCTTCTTGGTGGGTTTGCCTTTTATCCTTGGCATAATTTTTTTTTTTTTTCAATTAAAAAACAAATCCAACAAATCATCTTAGCTTGTTTTGGCAAGTAGCTGCTTTTAGGTAAACAGAACACATGGACAGTCACATCAAACAGCTCTAACCAAGCAGCTTCTAGGACAACGAAATCAAACAGAACTGAATAATGGAGCACACTGATGAGCAAAGGAAGACGGAAGGACAGGAGAACGCTGGGGAGGAGGACAGCGGGAGGAGCAGAGCTTCGGGATCTGTTTGTTTTGCAAAAACAAAAGGTAGAAGACTCTAGGCAACAAACCCTAACAAAGCCGGGAACGCGGTGGGGGTTGCGGGTGGCGGTGCCACTTCCTTCTAGGACGGGGAGAGAAGGAAGGGAGGCAACCGCCCGGGATGCCAGTGAGGTGACATCTGAAGCATTTTCCTTTGGGAAGTGGAGCCCGTCCTCTACAGTAACAGGAAGAACTAATCTCTACCTGCAAGAAGACAAAATGAGGGGAAAACGGAAACCACGGAGTAAAACATAATAATCAACAAAACAAGCAAACCTTCGTGGAATTCAAAGAAAGAGAGTGAAGCGTGCAAGAAACAAAACACAAATGAAACAAAACTCCCCAAACTGAAAGGCATGCAGAAGAGACAGAACTAATTAATGCCGGGGCAAAACCAACATGAACGAGAGTGAGAGAAGCCCAGCCTAAGAATTTGGCCTGCCTGTGGCTCGCTCTAGGTCTGGTCTGCTGGCAGGGAAGCCACAGATGTGACACTCAGTTATAGTAAAGTTACATACACTCCACGCTCCACATCCAAACCATGCAAGCTCCTCCTCCCAGCACCGTTAGTGCAGTGCCCACCCTGAATGGCTCTCCTCCTGACCCTGAACCCCAAAGGCCCCTTGCTCATTCCGAATGACTTGGGGATAAGCATTTTCAAAGCACAAAGGGAGGTTACAAGTCACCAGTTGTTAGACCTAGTGGGGAGGTTTGAAGACACCAGCCCTGCCCAGCTGAGGCTGCAGGGGATGGCCCCGGGCCTTCTGCCTCGGGCTCTGCTGCAGGCTCATGCAATCATCCAGGTTAGACACAGAGACAGGTTCTTAGGTTAGCAATGTGCAAAATCTGCTGCTAGTATCTTTACCACCAGATGTGAAGTGAATTCATGCAGGTTTAAAAAGATGCTCCCCAAACCTGGAAAGTCTGCACAAAACGACCCAGGAAGCATACATGGGAAAGGGGGATGCCCACCACCACCAGTCCCTGGTGCCCAAGAATCGGACCTGGGCATGGCCATTCCTTGGCTGAGGGGCTGGGGAGGACCAGGGCACAAGGGGCGCCCAGGGCCATGGTCAAAGCCGGGGAGAAAGAGGAAGCAGAGGGAACACTCAACAAAAAAACGGCACGGAGACAGTAGGGAAGGTAAACTCTGCCCAGAGGCTCATGTGCAGCCTGGGATGACTTGGCCCAAGGTGGCCGGGGTGCTGTGGTCTGGAAACGTCAATGCAGACACTTATCAGAGACTCGGGGTCACTGAGAGCAGGCAAGCCCTTGGGGTCAAGTTCTAAGTCTACACAGGCAAGGAGGCTGAGGTTGCAGGGGATGGCACCGGCTTCTACTGGTCGGTGGCAGGACCCTGACTGGAGTGCTGTGTCCTCAGCCTTGGCTGGGAGCTCGAGTTCCGTATTCCCTCAACCCATTCTGCACTTCTGCAGCACTGCTCCATCCACCACCTCTCCCCACCAGCATATCAGCATGATGGGGCACGAGTGTATTGTTTTGTACCCCAGAACTCAGATGGGGCTGGAATGGTACAGGACAATAGGCTCCCGCTGGCTAGACGCCAGGGCAGCGCCCACTGCTTGCTGGCTGGCATGTGGGCATGGAACTCGCTCCTGGAGCATGGGTTTGGGTCTCAGCTCAGGACTCAGGCTGCTGCCCTTCTCATTAGACTCTCCATTAGGCTACTGGAAGAGTTGGCCGATGGCTGGGTGGCCACACTATCCCCCGGCACCTCAGCCGAGGCAGAAAATAAGGGAGCCACTAGGCCAGTGCTAATGGCCCCAGATTGCCCTGTAGGTGTGGTACACACAAGGTCAAGGATGGGGAACCGGTTCTAAGTCTGCTGCCACCTTGGTGGTAAGGAGGCACTTGGCTGCTACTATTCAGGTTCTTCACTGGGTACAATGGACCTAGTACGGCTGTTTGTGAAAGCACGTAGAAACGACACGCAGACATGTGATACCGATAATAGTATATACTGGGTACTCTGAGAGCCAAGAGGAAAGATGACCAGGATGATTTCATTAGGAAACAAAGAAAAACCCTTGGAAACAGAGGTTTCAGGCAGATTCTCCACAACGTCCTACAACGGTGAGGCTAGAGGACCCACCAGCCTGTGGGCTGTGGCATTGCGGCAGAGCCCGGTGGGGGTGGCCCTGGGGACAGGCTGGCCCTGCTCAGCCAGGTTTTGCACATTCCTAGCCTGCCTGGGTCCTCACGCTGAAGCCCAAACGAACAAGGGCCACAGCAGCCCCTCAGCCCTACCTGCAGCACGTAGCCCTCCCGGGCGCTCTGCTCCCGGCCCAGAGCTACCCTCAGCTGGTCCTGCAGGAGCCGGTTCTGCTCCAGAAGGTCTGAGGCCTCCTTCTGGCTCTGCTCCAACTGTTGGGAAAGAGACACGCAGTTTTGAGCACAGTGACGGCAAGGACCAGAGGCAGAAGCTCAGCATGGGCTGGCAGTGGCGTTTCTGGCTCTCGTCAGGCTGGAGCACACAGGACATGTGGCCTGGCCTTCCCTGTGGCCATGTTTCAGGGCACATGCTGATCTGGTCTTTATCTGAGGCATCTGGAACTGAGGGTTCCAGCTCAAGCCGTATAGGACAGCACCACACCTGTTACCTGGGGCATCCACAGAATTCCCAAGTGCCCATAAGGATGTGGGGAGCAGACCCCGCCAGGAGATGGGGGCTTTGTGCCTGTGTCAGAAGACCACCCCACTGGGTCCTGCGGTTTCCTCAGTGTGGTCAAACAGGCCGGAGCTGCCCTGGGAAGCCCTCACTCCAGGCCCCGCCATGGCTTCCGCTCAAACGGCTGCTGTTGACCGCTCTTACGTGACAGATTCCATGCCAGCTGTTTGCGGGAAGGGTTCCACGAGATGTGTGAAGCGAGCAAGCTACCTCCCACTCTTCCTGCTTTCAGTGGCTTTGAACTGAGTCATCCATCCATCCACCTCTTCCCCGAACCCTCCCTCGGGTGCCTACTGGATGCTGGCTTGTGGGGGTCGGGGGGCGCTGGAGGGGCAGAGCGCAGCCGGGCGCTGCTGTGGGCGGCGCCGAGACATCTGGCTCCCAGACTCTACTGTCTGTGACAGCTTCATGGTCCAGTGTGTGACCTGCAAGCCAGCAGGCCCGCTTTGACAGTTTAGAGCAATGTAAGTGTGTAGTTCTGTTGCACCTTGCCTTTACTATGTCTAGAAATGGGAAAAAATTTAGAGCGCTGGTGTTAATGATCCATGTTAGCTTCATAAATTTTAACAGGAAAACAAAAAGCGAGGGCAGGGCCACGTGGCCACTCTTCACTTTCATTAGCTACTTCTGTAAAAGAACACATTTGAAATATACTGCTGAGTGTTCCTAAAAGGCCAGTACAATGCTGAACCTCCTTGTCCAGGAAACTCACTGTTCAGATTTACAAATCCACTACCAAGTTTCCTAGATCTGATCTCTGGATACGCTACATCCCAGGGCCTGCTCTGGTGCCCAATGAACTAGTCAAATTGGCATGATGGCAACTGTCTGCCCAGCCTGCCAGGCTCATACCCCCTCTCCCCCATGGCCTCTGTTTCACATTTTGCATATTCCTTAACATCCAGAATCCAGCCTCTGCCTCCTGCTGGGTGACCTGCACCCCCCACCCCAGATCCCATCAATGGTTACTGGGCTGCTGCAAAACTCTCGGGGCTGGTCTCTGCCTCCAAGCTTTGGCCCCTCTGATCCAGGGCCGCCCACTGCATATGGAAACCTAACTCTGCTCACGCCCCTCTCCTGCCTCAAATGTCTATAGTTTGTGCCGTAACAGGGTAGGACAAAGTCTGCTCCTAGGTCCTGCATTCCATCGGTCTAGTCTCTGGCCATTCCCGGCTCTATATGGCGGTGTCCCCGCACGGCAAACGCCTTTTCCTTCTGGAAAAGCCTGGCGCCCCCTCCCTGCCACCCTCCGTGACATGGCACCCTCCTGTACCTCGTGCCTGCACTGTACTCTAAGGACCTGTCTGTGTGTGTCTCTCTGAGCAGTCTGGACCACATGTCCCTCAGTATTATGTGGCTGAACAGCTCGGGCCACCACCAGGCACAGCAGGTGCTGGGAAAGGCTGCTGCACAGAACCCCACCACCTGTCTGCCCATTACCTCCTTCTCCAGCAGAGAGGTCAGCTCGTGAGTAGAAAGCCGGTCACTTCCATCCTCGGAGGAGGACAGGTGCAGGGGGGCAATGGGCACCTGCTTTTCTTCCCGGAGAGGAGTGGTCTCCACCTGATGCCACCGCTGCTCGATCTCCACGTGGACGTTCTGTGTCTTGAGATCAGCGGTCACGGGCAGCCCCGGGCTGCGGTCAACCTCCATCCGCAGGGCTGTGTCGTCTGCGGCCGGCCCGTCTGTAGCATCGAGCATCCCGAAGCGCTTACGGCGCTCTTCCCGCCGCCGCGCTCGCTCCCGCTCCAGCTCGCCGGCCTCAGCCTCGGGGTGGGCGTCAGAAGCCCCGGTGGCGCTGGCCCTCTCCTGAGCCAGGGCCTGCTGGATGGGGCGGAACTCGGCCCAGTCAAAGGTCTTAGAGCGGCCCTCCCGCCTCCGCTCCCTAGCCCGGCTCCTCTTCTGCTCGGGGTCTGGCTCTCCACGCTCCACCTCAGGCTTCTCACTCGGCCTCAGGCAGGTCTCAAAGGAGGAGCTGCTCCGGTTCTTTTCCTCTGGCAGTGAGCTGGGGGCGAGGGGCAGAGAGCCTGTCAGGTGCAGCTCCCGGTGACAGCCACCTGCCCCGGAGGGGTGCCTAGCTCCACCACTTCCTCCTTCTGTGCTGCTACGGCTCCCACAGGAGAGGGGAGGAAAGGACACTTTGCCTTTACCTGTGTCCCTTCCACAGGGGGAACCTAAACCGGTTCTGAGCGGGGACAAGAAAGGAAGAGCCGCCATAGATGGTTCAGAGTTTCCAGTCTCAGACCTCAGAGGAAACCTGGACCAAGGAGGTGCTGTCACCAAGTGTCACAGTGGAGGCTCCATCAGGCTTCACCAGGCACGGCCACCATCTAAATGAGGTCATGTGGGAGGCCAAGCCTGTGGCGTGTGTGCTCCGGGCAGTGCTGACAGAATGAGTGAGACCAAACACTTCTCCCCAAAGGCTCAAGGGTTCTTTAACAAGTGGTAAATAACCCAGTCAGGTCTGCATGTTAAGAAAACCACTCTGGTGGCTGGTGGGACAGATCACAGCATGAAAGGCCAGAGCCCACTGTGCCATGGTGAGAGAGATGGCCCAGGTGGCACCTATGTGCCCGCACCACACAGGTGAGTAGGGAGCGGATTCAAGGGCACTCCTCCTTGCCCAGTAAGGAGTGCATGCCTTTGTCCAATTTGCCCCAAAGCAAAGATTCCTATAGAGGATGCCCCTGAGCAGGGGTGAGGTGGGAACATCAGTTGTGGTTGGAGGCCCCCGGGAGCAGAGTGGCCTCTGGCCCTGGCCAAGGTGGCAGAACAGAGTTGGAAGCCACCCAGGGTCTTGAGGGCCAGCAAGGGTGGTGCCGGGAGCACCTGTCTTTAATTTTTTTTTTTTTTAAATAGGCTTCATGCCTAGCATGGAGCCTGACACAGGGCTTGAACTCACAACCCTGAGATTAAGACCTGAGCTGAAATCAAGTGCCAGACGCCTAAATGGATGAACCACCCAGGAGCTCCAGGGAGCGCAAGTTTTCAAATGGGAATCAAAAAGAAGGGAGCCTGGGAAAAAGGCACCCAAGGGAAAAAAACATGGTCATCATCACGCTTTGGGTCATTTGTCTCAAGTGCTTTAGGGCAGCAGGACCTGTAAGGTGCCAATTTAAGACCACCTGTGCATTTGAATAAAAGTTCTCCAGGAGAGTTCTTCCAACACCACCCAACTGTGAGCTGACCAACTGTGTGGGGTGTTAGGGCCACATGGAGAGCTGGCAGCAGCAGTCATGGCTCTGTGGGAGGGAACCCCTCCAGCCCCAGGCAGGAAGGCCCTGCAACCCCACCACCGAAGCAGGGGGACTATGGGGCATCGCTCAAACCTGCACCTCTGACCTTCGTATTTGCTTCCAATACCCCCTTGGGACTTGGCCCCGTAAGCACTAAAAAAAGTCCAAACTTTCCTCAAACTATGAAAGCCCACAGAAAACCAGCGGAGAAGCTAAAGACAAACTAGGGGAGGGTGAGGACCCCCTAAGTTTGAGATACACTAATTCTGAAGTAAATTCCAATCAGGAGGGCAATCACTAAGTCCACCTTCCTACACAAATGAAAGACCTGGTCCCTGTGGGCCTGTGGTCCCTGCATGGACCCAGAGTCTGAGTGTGGCAGGGAACCGTGAATGCCAGCCTGGGACGTATGTGCACGTGCGTATGCGCCAGTGTGTCCTCCTCACCTGTTCTGAGGCCAGTGGCCACGTGCCGGCCCGGCGGCGTCCCAAGCTGACTTCCTCAGGTGGGCCCCTCAATCTGCACAGGGCCGGGCCCTTGTGGAGCAGCCGGGGCTGGCTGGGACACGGCAGGCAGGGGAAGGCTGGCAGCCAGGACAGGACCTCAGGCCCTCTCATGTCCACCACCCGTGTTACCGTCGCAGCAGCCTTGCCCGAGAACCCTGAGCTGCCTTTCTTGCTTTGCTAGCCTCACAAAGCTTTGGCCTGGGCTCCTGGATAGGAGAGAGCCTGAGGATAGCCAGCGAGGCTGCCTCATGAGGACGAGGGCGCCCCGCTCATCTCTGCGGGCGGGACGCACTCCACTCACAGATAAGCTCTCGTAACAGGACACTTGAGAACTTGTCCCAGCCACCAACACCTTGACTTACTGACAGGAACAACCAACCAAATATTCTGCTCACTTAATAAATGAGGGAATGAACGAACAACGCCAATAGGGAGAGGAGATTCTGTTCCTGCCTTCTTGCTCAAAGAGGTGCAGCGTCACTAGGAAGTAGGCAAGCCCTTGACAAAGATTTGGCATGGCCACAGCTGCCCCAGGCTGCTGAAGGGCACACAGTGGGCCCTGGGACGCCACCCCATGTGTGACCAACAACACAAGAAAGACACTTGAAGAATCACGCAAAGTACATGACCTGAAAAGCATAAATGGGACGTTCTCAGAAGAGGCAAAGGCTCTGAAGCCTTCGGGTGAGAATGACAGAGTTCTGGGCATCGTGGAACCAGCCCCAGCCACCAGAATCTTCTCTTTCTCTTAAACTAGAAACAGCAGGTTTCTAACTTCAGGGCAGGAGGAGGAGGGCACGTGGCATGTCATGAGGTGTGCGAGCCACAGAGACTCAGCAGGAGGGAAGAACAAGAGGTCCAACCCGGTTCTAGCACTGAGTCTCAAAGAAGTTTTTCCTGGTTGTACAGAAATCCAACAGATGGAGGCGTGGAGCAAAAAGACCAAGAAAAAGGAACATTCTGGCGGCCTGTGAAGGCGGCCTCTAGGGCTGCCCTTGCCCCACCATCAGAGAGGCCCAGCGCCTGAGCCAGAGGGGCTTCTCCCACTAAGTTCAGTCCCGACAGGGGCACAAACGTCCCTTGCACAGACAGCTCCACTGGCCAGGCTTAAAGGAGGAAAAGGTCACCTGAGGCACAAAAACCAGGAAGCCAGAGGGAGACTGAGCGGGGCTAGCCGGCAGTGGGACAAAGGAGGAAGGAAGAAGGCTGTGCTGGGCCAGAAGAACCACAGACCCACGAAGGAGCGAGCTGGTGGCTGGCAGGGAAGGGGGCTCCCTCAGGCACCTGGCTGTCTTACCTCGTCACGTCTGGGGCAGAGGTCGGATGGACATGCTTCATGATGGTCTGGATCCAATTCCGCCGAATTCCAGATGTCATGGCAGAGAGAGTGAATTCGCCCTCTTTCGTCTACACAAAAGACAAGCTGTCATCAGGGACTGTCCCCTCCCTACCCCCAAAGGACATCCTGCAGGGAGAACTGCAGTTCTGTGTGTCCCCCTCGAAGAAGTACTGTGTGTCCCCCTCAAAGAAGGGCTGGAGAGCAAAGGAAAGAGCAAATGTGCTTCTGTGGCCGCCTCAGCCATCATCCTCGGTTTCCTGTGTGCCTGCAATGTCCCCGGCCCTGGGATAGCTTGCCCTGCCCTCTCAGGGGCTCACAGACTGGGGGAAGGAGCATGACCGAACAACAAAGCCAGTGTGTGCGGAGCCGTGGGAAGGGGCCCCCGGGCTGGGGAAAGCTCCATCCCAGGCCCAGTGCCACACAGCCACGCACACCAGGTGCACAGGGTGATGGCCTGGAGAGTGGCAGGCACGGGACTCGGCGGGTGGGTCGGGCCTGACGGGGGCTGCATCTGTCGGGCTGCGAAGAGGCAGGGAGCCCTACTGGGCCACCGCCTGGGTAGTTGTAGTTAGATTTAGCACAGAGTGCTAGTGACAGAAGAGGGAGCTTCTGGGGCAGTAAAGGAGGTGGTACACAGTCCCTCACTGATAGGGCATGGGAGCGGAGGGGGTGCTTCTAGAACAATCCCTGGACCGCCAGCCCCTGACCCGGGTGACCTGGTGGGACAAGAGTCAAGACGGAGGAGTACGCTGGTGGTAGACAGAAGGTGGACAGGAGGACAGGGGAGCCGGGCAGCAGGGCCAGCGAGGGGAGATGCCTCTGGGCTGCAACCCTTGTATCACTGAGCCACACTGCCAGGCACCTCCCAGGATGGGAGGGGCACGACACACAAGTTGTCGTCTCCTGGAGGCCACCTCCCAGCTTCCGCACCTCAGGCTCCCGTGTCACAGAAGAGAGGGCATCAGTACTATTCTCTAGGCTTCTCAGGCTACTGACCAATGGGCCTGTGAGACACGTCAGCTGGTCAGCTGATGGGAAGAGGAATTTACCAAGATGATTTTGGGATGGACAATGGCAGAACCAAGGGCCAAAATACGAGACCACGTGCCAGCCCAGCATGCTACAGAGCACAGCTTGGACCTGACCTCATCCTCCACGTCAGGCCCCCACCAGCACCCCAAGTCGAGAAGTCCCACAGCCCAAGTCCCTGCCCATCTCTCCCTCACCGCTTTCCCCTCCGTGCAAGCCAAGGGCAGGGCTGCTGCCTCAGGGCTCTCTGAAGCACCAGCCGTCCCCATGCCCCTGGAACCAGCCCCCCCGCATCCCTGCATCCTCTGCTTCCTCGCACTCCAGTGTGCGTATCTGCAGTCTGACCTCAGCAGTCTGTACATTCTCTCCCACGAGCTCATCTCTCACCTGCAGAGAGCTCCTTCCCGACCACGTCAATGCCCGTGGCTGCGTGCTATTCTTAGGGAGGCTTCCAACACGGCACAGGCCCGAAGTCCAGAGGCTCCTCTCCTGCGAAGCCACCTCTGCCACCCGACTCCAGCACAAGGCTCACCATGCTCTGGGGCGCAGACCTCACAGCTGCCTCCTCCTCCCCGGCCGCAGCCGCGCCCAGCTGCTCTTCTGCCACGGCCCTTCTCACCACTGCCTTTGCCCCGCACCACCTGGCCTTCTGCCTGTACCTTCCCCTCCTTTCTAAGTGCGCTCCATGTCCTGCTGGTTGTGTCTTCCTAAGGCACAACTGCCTCGTGTCTTCCACCACATTCCGGGGCCTCCCCCAACCTCAGGACGGGACTGACTCGTGACCCGGCTGGCAGGGCTCTCACGGTGCCTCCCTCACCTGGCTTCTGCACTCAGCCACCTTGCAGGTGCCACCAAGTCTGGTGGTCGGGCAAGAACACGGCAAACTCAGCACTCCAGCTTTACCTTGCAAGATCCTAAAGCTCCTTAGTGCGCCAGGCTGAGCCCCTCCTGGCACCCACTCTTCTGCACTGCACTGACAGCAATCTCTCCTGGCTTAGATCTCTGAGTCCGTGGGGCTTGTGGAAAAGCATCACAACTGGAGCTAAGCTCACGCTGCCCCGCCCAGAGTAAAGTGAAGAGGGTCCGAATGACAGCTGAGATCAGCTAGGGAACACAGGTGACTCGGAAACATCGTCTGTGACAGGGAGAGCAGGTGAGTTCTCAGAGACAGACTGGCACCTCTGTGGTTCTTCGGGCCATGGACTCATCATACAGAAGAAAGCCCTAGAATAACGAAGCTGTAACAAACCCAGTGATAGGTGCTGACTTAACGAGAAAACACTTCTTATCCCTGGGATGCCCTACCCAGAGAGACCTGCTCTTTAAAATGGAGAGGTAGGGGGGAAGGGGGGTGTCAGCACAGGCCTAGAAAGCCAGACTCTACCATTGTCTGACACGTTGGCTTACCAAGCATGTCTGTTCCTCCTGTAGGGGACAAGGGCAGAAGAGCATCACAGTGGGGCGGCACGGGCCACCAAGCTCATGCCCTGGCCCTGGTGCCGGGCCAGCAGTGCCATCTCCAACCGGGCCTTGGTGTCTGCACACTTGCCCTGCACGGAGGGACTGCCATGACCAGGAGCCTGGTGGGCTGCCGCCTGGACTTCTCCTTGTAATAAAATCATCGGCCTTTGGGTCTGAACCCTGGTCTCCCCTAGGTTTGGTTAATACAAGTTAGGAGGTCAGGCTAGTGCACAAGTGTCCCCGGACCAGGACATCACGTTCTTGGAGAAATGTTCCCGTAGGAGCCCGTGTCCCCTACCTCCACACCCAGCTGGTCCCCCAACTCCACCCCAGGCTCACATGTATCTGGAAGCCATAGTTTCTCTGGACTGGATACTCGGTGACATCGTAACATGTAGACAAGTCAATTTCCCCGTCCAAGTCAGCCGCCTACAGAGAGAAAGGAAAAGTCAACACCCGGACAAGCGGATTTCCACGTTAGCTTTATGCTCATGGGCGTATACACTAATGAGTGAGGATTCCGCCTATCCCTGCTGCATGGAAGCATCCATGCCACGTCCCCACCCTGCCAGACATGGCCCATGCCAGTGGTTCTGCAACCTGATGCTTGGACTCTCTTTTATTCTTAAAAATTGAGGACCCCAAAGAGTTTTAATTTATGTGGCTTTTATCTATTGAGGATATTCAGCACATTAGAAATAAGGTAGAAAAAGGTAAACATATTTGCTCATTTAAGAACACAAATGATCCATTTTATTTTTTCACAGAAAATATTCTAAAAAGTCAGCAAGGGATTTTTACAAATCTTTCTTTAAACGCTTGGCTTCCAAGGACAGCTGGATTCTCACATCTATGGCTACGCTCATCCTATACAATATACCATTTTGAATGAAGCACGGTTGACCCTTGAACAATGGGTTTGAATTGCATAGGTCCAGGTTACACATGGATATTTTTTCTGATGTAGTACAGTGCTGTAAATGTATTTTCTCTTCCTTATGATTTTCTTAATGGCCTTTTCTCCAGCTTACTTTATTCTAAGAATAAAGTACACAATACACATAACATGCAAATAGTAAGGCTTGTGATCAACAGTAGGCTCTTAGTTCCCTTTGGGGGAGTCAAAAGTTATATGCAGATTTTCGACTGCAGAAGGAGATGGCACCCCCAATCCCTGTGTCTCTTCAAGAGTCACCTGTATATGCAGATAGTCCAACATTACATAGATACAGACTGGAAAAGAGAGATGTATTTTAAGACACATTTCTTTCTTTTTTCCCGGTTTTGTTGAGGAATAATGGACATACATCACTGTTGGAGGTGAGCGGCACGATGGTTTGATTGACTTGCACTGTGAAAAGTTGTACTCTCTTAAAGGTTAACTGCAAAACGAAATCTGAAATCCCATCAAGAGACTTTCCATACTATTGTATTAAAATCCATGGTTTTTTGCTGCCCTCTGAATGGACCTTTACTCGTGTGTGATTTTGCAACTTTTGTGTATTGGTCATTTGGAAGACATCAAGTTATGGGTATCTTTCACAAGTGGATACATTTCATTACACGAGCTCAAAACAAGTTAGTATCGGCACCCATGTGGTCAGGACACTCTGTAAGGAAAGGGAAGCGGTCAAGTTTGTGATGGGGAAAACACATTTTCCAAAGTTCCAATTTCACTTGAAGGCTCAAACTGTATCGCTGGCAACAAATCGTCAGCTGTTTTCTTTGAAAGGATAGATTCACTTGGTTCACTTTTAAGAAAATGCCGAACGCCTGAAGCGAGCGAGCAGTGTGTGTCTCGGCAGCTCTCTGGTGCAGCCAGTACTGCACGAGGAGATGCCACTGGCTCGGCCAGCCGCGTGGACGGGGTGCACGTGCTTTCCCACGAGGCACCCTGGACTCCAGTATGCAGCAAAAGTGACTTACGCTCACTGTCGATTTTGAATCATGGGATATAGAAGAGTTTTCAAGAACTGAGGCTTTAAATGGAATCTTAATTTTGTAACAATGGTTTTGGGTAGACCAGCCCCCCAAAAGGGTCTCCAGGGGTCCACAGGCCACACTTAGAACTGCTGGCCTACGCACACACTACCAACCACACATGATTCTGTGTTTCCTGACGTCAGGCAGCACTAGGGACCTGCTGCTCACACCACCCTCAGCTCCCCTGTATCACCAACATCTTTCCACTGAAGTCCATAAAGAACTTCTTTTTCTAAGGTTCACGGTATATAAATACATATAACCAGCCCCCTAATGACAGATAGTTAGATCCTCGCCAATCTGCTACTCTGACAAAAGTGCAGGGATGCCTAATCTTGGGCACAGATCTTTTCCTATTCGTGGAAACGTATCTGAAGGATTCCTGGAGTGGAATGCAAGGAGAAAGGTAGGAACACAGACTTGCCAAATTGCTCAAAAGAGATGATTTTTTTTGTAGGTGAAGAAAAAAGAGCCCCTTCTGCTTGGTCTTCAAGCAAGGAATCAAGGCAGTCTACCAGGCCAATCACATTCACTTGTCACATCCCATCTTTGTCCAAAAGGTAAGAGACAAGATTTAGTTCTGTTTCTTCAAGAGACTCCATTCTCCATGAAATCTTTTGTAGAAAAAACAAAACTGCTCATCCTCGGTTTTAAAATAAGACATCTTTCAGTGTTTTTCAAAGAGCAGAGAAAAGAGAAGCCACTGAAACACGCCACCCACGTGCCGAAAGCAGGGCCTCTACACAGCCAGTGTCTCAGGAAGAATCAGTCACGACAGCATCAAAAGCTGGTCACACCACGCTCAGCCTTCCCCCGAAATCTAGACCGGGAAACCCATGACGGCAACTTAGACACCAGTCGACAGACAGAAGGGGCCTGGAGCCCGGAGAAGCGGTGGCCAGGAGCCAGAGCTGCCGGGTGCCACCTGGACCACTTTAGCTGTCTCCACAGCCGGGAAGGAAACCAAGACACTCACCTCCTCAGCCGCCGAGTCCCTGTAGTATCTCAGACTTTGATCAGCGAGGACAAACCAGTGTTTCTTCCACTAAAAGGGAAGGGAAAAAGCAGACTCAACTACAGCACAGCAGCACACTTACTGCTCCACGGTGATCCACAGCCAGAGTCCTGGCGGAACCTCCCAGAGCGCAGGAAAAGCAGAGGGCAGGCGGCCCCTCCCACGAGTGGCAGACACACACAGGACTCTGCCCCGGCCGCAGGCAGCCATGCACTCAGGACCCCAGGGCGCTTGCTAAGCTGCGGCTCCCGTGACCAGGCAGCATGGAGAGCTGGGTGGGCCGCAGGCTACGACTCTGTAACCCACAGCGGTGTGGCTGGTGAAAAGTGCTTCGCAGTCCTTAATCTCAACTCCAGAGGTTGCAGACAGGGGGCTGGGCCCTCAGAGCTGAAAAGTGGCTGCGGAAACAGCATCTCCATCCTCAGGTGGCTGCCTGTGAGCCACAGCCACTGGTGGCTGACCAGAGGGGCGTGCCCACCTGCAGCCAGCAGGAGCAAACCAGCCAGCTGGCTTCCCAAGTCTTCGCTGTGAGTAGCAAGGAGGGAGACTTGAGTCTTCAGACAAGGCCAGGGGAATTGATATGGAGGAAAGAGAAAAACAGGATGTTTCGGCACAGTCACTCAGGAAGCACAGAAGGGAGCTCGGGAGGGCGGGCTTTCGGGGCCTCTCTCGGTATGGGCTAGCAGGCTCCCCTTCGTGCCTTCTTGGAGGCCTGGCCTTCCAGACCCAAGCAGGGTCAAGGTGGGGCTGGCAGGTCCGGTTGCAAAGGGCTCTTCCTGCTTGAGTCTGAAGGCCAGAACGCACCGCACCGGCTTCTCCCAGGACTGCAGCAGAGCTGGAGGCTTTGGTAGAGTCTAGAAGCCCTCGGCTGCTGTCTACTCGTCCTGCCTTGTAAGCAACCCCAAGCCAACCACACAACCAGAAGCTTCCTGGGAAGCCTGGGCTCCCGGGGAACTTTGAGGAAAGAGCAGCAGGTAGGGAGCTAGAGTTGGAGGACGCTCTCCTGGCCTGAGGCTGAGGCCCTTGTGGGGTGCAGGAGGGCAGTCTTCTCCAGACACTCCTGACCCCCACTGCAGAACTGAGGCTGGGGAGGCTATGCACCTCCACTTCCCTGAGGAGAAGGGGGTCTCGGCCATACCGCCGTCCTGGCCCAGCAGACAAGAGGCCGTGCTGGCGCTGGCAGATGGAGCTGGTGTTCCCACACCTGGCGGGGACAAGGCCGGGGAGCCCTCGCACCTGCTCCGAAGCGCCTCAGGGGCCCGGCAGCCCTGCGTGCTCACCTGGCCGTCCTCGTACTGCTTGGTCAGCCAGCCTTTCTTGAAATTCAGCAGGTCGGGCTAGGAAAGGGAGAAGAAATGAAGAGTTCAGAAGAAAGCACACTGATACCCCAGTCGTGTGGAAAGGGTGGCTGAGGCACAGACATTTCTGTCCAGATGGTGGGCAGCAGGGAGAGAGCTTTCTCCACCTCCCGCAAACACCCTGCAGACCCGCGTGTCATCACAGGACGAGATGCCGGGCTTGGCGGGCTGACGAAGAGGGAAGGGGAAGGGCACAGCCCCAGCACCCTGGGAGCAGCTGGGCGGCCCAGATGCTCTGAGGGAAGCCCCGGTCATGTCCGGGCGGCTGCCTGGCAGCACAGAATGGCCCAGAGGGAGGGTCTGTTAGTGTTTCCCACGAAGGGGAAAATCTGTAGTGAACCCTAAAAGAAGAAATCAGAAGTTCTCACAGAAGCCACAGAAAGACTGAGAAAGGAAGCCTGAAGAACCGAGCCCACGTACAGTGCTGAGCAAGGATGTAGCAGCAAGCCTGCCGAGGCCTGGAGGCTGCGTATCCAACGGGATGGGCGTTAGGCTCCATTTCCTGGCAAGATGCAAGCCCCCGACAGTGGACAGGAAAGCAGGGGGCGCTGTCCCACCGGGCTCTCCTGCACCCATGTCCCCGGCCCGCGGAGCCGCTGGAGGAGGCGCCCGGGGACCGCCTGCAGCACAGCAGGGCCTGGCCCGTGTTTCACGCCTGGACACCTGCGAAGCCAGTGCCTGAAGAGATGTGGAGCGCCCTTCCCCTCGCCCCGTGTGCTTGCTCTCCACTTCCCTACCGTTCCCTACCGCTGTCTCGGCCAGAAACAGGCTGGGACATCTTTCTGTACTTGAAGGACTCGGGGGTTATTATGAGAACAGGTGTATAGTGGCAGGACCACCAGGAGCAACCCATGTCCTGGGAGTCTCTGTTCCAAATCTCTGAGCCACACCCAGACTCAAGAAAAAAACAAACCTCCTCCAGGTAAGAAGCCCTCCTGCCCTCGCTCAGGCTCATGTCGCTGTGTGGGTGGTCGCTCCACTCCCTAGGGGTAGAAGTGGCATCCACCATGGGCTTCTCAGAAGGCTGAGAAGCCCTAGGTCACCCGGTGAGCAGCTGTCCTCCACTCCCAGGGCCTCTGGCCGGCTGCTCTCAGCTCCCTGAGGGAGCGATGCTCCTATCTGACCATGCCCCACCCGCACCCACGCTGCTGCAGCTCAAAGGACCTAGGGCCAAGGCCTTTCTCCTCCTACGGTGAAAACACCACAAACAAGGCAAGGGCTCCCGGCAAGAGGGGGCTCCTGCATGCAAAATGTGGCTGAAACAAGCACCCAAAACAAGAACAGAGGTTCCCTGCTGTGGCCCTGGTTCCCCAAAGTCAGGATCTTGCCGCCTTGACCAAGTGGCCTCCTCCACCAGGGACTTCAGAGCTCAGGATGCCCATGGAATCCAGAAAGGGGAAAGAAACACAGCATCTGCTTCCCATGCACAGACACAAAGGCCAGTGCAGAGGGGACAGCCAGCATGGACGCACGGACATAAGCAGACAGTGACCCCAAGTGACAGAAGCAGCAGGAGCAGCGTCTCCAGGCCTCGGTGCGCGGGCGCCTGGGCTCACCGTCAGGGAGGACTCCGTGGACCTCCTGTCCAGTGACTTGGCTCTTCGGTGTGGAGACAGGGGGGAGGCCGAGGTGTCCGGGAGAGGCGCTGTGGGGGCTTCGCTGGGGAGGTCCTGTGGCAGAGAGCAGCCGCCAGTCAGTACAAGCCAGTACACTCCGGCGGGGCACAGGGACACCAGCAGCCAGAGCTGCGGGAAGGTCAAGACTGTTCCCAGGCGAGGACGAGAGCACTGTGTCTGGGGTCCCATGGCAAGTCTGGGCCAGCATGGGGACCGGAGTCAGCGTCCCGGGACTCCTAGTCCAGCGCCTCCCACTTCACACGGCGGGTTCAAAGACGCGCTAGCTGTTGAAGCCGACTTTTCTTTCAGATGCACTTGCCACCATCACTCTCCTGGTGGCACCTCTGTTCCCTGGCTGCTTGGGGTCACAGAACAAAGAGCCCCAGACTCTGTGGCAGCCGGCAGCAAAACACCTCATGAACCCAAAGAGAAGGTGGAGAGGAAGATGAAGACCGGACACAGCAGGGCCACAAGAGGCGGGTGGGCTGCCCGGGAGGAGGAGGAGGGTTCAGAAGAGGGATTTGCCCGGGGACTAAGTAGAGAAGCAAGGGCTATGGCTGCCACTCGAAAGAAAGAGGAAGGAAGGTGCTCAGCCTCATGGCTGGGCTGCCTCAGAGAGGAAGAGAGCAGCTCTAGCTAAGACCTGGGATCTAAGGCTTATCAGACTAGCACTGAGCAGAAATGGATGAAATTCTGACAGGAAGATGCAGAAGACAGGCCTTGCCCTCAAGAAAGTCACTCACTGGAGAAGAGGAGAGACACGAGCAAACAACTAGGCAACGAGAGTGGGAAGCCCAGCAGCAGTGCGTCCAGGTGTGTGTTTGGGGGGGCCTGTGAGAAGGTGTGGGGCCACGTGCTGACCGTGCCCCACGGCTGCACACGGCACTGCCCGGGCCTCAGCGTTGGCCCCGGACCCCAGGCGCTCACCCGTTTCCGAGGAAACGCCCTCTTCTCACTGCGACCCTGGCGTGTGTCACTTGATGGTGAGGGCCCGGCTGACGAGTTCGTCTCCATGTGCTCTGCCTTCTCAATGTCCAAGGCCTCAAACTTCTCAATGACTTGGGACCTCCTGCAAGAGAGGACACGAGGCCGCTGAAGGGGAGACAGGGCCGCCCCCGCGAGCCTGAGGCGGGCTTAGGTGTTGAGTTGCAGCGGAGCCCCTTCAGCCCACACTGCCATGCCTGGCCCATCCCCGCCTTCCCTGGGCCTCCCCTCCCACACAGTGCGTAGGCTGTGCGCACAGCACGATGGCCCAGTCCACCTGACTCCCCTCCCCAAGCTCCCTGTCCCACCACCGTGGAGGGGGAAGCCATGCAGGGGCTGGCAGCAGCTCAGGGGCCAGGGCCTTCCCTTTCCCCAGGCCTATCCTTGACCTCTGCCCCCCACGCTGGAGGCCCCTGCGCGATCTGTTGACACGCTTGGCAATCACACAGCTCATCGCCTGGCACCCTCTCCTGAGCCACAGACATGATGGGAAGGCAACCACCACCTCGGAGGGTGACAGCCTCCGCGCTCCTGGCATTCATTCCTCAGCGGATCATGATGCAGCCCCTACCCCAGGGCATCCAAAATTTAGCAAGAAAAAGGCCCATGAATTAACATCGGTTCTGCCAACAGTAAAAAGAATCAAAACCAAATTAAAACAAAAACAAAGCAAGTTGATTTCGTGTGAAAAGGCCGGCGCGTCATCAGGCCATCTATGGCTGGAGACGGAGCGGAGATGGGAGCGAAGCAGGCGAAGGAAGGGCGAGTAACGTCACACAGCCACACAGCAGGAGAAGGTGGAGAGGGGCAAGACCTGAAAGAAAAGAAGGCTGGAAAATGAATACACGGAAAGGGACGGCTTTTTAAATCAAGTAATGGTAAATCAAAATTATCCAAAGAATCAAAGAAACAAAAACCCGAGGTGATCGCTGAGAAGGGGAAGCCATCCTTGTCCCTGAGTCACAAGGAATGGCCATGGCGGCCGAAGGCAGGGAGGCCAGGTGGGGCACGTGTCCTGAGGCTGAGTCCTCACCTCTGGGGACCAACCACGGTGGGGGGGGGGGGGAGGTGCTGTTGAGACTTAGACATTGTTTTAAAAAGAGATAAGGCGCAAATGGGAGTCACTCGTGCTAAGTCCACTCAATAAACTCAGACTTGACATCTAAATGACAGAATTACACTTGCAACCTCTCCCAGGAGTGGAATCTTAAACTCGCATCAACCTGAAGCCACCCGGTCAGCACTGGTGAGGTACTCTGCCTGACAGGCCCCTGCTGTCCCCCAAAGGAAGGTGACCTTGCCTGAAATAATGCACTTTGCCAAGAACTTCCTTGTCCCACCCTCTTCTGCCTGTAAGTCTTTCACTTTGTACAGCTCCTCAGAGCTCCTTTCTCTCTGCTAGATGGGGGGGCTGAATCAATGATAAAGCCAATAAAATCTTTAAAACTTCCTCAGTTGAATTTTCTTTTCACAGGGTTGGTGGCAGTGGTGGGACCTGAAGGAAACTTCAGACAGCTTCGAGGACAATCAGAAACAGCTAGCTGTGGTATGCGCGAACCCTTTGAGGTCTCTGTCTTTCTCACCATTTCTGAGGGCCACGGGAAGTTCCTCCTAGTTCTGAGCTCTGCTCTCTTGGCGTTGAGCATTTAACTGGCTTTCTATGGTCCCCCACTTGACTAGACCATGCTGGGAATCGTAGCTACTTCAGTCCACAGTTCCTCATTTGATGGGAAACCCGGGCCACGGTTCCCACTCTCTGGGGTCTGCCGGTTCAGTACTTCCCTGAGTGCCCATCTCCACAGTGAGAACTGCTGGTGGCGCAAAGCCTTTCGCTGGTTAGTCACATCGCAGTTCCTGCTGGCGGGTTAAGGTGCACACAAGGTAAAGGCTATTGTGGATGAGACTCTCAGAAGCCAAAAGCTACAAAACTGATGGGCACAGGCCGAGCATTAAAAACCTATTAGAGGGCGCCTGGGTGGCTCAGTGGGTTAGGCCTTTGCCTTCGGCTTGGGTCATTATCTCAGGGTCCTGGGATCGAGTCCCGCATCGGGCTCTCTGCTCATCGGAGAGCCTGCTTCCCCCTCTCTCTCTGCCTGCCTCTCTGCCTACTCGTGATTTCTCTGTGTGTCAAATAAATAAATAAAATCTTTAAAAAAACAAAACAAAACAAAAACCTATTAGAGCGTTTGCCAGCTAACCCTAAGACTCCTGTGTTAGGGTAAGCTGGTCATACAACGGACACTATGGTGACACTGGGTTACCTGCCAACCTCAAAAAATTTCCATGTAAACCACCACAGAATTCCTAACGCAGCAGCATAGCCCTTTAGGTATTAATTTGGCTCTGGGAGACTCACAGGCTTAGCTAGAAGAAATAGGATCTTCAAATTCTAGAGTTGAGGGGTGTATGGGTGGTTCTCAGTTGGTTAAGTGTCTGTCTTTGGGTCAGTTCGTGATCTCAGGGTTCTGGGACTGAGCCCCATGTGGGGCTCCCTGCTCAGTGGGGAGTGTGCATCTCCCTCTGCCCCTCCCTGCCTGGCTCATGTTGGTGCGCATGCTCTCTCTCTCTCTCAAATAAAAAAAAAATCTTAAAAAAAAAAAAAAAAATTCCGGAGTTCAGCACACCAACTTTTAGCACATCTACTTATTTTATGGCTAAGAACTATAGTCCCAGAAGCTATAGATATCTACAAAAATGCAAAATCTTGCTAAAGATAACGTAGATTTACGATGGCCAATATGGGAATATTCCAATTAGACAAGATCATTTATTTAAGAAGTACACTGAGAAGCAAGGGTTCTAAATCAAGCAAACAGAATGGAGTAACTATTTTAATTGGTATGCAAAAGCTTCCAAAGGCTTCAAGATTCCAAAACAGTTTCATTGCAGTTTTTTTTGCAAAGGTTAATAAAAGATTAAAGACACAAAAGATACCTAAAACAATACGTAGGCCTCCCCCTTACACTCTCCTAGGAGTACAACATCAAAACACTTGCCCAGACATCAGCATATCATTTGTAAGCAACTGGGCCGTTATAAAAAATTTTGTCCTCAAAGGTTCTGGTTAAATCCTTCAATATCAACTTGAATACCCCCATATCTGCCTTTGAAGGAGATTCCCCCCCACCATATGGGCTCCTCCCAGAGTTGGTGGGATTCTGAGGGATTTTCTGATAAAGTGTTATGTTATTCCCTTAAACAGCCAAGAAAAACTAAAATTAAAATTAACAAAAAATCTTGCCAAATTCTGGTAGATACCAGAGACTACAGAGGGGATCCTGGGAAAACTGGTAGAAGCCAGAGAAAAGTGAGAATTCATACCAGAGTCACCTCTCCTGAATCGCTGTCTGCAATGCCCCATTAGCCCAAAGACAAAAATAAAATGTCTCACCGTCCTTTTCTTTCCAAAACCAAACACACTGGTCTTGATCCTTTCTTTCTCAGGGACAGCTACTGCCTTCTTGCTTGTCTTGTGTCTTAAGAATCTGGCTTGGTTTTCTGCCTGAACAGGACATGCAGGTTGCTGGTTCTTTCCTTTGGCTATCTTGGAGTAACTCTGGATCTTGGGAAGATAGTAAGTATCCTTTTATACCCCCGTGGGGTCCCCTCTTACATTGAAGGGGGGGGCTATTCACTACTACCAGAAACATCTACTGTATGTCCTGGTTGAAAAGTGACAAGATATTTAGAAGGAGCTTTTAAATAGCTCTGTGGTCAGAAGTTGGCCAAACTGGAAGCTGATACTCAGGGCCTGATAGGAAGTTTTCTTAGGCCTCTTCCCTAAGCTAAATGAAACCATGTACCCAGACAAAACAGCATCTGAAGCCTCTGTGAAAGGATTTATTAAAACATTCCAGAGATGAACAGTTCCAAATCCAGAAAACAGGAATATTTTGATTTCCATCTCGGTTGGAAAGCTCCTCCCTGATAAAAAGAAGCAAACTGAGGATAATGCAGTTGGATAGGTGAACCAACTTATGATATCATTTAAGTTCCAACCCAATTCTTTGAGGAATTAAAGCAACTGTCCACATCTTATAAATCTTCACAAAACAAGAGATTCAGCTCCAGAAGCAATCTGAAGTCCATTTCTTTCTTTCTTTCTTTTTTTTTTTTTAAACCAACATCAAACCCACCTCCATATCTCTTTAAAGCCTTCTAAGTATTGTGAAGATTTTGGCCTTGGGAAACAAAAGTCTTTCTTGGAGGCCTTTACTTTCTTTCCCTATGCCTCTGTGATGTAAATGGTCTACCTGGTCTTCCCTGTACCTCTTACCTAGGCCTTCTCTGACCTGAGCCCAAGGCAGAGGCTTAACCCACTGAGCCACCCAGGTGCCCCCCAAATGAAGTCTTCTTGACCTAGAAGTAACTTTGGGATTTTTCAGAGGATCCCTGAAAATCCTAAAAATAAGAGAGATGTTCCCAAATTAGGCTTATTTGTTATGTTACATCATCATGGGCAGCATTATCAATTCAGTGATACTAAACCTTCTTAGGTTCTGGTATGTCCTAATGCAATACTATCAGTCATAATTCCAGCTGTTATCTTAAATGGTGAATATCACAAAATAACCAAGTCTCCTGTTATTTCCATTACAATGAACTCTCATCTAATCTTTAACTCTGGACAATTTTAAGTCTTCTGTCACTTACAAAGAGTTATCGTTTTATTCTGATGCTTTCACAGAAGTGTCTGTGGAAAGGACTATGACAAGTAAAGATTTCTTCCTTTCCCTTTTTTTTAAAGAGAATGGGGGAGGGGGAGAGGGAGAGAGACTCTTAAGCAGGATCATTAGCTGAACTGTAATCAGGAATCAGCTGCTTAACTGGCTGAGACCCCCAGGTACACCAACAAGTAAAGATTTCTCATAACTTCAAGGCCATAAAACTGAATTGAGGAAGAATTTCTAGAACTAACGGAAACAGTGGATTCAAGCAGAATTAGTATGAATTACATAGGGCTGAATGAACTGAGGATGATTATAATTTTACATGACCTTTTGTGTGAAACACTGTTAGTTTCTCAGTGTTTTACTTTCAAAGATTTAGGGAAACATTTTCACTTAAGCGATCTATGACCTACAGCAATTTGGTAGGGCATACTTTTGTAAACAAAGATGAAACATTTATTTTTTCTCCCTACTGATCCCTCCAGAATTTGTAAACTCTACGATATTCTTTTCATGGTAATATACTCGGTTATTTGTGTAAGTTCAATAAAAATCTGTTCTCCTTGTAACAGGACACAGATGGAAACACTGGCTATATTACCAAGGCTTTGACTGGAACGTCCTATTTTAGAAATATGCATGGACTCAGATATGGCCAAAGAGCTTTAAAGAACTGCTTAGACAAATCAGGCTGGCACCTTGCTTACGGGGTTCCTGGAAGCCTTCCAGGTGAGTAAAGAAGGTCAATTCCCGGCAGGCCTATGAGTCTCAGAACATTTGGGGGAAACTTTGAGAAGACAGTAAGTCACCCAAACTAAAGATACTGTAGGTAAAATCTAAGAGGGAGTCCTTGGCTTGGCTTCCTGGTTTCAGATAAGAATTCAATCTGAGATTCCTTATGCAAAGTTCCAGCAAAGCAGTCTTTAAAAGGGCTTATATGGTAGATCACTATTCTTACCGCACTTAGAAAATCAGGTAAGTTTAAAGCATACAAGGTAATTTTATTGTGATGATGTTTAAAATAATAGGAATAACTGTAGAGAGAAAAACTGTATTTGCATCTTTGTAGATATTAGATTCTAAGCTGTAAATGTCTTTGAGGTTTTGCTCCATACCTGTTTATAAATAACCTGGACTGGCTCCTGATTTCTAGTTTTTGCAAATATCTAGCTAGGACTCTCCAAACTAATGTTTCTGATTTTATGCCATCCTTCTGATTTGGAATCACTAAGAACAAAGACAGTTCTCAAGGGCTATTCCAAGTCCTCCTCACTCCCCAAGATCAAGACTTCATTCTTTAAACATGAAATGAAATTCTTTACTCTACTCTGGCACGGGTCTGGAAAGAAAGCCACGACCCATATCTCTCAGGCCATTACTAAGGGAGGGCAAGGGGTTGGACAATCTTCCAGATTGCTGGATTTAATAATAAAAAGAGCTCTTTACCAGTCCATGATACTAGAGACCCCCTGGTCCTCCCTGTGACCAATTTCCCTTCTATTCCCAATGGACTCCCTGAACTTAGGAGTCACTTACACAATCCGACTTTTACAGCCAGAACATCTAGCGCCTTGTTTTCACCTTTCTACGATTATAACTGTACTCGCCCAACTGGACACAAATTCCTAAGCAAATCGTAGTACATTTGTATTCCCATGTTCTTGTGATTACCTAAATCAGATCTGCCCCCAGTTATAGAAAGATCTCAGCAGCAGTCCCCATCTCTGCAAGGCCGAAGTTGTTCTTTGTAATAGGCTACCCCCTGATAAGCCTGCAGCTAAACAAGGAACTGTCCGTGCTGTGCTCAGTGCCATTTACCGCACCTAAGTGAATACTTCTGGGAAATCTGAAACCCAGCTACATGAAAATCATTGAAAAAGACACTTCATTTAAAAAAAAGTGACTCCTTTTGGGGAGGGCTTTCTCTGAGTTACTTGATTTTGGTCGGTTTGGGTCTTGGGGACCATGGATCCGAAACACACTCCAGACACTGGGAATTATCCTGCTTAAAATAACCATAGTAGTCTCCCTCATGCACTACAGTCTCTTAAACGCATGTTTGCAGCCGCTAACCACAAAGCGAATAATCTCCTTAAGACTGGACCATCAGAATGCAATGAAAAGGATAACTGACTTAAGAAAATATGAACGTGAAATTGTGACTTGTGAGTACCACAGGGATTCAGCAAAAAACGTCATGACCTGTGACTAACACGGAGAAACAGCAAAAACTCCAAGAATTTGAGCAGTAGCTGGGAGTGGTGCTAAGGTTTTAAATTTTGATCACGCCACTCAGTTAAGCTGAGAATCTGAACAAAAGTGGGAGGATTGTGGGGTACCTGGCTCGCTCAGTTAAAGTGCCACTCCCGACCTCGGGGTCATGAGTTTGAGGTGCACACTGGGTAGAGATTACTTAAGCAAATAGGTAAATAAATAAAATTTAAGAAAGGGGAGGTGTGGGACGCCTGGGTGGCTCAGTTGGTTAAGCCGCTGCCTTCGGCTCGGGTCATGATCCCGGGGTCCTGGGATCGAGTCCCGCATCGGGCTCCTTGCTCCGCGGGGAGCCTGCTTCTCTCGCTGCCTCTGCCTGCCTCTCTGCCTGCTTGTGTGTACTCTCTCTCTCTCTCTCTCTGGCAAATAAATAAAATCTTTAAAAAAAAAAAAAAAAAAGAAAGGGGAGGTTGGGGGCAATTGCTTAAAAAAAAAAAAAAAAAAAAAAAGAATAACAAATTTTAAAAAAGGTAACAGGCCCAGAACCCAGAATAGAGTCAACTGTGCTATGCCCGAGTCACCAAATGGTGGTTAAACTTACTTACAGTTTCAACTTCTCCCAGGAGCAGAATCTTAAACTAATCAAATTGGAATTACTAGTCAGCATGAGTGGGGTAAATCCACCTGAGAGACCTCTGCTGGCCGTCAAAGGAAGGTGACCTTGTCTGAAACAATGCACTCTTTGCTGTTAACTTGCTCTGGCCTCTTCTGCCTATAAAAGTCCTTTATTTTGTATAGCTCTTTGGAGTTCCTTTCTGTTTGACAGATGGGATGCTGCCTGATTCATGAATTGTTGAATAAAGCCAAGAAGATCTTTAGAATTTACTCAGTTGAATTTTTTTTTTCTTTTCTTCTCTCTTTTCTTTTCTCCTTCCTTCCTTCCCTCCCTCCCTCCCTTCCTTTTACACAATATTAACATGTCACCAAACCAGAGGCCTGTCTTCCCAGGGACACCCAGGCAAGTGCCCTAAGGTCACCTCACAGGAAGGGTTTTTACTTGCATTCTGGGCTAATGGCAGAGAGTCAAGGGGAAGCAAGGGCCTCTGAGCCCAAAAGATTGAAATCTAACCGAAGACTAATGTCTAACTCTAAAGGAAAAAGAGGAAAGGGGCTCAAATTCTGAGACCCTGCCAAGAGACCAGCTTTTACTCAGGGAGGGCTACCATTAAAAATGGATCTCTGAGGATTTCTGCATCAAAGAAGGCTGAAGCCCAAGTGTAGAAGGCTCGGGGCTCCTGGGCCCTCTGCTCCTCTCTGAGCTCTGGTGCCCTAAGCTTCTGGGGAATCTCCTCCAGGCACAGAGCTTGTTCCCAGGCCTGTGGGGGCCGCAGCTGAGGGAGCACAGCAGAGAGCGAGCCAGCGCGGGAAGCTCAGGCAGCAGCGGCAGCGCCTGGGAACCACAGGAGGCTCTTGTCAGCGCTCGGCCTGGTCAGGCAGAGGGTGTCGTGTGCCCCGCCACCCTAGAGGGCTTTGGGGAGGGTTCCAGGCCCACGCACACAGCTAGGTACCATCACTTGCAGAATGAGAGCCCTTCCAACCGACCCAGAAAGTTGCAGGAAGGCCGCGCAGAACAGCGGCCCACTGAGGCCCACGCGGCTCGCATGCTGCAGGCCTGCAGGGCTGCCGAGAGAGGAGTCAGCCGAGGAAAGGAAAGTGGCGCTTAGTGCAGCCTCCCCACACAGCGGGGATTTCTGGGCCGGTCGGCCATGGCTTATTTCGGCTTATCTGGCAAAGCGAGCGAGCAGCCTGTTTACTGGCTCCCGAGGTACTACAGGCGTGGCCGCAGAGGTCTCCTTGGGCTGGCGGACGGCACAGAAAGGAGGCACCTGCACCTCCGCTCCGCTTCCCCACCCCAGGACGTGAGGACTGCACAAGAGCCAGTGCTGGTGTCAGTCATCAAGAACTCAACAAGGGCTACAGCCTCCCCAGGCTGGTTCAGCAGTGACTCACCATCCAGGAAACATTCTAAAAGCTCTGGAGCAAACGCGAAGAGCAGAGAGGATCGGCCCGTAAAGGCTCCCTTCGGGGCCACGGCTTGTCAGGAAAGCAGCCCCCGCTATCTCCCCAGCCGGGCTCCCGGGCAGCTGGGCTCAGCGGCCACTCTGGATAGCTGCGGCGGATGTCCTGCCAATATGCGGTTCTGCTCTATTCAACCAGGACCCAGGGATCCAATCAAGCACAGGGAGGGCTACTTGGGACCAGAGCGCAGGCCTCGCAAAGTGACAGCAGCCAGTCAGATGTCATTAGGGTAAGAAAGGGACATTACAGTGTTAGGATGCAGAGCTGCTGGGCTCCAGGGGTGCCAGTACCCAGTGAAAACCCATGTCATGGTTGCGAGGAGCATGCAGAAAGTAAAGTCCCGGAGATGCCGTCTACCCCAGGAGGCTAGACAAGAACAAGTTCAAAGCCAAGCAGGTGTGCTGAATGTTAATTCTTTGGTCTGCCGCTACCCTAGGGCCCAGCTGCCCACTCAGGAGCCTCCAGGACCTGCGGTCTGCCCGCTGGCTAGCGTGAAGTCTCCCCTGCCCTGGTCCACAGGCCTCCTCAGTGTCGGCAAGCCCCTCCACTGATATATTTACTCAGGTGCCTGAAGGACAGCCTTGGCCCTCTCCTAGTCACATCAGGGATAGGGCTCTTCCCAGTTAAAGGCCCAGAGTGGACGTATGTCCTGGCTCTGCTGTACCAGGCTGTTGCCTTGAGGAGTCTCCCCACTTCTGAGCGCCCATCTCTATGTCCACACACTGGGATGTGACACAGGACCTCTCGGGTTACTACCCAAACAAGAAGACAGCCAAGTGCTTGCAGGTCACCTCCCAGGCAATAGGTCAGCTTCCCTCTCCCTCTGCCTAGGAATTAGGCACATCTGTTTTCTTCTCTTTTTAAGACCAACAACTCTGGGCATCTCCTCCTTACTCTGGAGGGGGACCCCAGGGCTCTGGGAGAGCAAGTGTATATTAAGGAAAGGCATCCTGCTTGCGGCCAGCCCCTCAAGGGGGGAAGCCCGTTGCCACCCTGCCCCGTCCCCATAGCATGCCCCAATTCTGAGCTTTACTTAGGCTTCAGCAGGGTGGAGGGGACACTCGGAACACTTTTGGAATTTAGGTCTGAATCTCCCCCCCTCCCAAAATGAACTTCTTTGGAAACCTAATGAAAATTATGGCTTTTCTTTTCCCAGAAAAATGTACATATGGACTCTTGAATCATTTAGAGGGGTTCGTGGACCTTTGGGAGTTCATCCCTGGACCCGGGTAAGAACCCTGTTGTCAGGGCAAAGGCTCCATTTACAGACTCAGGAATGGAAGCTCCTATCAGAAGGGGGCACTCTAGCACTCTGGTCCAGGACAGGGCCTCAGACATGGAACCAAGCTTTCTCCCCAGCTCTCTGGGAAGCACAGGGCCAGTGGAACAAGAAGGGAGGACAGAGCACTCCTCTCTTCAGACCACGCCTCTGTCCCAGTCCCTGTCCTAGGTCCCCTCCCTAAAGCTTGTACCTCTGCAGGAAGCTGCGTTCTGCCAGCCTCCCCGTTTCACATTCCAGCCAAGCCTGGATGCAGTGATGCTCCAGGGCACCTGGGAACGTCACAGGCTGCCCAGCTTCCCTGTGCTGCCCACCCCACAGCCTTTCATGCCCTTCACCCGTGCCCAAGACTGGAGGGGCAAGGGGCACTTCTGCCACCATCTGCCTCTCCAGGCTCTTCCTGCCTCCATGGTCATCTCAGAGGACAGACATGGGCCAGGAAGGAAAAGATCCAGCTACACAAGGCCCAGGTGGCTGAGAACACACCAGGGGACCCTTAAGGTCTCAGTGCCAAGAGGCACTCACAGGAAGCAGCCAGCCTCTGGCCCAGGGGTCTGGATGTCCAGAGATGCTATGTTTCTGGCTACCGGGGCCTGAGAGTTCTGTGACTAGAATCTAGGGTCAAAAGGGAAAGCTTCCCCACATGCTCTGAACGGAAAGGGAGGACAAGGGCACTCCTGCCAAGGAAGGCTTAGGGAACGCGGAAGTGTGTATGTCAAAGTGTGTGTGTGTGTGTCTGCGTGTGTGAAGTGTAAAAAGCATGTTATAAGGACACAGGAGAGAGTGAGCGTGTAGTGTAAGGGCCAATGTGAGTATACACGAAAGACTGCGTACAGGTGGGGGAGTGTGTCCATGGCACGTGTGGCCCTATAACCCACTCCTTACCTCCTCTCGTTGCCAAACAGACGGGCCACCTCTTCCCTGCCAGGGCTCCGGGCCCGAGTCCTACGCTCCAGCCGCCTTCTCTCCACCTGGAAGGCTTCTCGGTGGCTGATCCTGACGGCCTTAGGGACGTCGGCCAGGGCGGCATACTGCCTGCTGGCTTTAAAGGCAAAGGTGTGCCCCGGTCTCTCTGTTCCCCGCCCCCCAGCGCTGCCGGAGTCCATGTGGGTGGGGGGCCGGCTGGCCACGTCCAGGGAGCCACGAGAGCTGCTGCAGACCATTCGGCTGGGGGTTCGAGAACCTGGGGAAGGAAGGGGATGACCAAGCTCCTGGGAGGGCGGTCCGGGGCCACTATACCTGTTGTTGGGGGTGCTGGGGCTGGGAGGGGAGAGCGGCGGGGGCAGCTGCTGCTCTTCGGCCTTCAAGTCCTGCTTGGTCTTCTCCAGGGAGAAGTAGCCACTCTCTACCCGGACTTTGCGGCCACAATCCATGCGGTCGCTGCTCATGGTGCTCTCCTCTGGAAGAGAGAAGGGGGAGTCAGAAGATGTACTTAGCCTGTTGCCACCTTTGGTTTCTGGGGACTTTTTAAAGAGCCCATGTAGATCCAAACAGGGGCCATCTCTCTACCTCCCATCTCTGCAGCCACCCATACAGGCTCACCCAAGGGCAGAATCATGGGACAGAAACCAAATGTCCTTCCCACACATGCACCTCATCCATCTCACTCTAAGCTGGCTGCATCTGCTACACTGTCAGGGGGTTCCCAAGCTTCTAGCCTGGGGGCCAGTTTGGGAGAGCAAGATCCCCGCCCAGGAGAGATGCCCACCAACAACCACTTCTTACCAAACATCAAGGAGGAAATCAAGGGCTAACTGGCTGTTCAGCCTGTTAGGGCATTTGGGGAGGGAAGAGGCAGAGGACTTCCGCAGGAACGAGAGGAGTGCATGGGGACTACCCACGAAGGACTCAGGCTGCTTCACCCCCAGCTGCTGCTAAATGCATTTTGGCCTGAATGAACTGGGTCAGTCCCAACTGTCCCCTCGTCTTTAATGAGCTGGACAAAATGCAAATAGGAAAAGCCAGCCTATGTCATGCAGAGCCCTCCGGGGCCTAAAGCAGGGAGGCGGAGACTGCTGCCCTGCTTCTGCTCGGGCGATTCCAAAGTGCTAAGTGTGGAGAGAGCAGTGCAAAGCCTCCCAAGCACCTGGGGGCCTGGCAGGATGGCACAGTGAGGAGAAGGACGAGGCTGCACTCAGGACACACTGAGCTTCCAGGTTCCAGGCCGGGAACACAGGGCGGCCATGGGGTCAGGAACCAGAGGCCTCCCTCCACAAGCCTCATTCCAGAGGGTTTGATTCTCACAACACCCACCCGGGGCTGAGACAGCAGGTGCTACCTTCCTCCTTTACAGATGGGACTTAAGAGTCAGAGGGGCAAGGCCAAGGCCGGAGGCCAGGAATCCCAGCCCCACCCAGGCCAGGCCCTGCCAAGTGCTGATGGACACAGGTGAAGGAGCCTGAGGCCCAGGGCTCAGTGTCCCTGAGTTCTCAGTGCCAGCTGCATTGGGATGGCAGCCTGCTCCAGCACTGTGAGGCTGGCCACCAGAGCAGGCGTGCACACGAGCCATTCCGGCTCCCACTTACCATCTTTGCTCTCCAGCCCAGGTTCCCTCAGGGTGCTGGCAGCGGGAGGCTGGCTCGGGCTGGGACTCTGAGCGGGACTGAGGCTGCTCCCATCGGGCTGGTCCTTGGCCCTCATTTCTTCCTGCCAGAGTGTAGACTTGGTGGTGGGGACCTTCTCAGCACTGGGAATACTGCTGCTACTGCTGCTGCTAGTGACAGCCACCTTGGCTGGCCCTGGTTCCTAGGGGAGAGAGCAGTGTGTGTGTGTGCAGCCCCGGGGCACACAGCCTGGGCTGGTACACAGGTCCTGGCTGCCTAGTTGCCTGGCTACGGGGGACACCAAGGTCAACTACACCGTGTCAGTGGCCCGGAATCCCCAGAAGAGGAGACTCAGAGATATCTTGGTCAGGGCAAAAGCTCCACCTGGATGGCCCTGTGGCCTTCTGTCTTCCACAGCCCTAGTCCATACACCTGAAGTGCCGGGTGCCACCAGCCTCAGGCCAAATTCAGCACATACATGGAGCGAATATACAGGGTTTCTGCTTGGAGCCCTGATGCCAGACACATGCAAGCTCTCCCTGCCAACAAAACCACAGAGCCCAGAGCAGCTGCCCAGGCATTAAAGGTGAGATAACAAGTGACTGGCTCAGAGTTCGTCATTTCCAGACTTATAGGTAATTAAGACACGAGTCAGAAAAGATGGGACGGGGCAAAGTAAGAACACACCATTGAGATGGCCTGCTGGGTGAATGCAAAGCAGGTGTTCATACAGACCCCAGGCCGCAGCCAGCCCTTGGCCTCCCCCACCTCCCCTTTCTGGTCCTAGAAAGCTAAAATGCGACACCTGGGACACTATGTGAGAGAAAGAGTCATCAGATATAACCCAAACATCCAGTCTATACTCACGCCCTCCCACCTGCTCAGCCGCACAACTAGATGGCAGCTTGTAGCCCAGATGGGAACGGTATCCATCCCATCTCTCCCCAGATCAGAGCTGGTGCTGCTCTGTAGGAGAAGCATTCATGCGGAGGTACTTGGCCAGATACAGGAGTCCATTTCCAGAGCATGTGGAGAACCTTAACTCAACAGCCCAAACCTAGAGTCCAGACTAGGGCAGGGCTGGGATCCCAGCTGTCCCACAGTAGTACCTCACACCCTGGGCCCAACCCCCCTGCTTGGCCCAGGGTCCGGGATGCCAGCTGCAGAGGGCACTGCCAGCAAGAGGGCTTTGGAGCCTCTCAAAAATTGGGCACCTGGGTGGCTCAGTCATTAAGCCTCTGCCTTTGGCTCAGGTCATGATCCCAGTGTCCTGGGATTGAGCCCCACATCAGGCTCCCTGCTCGGCAGGGCGCTTGCTTCTCCCTCTCCAGCTCCCCTGTGCTTGTGTTCCCTTTCTTGCTATCTCTCTCTGTCATTAAAAAAAAAAAAAGAAAGAAAGAAAGAAAGAAAAAAAAAAGAAGACCTGTCCTAGAGCTGTCTTCCACCAAACATGGGGGATAATATACAAATCCTCACCTTCCAGCCCATCCTGGTAGCCAAACCTCATTTTTAGAAACCTACCTTAACCCAATTCTGAGTAGGGGCTGTTGGCAAGGCTGACACGGGTTCTGTGTCCATGAATCACCCACACAGACCCGGTATCGACCAGCAGGCTGTCTGACAGCCACTGAGCACGGACTGTGTGCTGGGCTCTGGGGCATCACTGCACCATCCCGTCCTCCCCAACATACCCTGCAAGGGAGGCTGCCTGGGTTGAAAGAACGGCCCACCCAGGCTCACAAGGACGTACCCACCAGAGTGAGGCTTCAAGCCCCTTCTACCACCTGACACCCCCAGGAGTGGCAGGGGGCGGCGGGGGTGCTTTGGATGGGCAGTCTAAAGGACCCACTGAGAAGCCATGGCACCAGGTATCCCAATGGGAAAAGACAGGCATTTTATCAGGTCCAAAACTTTCGTTAGCCTTGCAAGGATTCTAGGCCTCATGAGACGGGGTAAAGAAAAAGAAGCCTCTTCCCACAGACCAGAACGTGCCCAACTGCCCATTTGGTCAGAACCACCAACAGACCTGGCTCCCAGGAGAGTCCCTATAGCTCTGACCCACTTTGCAAGAAGTGGACTTCTTGAAATATAATGGCAATGGTTTTGGACAGTTTCCTGAGGGCTCCAACAGAACCAGGCTCTCATGATCTCAGGAGAGCTGGCCCTAGGGCCACCTGGACCTCCAGTCAGCATACTGCCCTCAAGCCATGTCCCAGCAATGCTTCCCTCAAGCAGAAGTCACTCCAGGTCCCCCTGCCATGGCCCCTTCCAACAATGGAGTCTTCTGTTCAAAGGCCAGAAGCCAGAGGCTGCATGCTCTGGTGGGCTCGGGACAGAGCTGCGTGGGGTGACGTGAAGACTGGTCTTGGTGAATCCGTCCCCTCTGTGGAAGACAGGCTGCACCCAAGGGTAGGTAGAGGTTGCCAGAAAGGGCCAAAGAGGAAGAGGCAGGTGGCTGTGCTTCGGAGGGGGCCGGCCTAGGCTGCCAGAGCCCTTAGCCCCATGCTGTGGGTCAAGTGCCCACGGCATAGATATACCCCTTTCTGGTGCCTGGGTGACCCCCATAGTGAGGGGGTGGGCTGGCAGGGACCCCCAAGAGGCAGAGGAAATTCTAGGCCTGAGATCCAATGAGCCATGACAGGGAACTTGGGAAACAAATACATTTCTCAGCCATGACAGGGAACTTGGGAAACAAATACATTTCTCAGCACCCCATGGCTACATACCCACCTTCTGGCCCTGGGGTCTCCCAACCTGTGCAGGGCTGGCTGCACCTGCAGATCCCTCTCTGTGCTCCTCACTTCCGGAGAACTTGTCCCAGAGAATGATGGCCCTGAACGGTAGCCAAGATCCATAAGCAGTTCTCTTTCTCTCCTTCAGAGCCTCTGCCTTCTACCGCCTCTATGCCAAGCCTTATCGCATGAGTAGAGACAGAGGAACAGTCTGGCAGCAGGAACAAAGCCACACTGGCTTCCAGGAGAGGGGGTGGGTGGGTGACACAGGGAAGCCTGATCTCTGGGTAAAGTTGCTTCTCTTCTCCAAAGCAGATGTGTGGTGAGTAAGACTTGGCACAGGCCAGGTTGGGGCTATGCAGCACTGCTTCTGCTCCCCACACGGTCACCCCTGTGATGGGGCGGTGCTCGGATTCACAACGACAGAGACCACAGGTGCCCGCTAAAGAGGAAGGAGGGAGAAGTGCCAGGTCCCCTACATGCTAGTCCCTGCATGGCTGGGACACCTGCACTGCTCAGGGCGATCGATGCTGCAGTGAGGTCTGTGTTCTTTATTTGGCTGTTGAGAAAGGGTTTTCAAAGCAGGGAGGAAAAGAGGACACAGGACAGGAAGGCGGGCCCAGGCCAATCGGCCTCTATAGCCTCTGCCTGCGAGCTAAGCAGATGCCCTCCCCAGAAGGGGTTTTACAGAAAGCCTTCCTTCCTACTTTCCGGACACAGAAACCGAGCAGAGGCCCAACCCGAAGGAGAGAGATGGCCCGGAGTGGGTGTAGCAGCAGGCGCCCAGGTAGAAAACACAACACTGAAGAAGAAGGAGCAATCAGAACACACGGGGGTGGGGGGGGCAGCGGGAGGGCCGGAGAAGCAGCAGGGTACTGGACCAGGAGAGACGTTCCTCCCGGCCTGCCTCTGCTCACACTGAGACGCCTGTTGTTTCACAGGTCTCTGAAGAAAGGCCCAGAAGTAAGGGCCCAGCCTGGGAAGCTGGGGAGACGGGAGGAACCAGCATTCCCGAGCTCCACGTAATGAACCAAGCCTCCCAACCCACACACCTGGCAGGGGAGACAGGCGGCCCCTGACCTTGTCAGAGTCCCAGGTCTGGGATTTGGGGAGAGGGTGGTAAGATCTCCATCCTTCCTGTCTTAGTCATACCCAGAGTAAACCTCCTCCTCCTCTCTAGACATCTCAGTATCAGGGAAAGTCTTCCCTCTTGAAGTAAACAGCGGCTAAGCAGCAGCTCTGGAAACCACACCTCTCAGGCCTCAGAGGCCCTGGCCAGGGCTAGACTGTCTCCTTGGTGTCCTGGCTCTGCTGGGGCCCCTGCCCCCAGCCTAGAGGCTATCTGCTCCCCCTGCACCTGACCCTCATCCTCCCGCAGGGCCTGCTCTCAGGAAAGCACTCAATGAGCGGACTGTCTATGACCGGAACTCCCAACTGCTCAAGACATCCTTGTTCACATGGGACCCTGTGGATGCTCCTGCCTGCGTTCCCAGGGCCGGGCATGGCACAGCAATGCTTCCTCACCCTACTGATTTTATCCAAAACTCCCTCAGGCCACAGAGAAATGAGGCCAGATATGGAGTCTTGGGTGCCGGCCTCTACAGGGGCCCCGAAAGCTTTAGGATCCCTCCCTGCTCCATCTGGGGCATCCAAACACCTTCAGCATCAGGCTGTGGAGTGGAGGCCTGCCCAGAGATCCCCAACTCTTCTCTGGAGAGACCCCACGCGACCTTCTGACACTGAGTCACAGGGAGATGGGCCCCAGATGAAAGTTCACAGCTTCCAGAAACCAGTGCAATCATATGTGATGTTCCTGGGAGCAAGGGGCAGAAGAAAGAGAGCCCTGCCAGGCTGGGTCTGCCAGGCTCTGAAGGGGAATAAGCAGAGCAGGCGGGACACCAGGGCTCTAAGAGACCTCAGAGAAGTGGGTCATCTCCCCACCGTGTGATCACGGGGCTCCCACCACCGACTGCAGAAGTGAAGCTCAGCCGTGGCTGGCCAGCACTATCTGGGGGGAGGGACAGGCAGGCAGGAGGGACACAACCAAGTGCCCTGGTCTGGGCTGAACATGTCTCCTGCACGCACAGTCACCTGACCTGGAGACCGGAGCTCCGCTCCAGCACTCCTTCCACGGCATCACTACAGAAATGCAGAGCGAGCCTACACGCCATTACACCGCGTGGGGTTATTCTCTCAAACCGGGCAGCGCTGGGGCATTTGTGGGCGTATCCACTGTTCCCCAGCAGGAAGCCCCACTTTCAGTCTCTAGGAAGGTCTGACTGCATTTTGCTGACTTCTCGCCAGGTATGCTACCCTCCAGGGGATGCTGGCCTGAGGCTCGTTGGGGAGGGTGGACAGAGAGCAAACAATGACCATCAGCTGAGAGCGGGCCCAGGGCTGCACTCCCTCAGGGCCGGTGCATGGTGGGGCCGGGGGAGGTGGGTGTGGGCTGGCGGTGGTGGTAGCCAGGCCAGTACACACACCCTGGTCCTGTCTGGGTGGACCTCTACCACTCGGAGAAGCAGAGAGCGGCCACTAAGGACTGCTGAGTCCTCGGGGGTGGCTCAGGTTCTGTCACAGGCTGGCTCCCTGCCAGACTCTGGGCCTTGCGAGATGCCCAAGGGACCCCCATCCCCATCCTGCTCACTCTTGGGGGGTTGCTGTGAGGCTCGATCAGGTAAGACAAAGCACTCGTAACACTGAAGTTTGGAGCAGAGAGGAGCATTCACTGAGCACCCATCAAGGGCTCATTGCTTCCTTCCATGCCCACAACAATTCTGTAACTGGGTGTCCAAAGGCCCATTCTATAAAGCAGTTCACTGAGGCTCAGAAAAGTTAATTCGCTCCACCAGGGCCCCAGGAGTTTAAGGAGCATGGCAGGAAGACGGAGAGCCCTTCTGGGTGCCCTGTGTCCCTATAGACAAGGAGAGTGGTCTTCAGGGAAGGATTAGACCTGATGGGACCTATCCAAGCCACCCCCCACTTCGGTCAAATGGGAATTAGGGCAGGGGCACAAAAGTCAAGGTCTTACCAGTTTTTTGGTCAAAGCCTAGAGCAGGAACAGGGTCCCCTGAGAGCTCCTCACTCAACCAGGACACTCTAGGACCCTCCCTGCCTGCACGAGGATATGCACGTACAGCAAGCAGCCCCTCTGAGCATGCCCTCTGCTCGCTAGCAACTGGCAGGACAGCCAAGGAACGGACATGCTATCATATCGCCGCTGGGCTCCCTCACTGCAAAGCTCCTGGGGCGGCCCCAGAGCACATGAGTGAGGCCACCCTGTCCTGCGGCGGGTCCTGCCCTGCGGCCTGGAGAGGCACATGCAGGTCTTAGCCCACAGACCGCTGGAGGGAAAAAGAGCCCATACAGGGCTCATAACCACTTCAGCTGCACTCCCATCTGGATCCTTTTTCTCACCCCTCATTTTAGGCTGGGTTCTGAAGTCTTCTAACCTCCTGGGGAGCTCTCACTTCCTCCTAGCCCCACTGATGGACACCACTCTACCTACCTGTGGTGTGGGAGGCTCCACCTTCCGCTTCTTCTTTTGGTTCTGCTTATTGGTCCTGGGATAGACCATGAGCATCTCTAGCCATCTGGGGAGAGAAGAGGAGGGATCAGACCCCCTGCGCTCAGGACCTGGGAACCGCACTGGGTGGTCTAGGCACCAGGCCCAATGCTTCCTACTTGAGGGTGCCCATCCAGTGGCCAGGCCTCTGGGCAGCGGAGCAGGGCAGAGCGTGACCCAGATTTGAGCCAGCCACCGCTGGGGAAGTGCCGACAGTGCAGCCCAGGACAAGCACAGGCTGTGCTGGGACCAGGCCCAGATGCTGACCCCACAATGACCATAGTGCAGGTAGAGAAGGCCCTGTGACCGACCCTAGATGTGCAGAGCACATCATGGTTTCCATCACTGACCCTAACTTTGGGTTTAGACTTGGCTTTAAAACTGTCCTCCCATGGTAGATTTGGCTAAGGCACAGATGGACTGCTACTGAGTAGCATTTAGAGCTCTAGAAGCAGGAAACCAGCAGCTGTGCTACCAAAGTTCTCTGTGGCAGGTCACTTCTGGGGGCTGAGCAGCTGACCTCCCATAACCATTCACTCACCTCTGGGCCCTACCTGCACCCTGAGGGCTGTGGGCACCTTGGCTTTGGGGAAGGCCCAGCAGAGCTGCCCAGGGACCCACTCCAAGGCCCACAAGTTGGAAAGTCCCCTCTGGACCAGGAGCAGGGAAGGCAGCGGGCGAGCATGGGAAGAGCAGCGGCTGAAGGCAGGAGGCCTGATCTGGCAGATCTGGCTCTGCTACTTTCTAACCACGACCTTGGGGGCTCCCTGTGCCTCTGGGCTTCAGTCTCCTCCTCTCTGAAAGCAGGGGGCAGATTAGGCCATAACACGTCCACTGCTTGCCTCACTGGAGCTTCCTTACCATCTGGAAGGGTTGGACGAGGAGGACAGGAGGGGCTGGTGGTGAAGGGTGCTCTCTCCAGAGGGGAAGGTACCACAGGAGACTCTGGCCCCCCTCTCCCCGGACCCCAAGGGTTTGTGCTGGGCCTGCTGCCACCCCGGGCCCGGAGCAGTGGCCAAGCCGCAGTGTGAGGCAGAGCCTGCCCCGCCAGCACCAGCACTCGAGCCGGAGTCAGGAAGGAGGGCTCCTGTCTTTAGCACTCCAAGGTGCTTCTTTAATCGGGGGTGGAGGAAGGGAAGTCGGTCATGGTCGGTGACCTTCTAGAACAGGCTCAGGAGGGTATGCTGTTTTGCTGCTGAGAGCTGGGAGCTGGGGAAGTGGGCTTGGGCGTGGGGAATCACAGCATCTGGGGTGAGCGCAGCTCGGCTTCGAGCAGGTCGTTCTGTATTTGCCGAGAGCTTGAATGACTGCGGACATGCGGAGAACTGAGGCGCAGGCCCTGTGGGTCACTCCTCTGCCGGCTGGCCCCGAAGCAAGAGAAGAGGCATGACTGTGTCTGCAAGGCCAGCAGATGAGCAGACTCTCAGCGCCTCACTCACATAATCTGAGGAACTCCCACACGTGTGGTGTTAAAAGACCTGCTTTCCAGCCTGCCACAGGGGCTGACATTCCGTGGGCATCCCAGGAAGCTGTGTCTGCCAAAGACCCCTCTCAGAGCTTTACTTAGGAGACGAAGAAAGACTGCTTCACAAAGTCGCCTCACCCTCCTGGGCCCCAGGAGCACGGGGGCGTGACAGACAGGTATAGGTGACCCAGCTGCTGTCAACTGGCGACACAAGCAAGCAGGCAAACCGGCGAGCCCACGGGATGGGGGCCCTGAGGGAAGAGATCTGTGCCGCGGTGGCACTGCCGACTGACCGGAGCTCGGTCTTGTGGTAGGTGCCTGATGGTAGGATTTGGGCCACCTGGCAGAGGCTGCATCAGCTGTCAATTTCCTCATGCCATGTAGCACACGACATCAATGACCTGGGTCCCCTGGCTGACACATGCCCCATCCTGTCCTGGGGATCCAGGACACCCCTTCTCATACCTCATGCTAATCAGTATCCTCCACTGGACCTAGCTCCTCAGGGGAGGGCTAGGTCTCCCCCAAGGAATCCCGCGGGGCAGTGGCACCTCAGTACAGGCTGGCTGTCTGCCAGACAGGGCTGCAGCAGCAGGTGTGAGCCGGAAAGAGCGAGTTGTTCTCCGCTGTCCCCTGTGCCTGTAGACTGCCCTTGGTCAGCGTTCTTGCATTTCCAGGGCTTTAATCTCCCAACTGTAGAACGAGGGCTCTGTAAAAGTCCTCTCTCTCTATATTTTTAAGAAAAACTTTTTAAACTAATCTCCACATCCAGTATGGGGCTCAAGCCCACGTCCGCGAAATCAAGAGTCCTATGCTTCTCTGATTCCGCTGGCCAGGCTCCCTGAGCCCTCTACACTCCTAAACCATATAGTGCTAGAATTAAGAACAGGGAGAGGGAGAGGCCAAGTGGTCCTGCCGTTTGCCCCTAGGAATCAAAAATGCAAACGCTCTCTCCAAGCACGAAGGACTCAGGCTGAGCTGGCAGCCCCAGCAGAGGGTCCGCTGGTCACTCTGCAGTGCAATTCTGGCCCTTGGCTCCAGTCCAGCACAGCACGGGTTTAAACTTCTGAACTCAGCAAAACCTGGGGACCTTCTGACCACTGTGTTCTCACTTCCTCATACAGCAGCCTTGGCCTGAGATCCTGAAGCTCAGCCAGTGCTCAGTTTTTTTTTACTTGTTGAAACCAAAAGCCTTCACCTTCTAGTTCCCTCCACTCTGCACTATAATAATCAGCCCAGGATCCCTAACAGCCCACCCCGACCACACCCCAATTCACTTTCTCTCAAAGCTTTCTCCACCTTAAAGGACCAATGGGATTCTCCAAGGTCCAGCGCCCGAGCTCCTGGCCAGGCATGCTGAGCCTGCTCACTGTGCATGTACTGTGGGGCTAGGTCGCACAGTTACCGGCTAGGCCGGTAACATGCGGCCCAGGAGTACGGACTCCTGGAAGGCACACACTGTCTGAGCTCAGCAGCATGGAGCTCTGCTCGCCTGGACAGTCAGCTACCTGAAAACCCGGGTCCCCTTCCACCTTCCAGGGCTTCCCCTAAGCTTCTGACCAGGGCAAGACCAGGGCAGTGGTGTGACTCAGTGACTGTCTATTCTTTCCACCTGGACAAAGAAGCCAGGGTCTATAGCGGCACTGGAGTGACTGCTGTGTGTAGGCCCCGAGGACGAGGAATGGGACACAGCCCTCCACCCTCAAGGACCTACTACTGGCTACAGGAGGCCAGATGTGCGCCCAATCTGCATCTTTCATAAAGCCAGCTGATGGTGCCAAGTGCCTCACGGGGGCAGGTTTCCTGCAAGAGCGGACACTTGGGCTGAAGGATGGAGGGGTCATTCCAAACTGAAGGCAGGGTGAGAGGGAAGGCACAGAGCTGGTGGGCAGCACAAGGATGTGCAGTGATAAGCAGTTCGGTAATGAGGGACACAAGGGTGGTGGGGGTGAGGCTGGAGGGCTGGGAAGGTGCCTCCTGGGGCCAACCAAGGAACTTGCACTTCACTCCCAGGTGATGGGGCTTCGGGCAGGAGAGAGGCAAGGTCAGGTGTGCTCTGGGGACTGAAACCCTCGTGGTCGAGTGACACATGGGTGGAGGATTGAGAATGGAGGTGGTGAGACCAATGAAGGAAGGAAGGAAGCTGCCGCAGCCCTGGAGGTGGGGCAGTGCCAGCAGAGGGAGGCCCCCGGGGAAGTGGGACACGAGGAGAGTATGAGCACACAGGGATGACGCAAAGACAGGTGCAAGGTGAGGCCAGTTTCTGGTGTGGTGACCGGGTACATGGTGGCGGTGTGAAGAGAGAGGGGACTCAGAAGAGGGGACACACGTGGGGAAGAAAGTGATGGCAATCTTGCCAAATTTGTGCCAGAGGGAACTGGCCCGAGAACCTGCTGGTAGGCAGAGGTGCTGGGGCAGACTCACCCGCTGATGATCTCCTTGGTTTCCGCCCGGATGAAATGTTCCTTCTCAGGGGTCAGAATGCACAGGGAGAACTTCTGGCCTGTCCGGCCCTCCCCGTCCACCACGTCTGTGCACTGGTTCATGTTGATGGTGCCCTGAGGCAGGGTTGTGGGCTGCAAAGAAGAAGATGGGGCAGGGGGTCACACAGAGACCAGCACTCATGGGTCAGAGTATGGCAGCATGGGCTGTCCCCACACCCCCAGGCCCTCCCGGCCCTCTGGCAGCTGTGTGGATCCCCAGTTACGACAGGGGCACAGGGTGGTGCTCTGCCTCGTCCCCACCCTTATGGCCCCACTCTGTCCTCGCCGTCCCAGAGAGGAGAGGTGACAGGCCTGCTCTTCTCAGAGGACATCCAGCTGGACATTCCCTCCTAGCGGGAGAACAAGACCCCAGCTAGTAGCGGGGGAAGGGAGAGAGGCAGGAAGAGGACAGCTCCGTAACGACAGCTGGGAGGACAGAGGCAGCCAAGAGTCTGGTCTCCCAGGGGTTACAGCTCCGAGAGAGCAGTGAGAAAAAGCTCCAAAGGAGGTGGTTCCAAAATAGCAAGTTTATTTTTAGAGGCTCGGAGGGAGCCGGAGAGAAGCCACATCCTGGAAGGCGGGCTTTGGGGCTGGCAGGCTGGAGCCACAGTTATCAGAGATGCTGTAGAGGCAGGCCGAGCCCACTCAGGGCAGGTGACCCCCCGTAACCTGGCGGGACTGCCCAGCTGACGCCGGAACGGCAAATAAAAACTTTTTCCTTTCCTGACGCTGTTAGACACTGAAATGAGGAAAAGAACACCAAGAACAAGCAAAGAAGGCATTTAGAGGTTCCTGCTGGGGCGGGGTCAGCAAGGAGGACATTCCTGGAGAGGATCTGTTAGCCCTGCACCCTCTGGCCTCTCACCTTCCCCCAAACAGGGAAGCACTTGTGGGAGGGAAGTGAGGCACCAGGGCTGTCACCATCCCAAGGGCAAAGAGCTCCTGGCCTGGAGTCAGGCAGGGCACTACCTTAATGCCCCATTCTGGTGCCTCTCACAGCAGGGGAAGCCTTGGCCAGGACCCCTGGTGGTGTGGGCAACGAGGCAGGGAGGCTGCCCCTACTTCCCGGGCAGCTGCCAGCTTCCCTACTGAGCGGCCCCCAAGGACTCGGCACTTCCTGAGCTGGGTCCCTGACAAAGCGGCAGGGGAAGAAACAGCCACGGCGGCCAGCTGGTGGCTGCTTTATCAGGTGCCTCCCCTCTAAGGCTCTGAGGTAGGTCCTAGCCCTGCCCGGCTGCAAGCTCCCTGTTGCCAGGGCATGGGGAAGAGGCCTGCTCTGAAGGTCAGGATGCTGGGTTCGGTGTGAATGCCAAGCTCAGGCCAACTCTAACTGCTACCGGAAACCCTTCTTCATCTGCCAAACGAAAGGAAGCAGGAAGCTCCCGGACCCCCTCCAGCTGGAGTGCATATGAGCTTCCTGGTACTTTCCAGGCCAGCCCACCGGCATCTCTGATGCACTGCTGCCTCCCTCCTCAAGGCCTGGTGCCCAACTACGGAAGACGGACCAGAGGAGCACTGAGTGCCAGAGCCCTCACCCAGCATGGCTGCCAGCTTTCTGGTCTGCAGAAAGGGGAAGAAGTAAGGTTCCCAGCTCCCAAAACCCTTTCCTTATGGACCCTCTGGGTGCAGCTCAGAACGGAGGAAGCAGGGCAGGTGAGCCAGCCGCGAGAGAACGGGGAGGCCTCTGACTTCAGCTGGGGCCAGGGGAGGGGCCCGAGTCCCACTTCTGAGGGTGGGCCACCTGCATGCTAGGATGCTCTTCCTCAGGAAAGCAGCCTTGGAGGGTCTCTCCTGGGCACTCCTGAAGAGTCCCTGAACTGGGAAAGGGGGCTTGTTGGGTTATCCTGCAACCAATCAAGGGAGTTCTTCAGGAGCAGTGAACAAGGAGGGAGGCCTGGGACCCACCCACTGGTCTTCTGGCTGGGGAGACCCATGAGCATGTAGAGGCTGAGCCCCCCTCCCCAGACGAGTGCTGCTCCCACAGCTTCAAGAGCGCACCCCTCCAACCCAGGGCAGGGCCCGCACGGTCCTCCTAGGCTTCCCCACCGCCTTGTTCCAGTTCCAGTCCTTCCACTCTTCAGAATTTCTAATCCCAGGTCTTCTCTGGCATCATGCCACTGCCCCATTTGAACCCTCTCTGGGCGAACTAGGGGTCGTGGCCTCTGCTCTCTCAGCTCAGCCTCCCCACACAGAAGCACACGCTCCCCGTTGGTACTGACATGGTCCTCTCGTACATGAAACAGGGACACTGACACTGCGGACCACTGTGAGGATTAGGGCCATGAGCAGGAGCACAGAGCCCAGAGCGGGAGAGGGGAGGGCAGAGGAGCTTTTCCAAGGTGACTTTTCCTCCTTTGTCCTTGATGGCCCACCCAATGCTTGGACTCATGGGTGTCACAGGTGCCAGTGTGTGCCCACCTGTGACATAGGGATGCATGGATGCGATAAGTCATCTGTGCCAATACCTTGTAAACTATCACACACACACACAGGTAAGCTAAACAGGGACAATAAAACACGCCAACAGAAATTCTAATACTTTCTTCTCCCTATACTCTCTAGTGGGCCGTCTGAAGGCACGTGCTAATCTTTAGAAACTACCATTCCAGGACTCAGTGGTCATGAAACTGCTCGCCAATCCCCTCGTGAACAGTCACTGGGTTTGCTGGACATGTGGCCATAAGCTAGTGATGAGATTTCCCAGCTAGCCCTGCAGCGGAACGTGGTCATGGGACCTAGTTACGAACCATGCCCTTGGACTTCTGACAACCTCTCTGGGCCTCAGTTGTTTATGTATACAAAATGAGTTCTCCACCTCCTTCCAGAAGAGCCTTCAGAGGTGTCAATCAAAGGCAAAGACATAACAAGCTACAGCTGCAGGAAATGAACATTTATTTACTACCTGTGTGTCTCGTGATTACAACCTCTCTCAGGCTTCCTTAAACACTACTCATGAGGTGGGCATTATCTAATCCTGTCACATACAGGGAAGAGGGAGGAGAGTCAACAGTGGTCAGAAAAGAAGGGAGAACCGGAAAACCGACCCCGGCTGGCCCTTGGCAGGCACTGTGGAAATAGTTCCTCCTGAGTCTCAACGGTGCCACCTGCCGTGAAGCGGCTCACTGTCCCAGGTGGGTACCGAAGGCCAGGCCCCGGGCCAGTGCGTCCTCTCACAGATGACTCCCACGCCTCTCTGACGCTGTCTGTGCCGCCACCATTTGCCCCTTCACTAGTCTGCACTCAACCACAGCTCCTGCACCCAGAGCTCGGGTGCTTCAGCCAAGGGTCTCCAGAGAGCCCCCAGGCCCAGGTGTGGCCCTCCCCACCTCAGGGCAGGAGCAGGTCATACCCGTCTACATTCTCAGCACGGAGGAGAGAACGGATCCTTGACAACCCATCTCCGCGAGCTGGCCAGCCGCTCTGCTTGAAGAGCAAGGGCAGATATTTAGGCTGCAACCCAAATCCAGCCAGAGGGCACCCCTCGCCCCCGTGCCATCCGCAGAGACCCGGCTCCATCCGACAAGCTCCCTGCTCTCATTCTGCACCTCCAGCTGTGAGGAGTCCAGGCCTCCTACCAGGTTGAGCGGCACCCAGTTTTGCTCGATTTCAAAAAAGGGATGGCTGTCTGCAGGCCTTTGAACTCAGCTGTGTTGCCAAGTTATGGGTTAACTCTTTGGCCAGCAATGTCACCAGATGGCCCTCTAGCCATCTGGGGGTTTCCAGTCCTCTTTTGGTCTCCACATGACACCAGCTAAGACGGCAGAGCTGTGGCAGTGTCAACGAATCCCCAGGCCGGAGACCACGTAAGCATGAAGTGACCAAGCTGGAGGACTAAGACAAGGGCCTCTCTCTGGGGATGTGACGACATCCTGTTGAGAACCCAGCCCTCCTGTCATCTGCCCAATGGCCCACAAAAGGCCAAGGAAACCTCTGTCCGCTGTAGCTGGGCACTTGTCAGATGCTTGCTTTGAAAGATCCTCCCACAGCAGCCTTACCCCCTGGAGACCCTCCACCCCCATCCCTGGCCACACAGGTGCACTTTGGGGAAAACAGGTAGCCTCCACTTCTTGTTGGATCCTGGAAATTTGGAAGGTAAGCATCTGTCAGAGAGAAAGAAGAGGAGAATAGGACAGAAGTACAAAGAGGGGCCATTTAGAGCTATAGGTGGGGACCCTTTCCTCCAGGAAGCTGTGCTTATACAACCAGAGGTCAGGTAAAACTTGGGATAGAATGGCCCACTTCTCCATTCAGAGGGGAAAACAGAGACCCACAGAAACAAAGGCTTTCGCCCAGGGCAAGGAAGTGCTCACAGAATGTCAAGGTCAAAAGTGCCTTTCGAGGTGAAGGCCAACCCAGTGCACTGCATGTCCTGCAACAGTTCATGTATTTCAAACCTATCTGTCCACGACTGACTGAGAACCACACATTTCACGCTGCGAAGAACAGGTGTATGGGCATGCACACACACAGAATGAAAAATCAGGGATCAAGACTTTTCCCACCTGCCCTGTACTCTGTATTTCTGCTCCATCACACTCCCCGCGACCCACTTAAGGAACAGGACAAGCAGTGCTACTTGGTGACAGCGGTCAGCCAGCAGCTCTGCACACTGCCAGAAGTAGGCGTGAGTATGCTCCAGGTAGGACAAAAAGACTCTCCTTGCAGGAGAAGCCACCGGGGCAAGAATAATCCCAACTGTCTTCTAAGGTCGGCCAGGGCCCTGGATAAGAACTTACAGGTTCACCCTGATGAGAGCCTCAGGAGAAAGGCACTGTGATGGCTTGTAAATGGGGCCCAGAGGGATAAAGGGCCCTGGAACCCACTGGGGTCACCCAGGACAAGTGTGGCCCAGGGTTACTGCAGAACCTGTCGGTGGGCAGTATCAGACACGGCCTAGGCAGGAACACGAGCTCCCCTGCCCTCCCCAGAGAGGGGGAAAGCAGCTCCCATAAGCTTCTGTACAGAGGCTGGCCAGGCAGCCACGCCAGAGGCTTGGTTAGGCCACCTGAGCCAGGTCCAGGGAGAGACCACATACATCCTTTCTTGGGGATTAAAGGAGGTCAGACCGGAATTTTCTGTGGAAGGAAGATGTCCCGTGGGGAGCTTCGCTGAGTACTGCACCCCATCTCAGGCGCCCTGGAACCCCATGCCCTGAGAGGAACACGTGCTGGTCAGGACCACAGAGACGGTCTCCGGCTCTTCCTGCTACTACCAAACTGCTCAGAGTCCTGACTCGAATGAATCATGAGTCCCTCTAGAAAGAGGTGGACACCAAATGCCATCCAGGTGTAGAACAGGCCACCTGAGCCTCTGCCCTCCAAGGCCACAGTTCTCCCTAGCGTGTAGTTCTCTTTAGATGGACAGCCTCAAAGTCCAAGTTCTCAGAGAAAACTGGAAAGACTCATGGAAAAGGAGTCTTAAGACATAACCACGAAACCACCCTGAATCGGAGAGCAAAAGCTCCCACTGGCCCCTCTGGCAGCTCAGAGAAGGCTTCCCCCAACCTCAGCCAGGGGCCTCAGGGCAGCGGGGAGGGATGAGGAGCTGCTGTAGGTGCCCGCCAGGCCGAACTGCTTTCCTCTTGTTGCCTGCATGGCCAGAAGCCAGTGAAGTTCCCTGGCCAGGCGTGTGGCCAGCCTCCCCTGGATCCCGCTGTCCTCGTGGCTTACCGGGCAGTTTCATAGCCATCCCCCACACCGGAGCTGCCAGCCGCACACAGCAGCCCCGAGGCCGGGGCGCGCCTGCAGCCTCCCTGCCCGGCCTTGGATGCCAGGTCTGTCTGTGCCTCTGATCTCACACGGCCTCCTCTGCAGGAAGCAGTGACTCTGCCCCCCTTCCTGCCCTTCAGGACTCCAGCATGAACCCTAACTGCTGCAACTCTGCCCGCAGGAGGAGCTGGACCAGCCATGCTGGGGGCTATGGCGTGGAGAACTTATCAGCTGTGGACCCATCACCCTGGGACGGGGAAACCAAACATGACCGTGCTCCCAGGCCCTTCTTCCCCACAAAGGCTCAAGAATCTAATGTAGCCTCTGGGCTTTACGTGTCCAGTGCCTATGAGCCAAGAAGAGCACCACCCTCAGAACAGAATCCTAGCTCTGCCAATCACCATGAAAGTCACTTTGGGCAAGCTGCAAAGTTTAAGCTTTAGCTTCCACAAGTGTAAAATGGGATTAACAATATCCTTTACTTCAAATGCAAAATGGAGCAGCTGCTGTGGACAGCAGTCTTGAGATTCCTCAACAAGTTAAACATGGAGTTACCATATGACTCAGCAGTTCTGCTCCTAAGTTTACGCCCCAAAGAACTGAAAACAGGTTTTTGAACAAAACATACACAAATGTTCATAGCAGCACTATTCACGACAGCCAAAAGGTAGAAACAGCCTAAATGTCTATCAGTGGATGCACGGATGGGGCGCCTCGGTGGCTCAGGTGGCTGAGCACGCAACTCTTGGTTTTGGCTCGGGTTGTGATCTCAGGGTCATGGGATCGAGCTCAGCATTGGACTCCACCACTCAGCAGAGAGCCTGCTTCAAATTCCCTCCACCTCCCCCTCTGCCCCTCTCCACACTCACACTCTCAAGCTAAAATAATTTTTAAAAAAATGTCAAAAACAAAAACAAAAGAACAAAATGTCTAGCCATACAACAGAATGGTATTCAGCCATAAGAAGAATGAAACACCGACACACACTTCAATGTAGATGAAAACATTACGCTAAGTGAAAGAAGCCAGAGACAAAAGGACAAACATTGTATGATTTAGTTTTGATGAAATATCCAGAATAGGCAAATTCACAGAGACAGAAAGCAGATTAATGGTTGCTAGGGGATGAGTGGGGGAGTGGGGAATGAGGAGTGACTGCTTAATGGGTATGAGGTTTCTGTTTGGAATGATGAGAAAGTTCTAGAACTAGACAGTGGTGATGGTTGCAAAACATTACCAACGTACTATATGCCACTGAACTATACACTTTAAAGTGGTTAATACAGTAGTTTTTTTGTTATGTGTATTTTACCACAATAAAAGAAATCCCTCACCTCAGAGCTTGCCACGAGACGAGAGAGGATACTGTTCAGATGAAGTGATGGCTCAGGGTCGGCACAAAACCCAGGCTGCTTCCCCTGCTGTTTCTCAGTGCACACACACACAGAGTCCCCACCAAGCAAGGGGGTGGTGGTAAGAAGACAGTTTATTCAATACATTTTCTCTGAATGCTTTCCACAAGGAAAAGGGAAGAAGGCATTAGGCACATCTGTCTCCTACCTGGGGACAGAGAAGAGGCCAGCAGGGTGAAAACAGAGAACTGGCCTGGCTAGACTGGAGGGTGCTCTAGGCACCACGGGCCATCCTCTCCCTGAGAACAGAGGCAAAGCCAGGCCTCAGTGCCCACACTGGAGGCCAGCGGCTGGCCCAAGATGGCCACCAGGAGGCTCCTGAAAATGACAGGCCAAACCGAGGGCAGCAGAGCAGCTCATGTTTATTCTCTGTGCGTCCCAGTCCCTATCTCAAGGCCCTGGGGTGTTCGCCCTTCTCTGGAGCACCAGAGACTTCACCTGTACTGCGGGCAGCCTTCCTCCCCATCTGCTCCCAAGCACAGGCAGACCCATGTCTGAGTGTCGCATCCACGTCTTTCCTACTGCCCACCGTACAGTCACCCCACTGCCCACTGGTCCAAATCGAGTCTGGGAGATGGGAGTCTCAAACCTGCGATGTGTTCTGGGGGAGGCATGGCAGGAGCATCTGGCATCCAGTGGTAAGGTCTGTGGCTTCTCCTCTCCCGGGCACAGCACTCAGTTCCTCAGCACTGTTCAGCAGTTAGAACCCGGGGCGAGGTGGGCCCCCGTGGTTGCCAGTACTGGCCCCAGAACCTTTCATGAGCATAACATGGCTGTGCCTTAGCTGCTCCCCTGGGCTCAAGCCCAAGCTCTCTGCCCTGTGTTTGAGGCTCTCAAGAGCCCCTTCCTCACAGGCCTAGGTGACCCACGGAGAAACAGGCCGGCTTCCTTCAGAGTCATCTCCTGCCAGAAATGTCTGCCTCACATCCTTTACCTCCTGGATGGTCACCCTGTCCTCTCTAAAGGGAAGAGCCCTACGTGTAGCCCTGAGTCCATGTATGGGTCTGCCTATCTGTTCTCCATGCTAACTGGAGGTCTTCAATAAAATGAATTTGATTTTCCTCTATATGTCTACGCTGGCCCGGCTGAAAATGAGCTTTAGCACATATTTTTGAATAATATATGAAACAAACCAACCCCTCTAAATGTATACTGCAGATTCACTGTATAAACATTATGCTTTGTTTATAAGTATTTTAGAGCATATGTAACATAATAAATATTATAAATGTTTCACTTATAAAGTTGGAATACCCAACCTTACCAAATCCCATGTTTGTTAAGTGGACAGCGGGACGCTCCTCGTGCAAAGGTGAGAGGGTAACAAATCCTCCACTGTCTGAAGGGCTTGAGGGGCAGGAGCTGGCCTGAAGGAGAGGCAGGGCCCAGAAAGGGAACCTGACCTCCAGGGGCCTGTAGTCTGTAAGTATGACTCCTGGGACCAGGATTGTTGCAACCGGCAGATCAAGTTGAAAGGCAAGAGGTAGGTGCAGCCATCCTGCGTAATTCCGTTTATAGGAAATGGCCAGAACAAGTACATGGATAGAGACAGAAAATAGATTAGTGGTTGCTGGGGGCTGGGGGAAGATTAGGGGTGATGGGTAAGGGGTACACGGTTCCTTTGGCTGGCGTGGGATAAGGGGAATGTTCTTAAAATTAGACCGTGGCGATGGCTGTATAGCCCTCTAACTATACTAAAAGAAAACTACTTGTATACTTACAAACAAAACAAAACAAAACATGGCCCAGGTAGAGAAATAATCACTATGTGCAGCTGGCAGGGGAGGCACTCAATCCACTCGGACTCCTGCAGGAAGAACACGCACAGCCCGCTGCCTCCAGCCCAGGCCCGCAGGGTGTTTGAGACCCATCCCTCTGCCTGCATTTCAGACGTGGAAGCCAAGGCCCAGACAGGCACAAGCACTGGCGCCCAGCGTTCCAAATCCTAACCTACCTCAGCACATGACCTCGACTGTAGCGGCTAGAGCCAACCAGCCCCGAAGAGCTAACATCCCATCTACCAGGCTCTGACAACATGCGTCATCTGCACAGAGGACAGGGCTGAGCACTTACCCTGCTGAGAGGTACCTCCTGCCAGTGGTAATACTCAATGAGCAGGTGGTCCCGTCCCTAGGAGGTCCCCTTCTCAAGATTTAGCTCTGGCCCCATCCAGGAGTGGGGTGGGCTTTCTGAGGCATTCAGCAGAAAGGGGCCTACAGACAGGGGAACATCTGCTAATCCCAAGCAGCACCGGGAACTGCTGTGCCCAGGGCCATGGCCACACTGGGGCTGTAGCCCGGGAGCTGCAGAAGAGGAGAGGGGCTGCTTAGCCCAATGAGGTACGTGCAGAGGTGCTGTGGAAATGACCCACTCGGGGCTTTGTCAAGCAGCCAACCTCCCTGCCTTTGTGGGGCCTTGTTAGGGTTGGCTAAGCTTCTTTTTTTTTTTGAGGGAGAAAAGAATACAACAAGGACCTTTTTCACTCGCTGCCAATGCCAGGAAGTTCCTTCTCATACCTGCTATGCCAGACAGGCCTGCTGGCTTGGGCCGCTGACTGCGCAGCAAAGAAGCACAGGCTCCCGCCAAGCAGTCAAGGGCCCTCAGCTCTCCTTGGGAAGCCATCACCACTCGACCAAGGCTCACCTTGCTCCTAAGACTGGAGGCAAGGGAACACAGGAAAGAACCCCTTTTCTCCTCCTCACCCCACCAACCTGCACGGCTGCAGGATTCCACAAGAATCAAGGGTCCACTATGCCATACATGACAGTTAAAGTGAATCAAAGACCTAAATGTAAGAGCAAAAAATACACAACTCTTAGAAGACAGGGCCAACAGCCTTCTAACATTGGATTTGATATGATTCCTGGGATATGACACCAAAAGCACAAGTAACAAACTTCTGTGTGTTGAGGAACACCTGGGTGGCTCAGTTGGTTAAGTGTCTGCCTTCAGCTCAGGTCATGATCCCGGGGTCCTGGGATTGAGCCCCGCATCCGGCTCCCTGCTCAGTGGGGAGCCTGCTTCTCTCTTTCCCTCTCCCCTGCTTGTGTGCTCTCTCTCTCAAATAAATAAATAAAATATTTAAAAAAAAACCCACAACTTCTGTGTGTCAAAGAACATTATCACCAGAGTGAAAAAGCAACCCACAGAATGGGAGAAAACAGTTGCAAATCACGATCTGATAAAGAATTAATGTGCAGAATATATAAAGAATTCCTAAAACTCAAAGGCAAAAAAAACCAATAAATGGCCTAAAGACTTAGATAGACATTTCTCCAAAGAAGATAAGCAAACGTCCAATAAGCACGCGAAGAAATGTTCGACACATCATTAGTTATTAGGGAAATGCAAACTAAACCCACAAAGAGATACCACTTCACACCTACAAGGATGGCTTTAATTTTAAAAAAAGTGAAAATAACAAATGTTGGCAAGAATGAGGAGAAACTGAGACGCTGTGCACTGCTAGTGGGAAGATAAAATGGTAGAGCCACGGAGAGAAACAGTTTGGCAGGTCCTTGAAAAATTAAGCACAGAAGTACCATATCACACAGCAATCCCACTTCTAGATGTATACCCAGAAGAACTAAAGCAGGGGATTCGAGGGGATGTTTGTACACCCATGCTCATTTTAGCATTATTCACAATAGCAAAAAGGCAGAAACAACCCAAGTGCCCACTGATGCATGAACAGATAAACAAAATGTGGCATACACATCCGAGAGACTATTATTCAGCCATAGAAAGGGATGAAGTTTGGATACACTGGATATCATGGCTGAACTTCGTGTTAAGGACACGAAAGGACAAACATTAGTGTTTACCTGCTATGGAGTTTCAGTATGGGAAGATGAAAGTGTTTTGGAGATGGGTGGTGGTGGTGAGGGTTGCACAAGCATGTGAATGCACTGAATGTCACCGAACTGGACACTGACAGGATAGTCTCATGTTATATATACCTGCGCGCGCACGCACGCACACACACACACACACACATTCACACTCACAAAGAACCAACTGTCCAGGCCAACTTGGACTCCCACGTCAGGAAGAAAGGCAACCTGCACAGTAGAAACAGCACAGTGGGCACAGGGAAATGCCTCCTGTGGGCTGACATGCTCCCATGTGGAAGTGATCACACGAGTGATGGAGCCTGGCCAAGGCTAGCCCAGCTTAGAGTGGCCGTGCATGAGGTCCTCCCCAGCAGAGAACAGAGGCCTTAGTGGGCACAGATCTCAACCCACCCACCCCCCAGCTTCCTATTCCTACCCTCTCCCCATTTCCAATCCTCAGCTCAAGGGCAGGAGGGACACCTCTCCCCGCAAAGCATGGGCCCCCAGAATCCTGCTGTTTTTTTCTCCCAAGGGTATCAGTACTTCACACCACAACTGGACCTGGACAACGTTAAGAACTATTTTCCTGGAAGGTATGGTGACCTTAGGTATAAACTAGAAACAAATGAGCACCTGTTACAGGTATGAGATTTCTGACTTGAACTGGACTAGTCTGGTTTACTATACTGGCCTAGTTTGGCGCAGAGCCTGCAAGCTGACTTCCTGAGCTCCAGCCCTGGAAGTCAATTGATCTCCTCCCCCCCACCCCCAACAGAGCCACTAAACCCCACCTTCATAGTTTTGCCTTCTTGGTTTCCACCTGGCACCTGTGCCCCCTCTTCCTCCCCAGTTCTCGGCCAGCCTGCCTGCCTGCCTGCGCAAATGTCTCTTGTCTCAGCCCCTTCTCCTGGTAGGTCATACAGTCTTTGGCGGCTGACCTAGAAGACTCCTGTCTGACTCACACCTGGGCCTGTGGGACTGTGGCCCCTGCCTAAGTTCTCGGGAACCAGACGCTACTTCAACTTTACACTTACAATCCCATCTACTGAGAGTGAAGGAAGTCTTCAAGGCCCTGCGTACGAATCCATGTCATCACCTTACAAACTTGTGGGATAGATGTTTGGGTATAGAGGACAGGTATTTACTGAGCACCTACTGCATGCCAGGCACTGTGCTAGGGGGGTGCAGCTCCCAAGAATCCTCGGACCCCAGACAAGTGAGGCAGGCAGAGGAAATGATGGCCCGGACTGGAATGCTGACGGTGTGTGGGGTGCAGAGTGACTGACTGGGATATGCGGAAAAGACAGAGCCAGAAGGACCCAAGGTCTATGAGGCTGAGAACAAAGAGCAGCCATGGATGACGCTTAGGATTTAGGCCTCTGACTCAGGGCTAGAACAGGTACTAAAGAACTGTATGTTTTCTTTCCTTCCTTCCTTCTGATGTGGGAAACAGAGGCAGAAGAAAAGTTATTAAATTTCCTTACCCCTGACAAGTCCTTGAAACAGGCAGAGTGACGTTCCTCTAGGGACTCAACTGCCTCTACTTTAATACTTTGCAAGTGGCAAAAGGCAATCCTAGCCTGACTGCACGCCCCCCCACCTCAAGCAGGATCCTGTGGGTCTGCCTGAACATATACAAATTCCTCTGGAAACTTCCTTTATCTCTAAACCCTCCAAGATACATGCTGGCGATCATCCCCAAGCATACGGCCCACCGATATATATCTGAAGGGTCTCATGACTAAGGTTTTATTCGACAGTAATAAATGACATTTTCCCAACAACTGCTAGCCCCTCAAGGTCCTGGAAACCTGGCTTCCAAAATTCCTTAGAAACCTATGCCATCCCTGACCGTCTCCCATCTTGCAAGCATGTAATAGACCACTCCTCACAACCCCAGGGCAGCAGCTCTTCCTGCCCACGGGTCCTGTCCCCGTGCTCTAATAAACCACCATTTTGCACCAAAGATGTCTCAAGAATTCTTTCTTGGTCTTTGGCTCCGGACCTCACCCCACCGAACCTCACTTATATTCTAAAAGTTCATTCATCCTTTTCTTTTCCTTTTCTCCTTCCTTCCTTCCCTTTGAGCTCGGCCTATATTCCAACTACCTTTTTTCTATTTCCCTGCCTTCATAGGAACCAGACCCTCCTAAGCTAATGCCACAAGTAGTGGGACTCAGGCAGCCAGGATGAGAAGGCAAGTGGAGTTGTAGAGGCAGAGAGACAGCAGCCTTTTTAGACTGTGGGAGCTGGAGAGTTCTCACGGAGACCACTAAGGGCTGGCTGAGAGGATAGCCTGGCTGGAGCAGGGGTGTGGCAGGAAAGGGAAGAGGATGCGTCCAGGGGTGAAGGATGGAGCAGGAACACCAGCGAGGCAGAGTCTGAGGAATGAGGGAGGCTGAAGGGGGGGGTGGCGATCAAGAAAAGGACTTGAACTCTGCTTTCCTCCTCTCACGTTCAATGGAGACAGGAACAGTGACGGTCCCTGTCAACAGTCATGTCACTTCCCAACAGAAAGAGCTTCCTTCTGGGAAAGGACCACGTCCATCAGAGTGGAAGGCCCAAGACATTGCGTATCCAGCAGGTGACAGGGCAGGGCCCTGAGGGATCAGACGGCCCAAGGGCACTCAGGCAGCTGGGCAGAGCTGACCTCAGCCCCATGAAGCCCAGGGCCACCAGGTGGCCTCCTGGAGCCAAGGGATCCCAGGTCCTCCCTTGTGGGTCAGGGCGGCCCCGGATTTGGCAGCTGACACAGAGCCCCAGAAGGCTACTCGGTCCTCCCGTGATCCCTCTCAATCCCCACCTGCTCTGAAATGCCTCTCAAGGCGGCCCCAGCTGCAGTCCAAGGAGACCATCTTCCTCCAGAGGAAGGAGCAGAGAAGGTGACTGGAGGATGGGGCTCACACAAGTCAGGACTTAACAAAGGCCAGAAATAAACAGAACTTGGTTCATAGGAGTGACAAGCAGTGGAGAGAAGGGCCCTAAACAGAGGCCTACAGGAGCCAACTGAAAGACCCAGGGCTGTTTAATCTAGAGAATGAGGGATGACTGAGGAGAGGCTGGGGCTAATAGGGCCACGGTCTCCAAAAATCATTAGTTCAACAAACATGCACTGGACACCAGGCCCCGGGGGCAGACACGGCACCCACCACACAGAGGGCAGTGCAAAATGGAGGCATCAACACAGCCTGGGGGAAGCATGGCATGAGGAGGCCAGGACAAGGAAGTTCAATGTCTTGAGGGCTTCTCGTGGCACCAGGATCAGACCTGTCTGGCAAGCTCATCACAGGAAGAGCCAGGCTCAGGGAGCAGGAGCTGCAGACACGGAGTTCAGCTGGAGATGAGGAAGGGCATTTGCTAAGGCTCCTTCAATACATGAACGTTTTGTCCCTGTAAATCTGCGGCTGGCATCATCTCCACTAGCATCACCTCCCCCGGGCAGGGAAGCAGGAGGTAAGGAGTGAAGCACAGGGAAGGTATTGGGGCGGGGCGGGGGGGCGCCGGACAGCAGGGGGCTGGAGCACAGGTCTGACCTCACAGCAAGACTAGGGCACAGTGGGGAAGCAGGAAGGTGAGAAAGCTGCCAGTCCTCCCTCCAAGTGCTGAGGGACCTGATGACGGAGGAGTCCGGCCTTGGTTTAATCAGACGGAAGATTCCAAAAGAGTCTTATCACTAAAGCACAGCTAAGCCTGAGAAGGATGCCAGGCCTCCATGGTCATTCGCTCCCCACCATCATCCGTCGCCACCGCCACCAGGCCTCCTGCTGCAGAGGCAGGGAACAGAGGCTGTGGCTCAACAGGTCACATGGCAAGGTGCCCGGGGCCACGGGGAGATGGAGGGAAGCCCTTGGTAACGCTGCAATCGTGACCCGAGCCCACCCACTGTCTAATTTCACTCCCACGACCCCAGCCCCACTCGTTCTGTGCTGTACAGCTGCCTGGGCTTCCTGGCCAGGGGGCGGGTCTTCCTTTCCTTCAAGGGCAACTCCACTGGCCCCTCATTTTGCAGCCTTCCCTGGCTTCCCAGTCTAGAGAGACTTCCTCTTTCTCCAAGTTTCTATGGTACTTCTTGTATGTATGTGAGTATGTTTGTATGTTTGTATGTATGTATTTGAGAGAGGGAAAGGGAAAGAGAATCCCAAGCAGATTCCCTGCTGAGCACAGAGCCTAATGTGGGGCTTGATCTGATGACCCTGAAATCACAACCGAAAACGAAATCAAGAGTCAGATGCTTAACTGACTGGGCCACCCAGGCGCCCCTCTATGGTACTTCATTTAACAAAAATTTTTTTTTTTAAAGATTTTATTTATTTATTTGTCTGAGAGAGAGAGAGAGCGAGCGAGCACTGGCAGACGGAGGCAGAGGGAGAAGCAGGCTTCCTGCCGAGCAAGGAGCCCGATGTGGGACTCGATCCCAGGACGCTGGGATCATGACCTGAGCCGAAGGCAGCTGCTTAACCAACTGAGCCACCCAGGAGTCCCTAAAAAATTTTTTTAAAATAAACTTTTATTTCAGGATAGACTTAGATTTACAGAAAAGTTGAGGAGTTAGTACAGAGAGTTCCCACATACCCTTCACCCATTTTACCCTATAATTAATGCCTCACACCAATGTGGTACATTTATCATTAATGAATCAACAGTGCTTTAGAATTTTTATTTTATTTATTTATTTGACAGAGAGAGAGATCACAAGGAGGCAGAAAGGCAGGCAGAGAGAGAGGAGGAAGCAGGCTCGCTGCCGAGCAGAAAGCCCGATGTGGGGCTCAATCCCAGGACCCTGGGATCATGACCTGAGCTGAAGGCAGAGGCTTTAACCCACACAGCCAACCAGGCGTGCCCAGTGCTCTAGGATATTAACTGAAGTCCCTACTTTATTCCAATTTCCTTAGGCTCCTCATAACATACTTCTTCTGCGCCAGGACCCCACATTACATTTAGTCTTCAATCACCTTAAGCTCCTCTTGGCTGTCACACTTTCTCAGACTTGTCTTATTCATGATATCACTGGTTAGATATTTGTAGAATATCTCTCCATTGGAATTTGGCTGGGTTCTACTGGGGCTCGCACTTTGGGGGAGGAAGACCACAGAGGTGAAGCCCGCTGGTCTTCTGTCCTATCCAGGGCACAGGACTTCTCACTGTTGATGGCAACTGGGAACACCTGGCTGAGGTTGTGTCGGCTGGCTGCGCTCTGCGCTCTAGAGTTGCTGCTTCCCCTGGGTTAGGAGGGAAGTCTCTGTGCGCAGCCAGCCCATAAGCAGTGGGGAGTTAGCTCCAGCTCCCTGAGCGGGGAGTCGCCACCCAAGTTATTTGGAATTCTTCTGCAAGGAGATTTTGTTTCTTTTCCTTTACTTACTTATTTCTTCAATCATTTACTTACATGGACTTGTGGGTATTTATTTTATACTCTGGATTATATTCCAACTCTGCATTATGTATTTTGTTGCTCGAATTATGTCTTTTGTTGGAGCTTCAGTCAGTGAGGGGGGCCTCCTCGGTCAGCTCCTGTGTCTCTGACAGATCATGTCAGTGTGCACACAAGCACATTCTCCAAGTGCTCCCCTAACGCCTGGCACTAGAAGGTGCTCCAGGCCCAGGCTGTGTATTTCTGGCCCGGACCCAGAGCCAGCCACTTCTCCGAGCAGCCCACTTAGGACCTTAGAGAAGGTACTTAGAACCAAGACCTGGGTGCTAGGGATGCTCGCTGCTGCTGGGGCGTTGTGGCCTCCAGGCCTTCTGAGCCAACAGCACGGAAATGGAGGCACACAGAATCTGTCTGTGTCCACCCACCTACATCCACCCTTCCCTCTCCCTTTCCCTCTCTGTCTGTCTCTCCTTATATAACGCTATTAAACTCAGCATACTGCTAGCTCTGCCTCTAATCCAGCACCACATGGATCGTGCTAGCTCCCCCCTCCTTTTTTTTTGCCTGGAAGCACCCACTCCAACAGTGGCCCCACTGTCCACCATCCAACTCCTTATCTGTCCGGTCGCGGTGCACATGCCCAGTATTTCCAGAACTGCTAGCCAGTCCCCTATAGGAAAGAATGTCATCCACAGGAGCACAGTGCTCATGGGCACTCCCTTCTGCCTTTAGTCTTATACGTTCTGCTCATTTCCGGGGGCACACACCTCCTTTCTTCACCACTGCCTGCAATCTATCCCAGTGAAGTGCCAGGGAGAGAGAGCCTGTCTGAGTTCCCCGAACACCCAAGAGCTCAGCAGGGAGCAGAGCAGACACTAGGTGAGCATGTTATGCCTGCTGTATGAGTTCTTGAGCCCTCTCTCCCAGGACATGTTAGATTAGGAGGGAAAGGAGAAGACAAAAGACAAAAGGGAACGAGGGGGGACTCAAGGCACCCCTGGCGGAAGTGGCCCGTCAGGCCTTTGGGAGCTGTCTCTCAGGAGCCCTCCAGGGGCAGGTGGGCGGGAGCCACGAAGGAGGCGGAGGCTGGCACACAGGCAGGCAGGCAGGCGGGCTGGAGCATCGGTGGCCTTATATGGAGATTCCCACATCCTAGCTCCTAGCCTTCCACTCTGCCTTAGCTTGGGAGGAAGGGGGTGCTGCTGTCCCATGCAATTGAGCTGCTTTCCCACCTACAGGCCTGCCAGGCAGATCCCAGGTAAACAAGCTGCTGTTTACTGCAGCACCCCAGTAAGGCACTCGGCTGCCAGGAGCTGTGACAGCCCCCAGAGCCCATCTGCAGCAGCTTCCCACTCACCCCTGGTGCTGCGGGGCAGAGCAGGGAGGAGAGGCTCTCTGGGACCACACACTCACCTGAAAGGCTAGAAAGAAGGCAAGCAGTCTTAAAGTGCAAGGACTTTGAGATTAAAGCGATGGTTCTCCACTTCTGCTGAATCATGGAATCACCCGGGAAGATTTTTAAGTAGACGTTCCATATCCAGAGACTCAGATTTAAATTTTCTGGGGGCGTCAGAGTTATTTCAAAAGTCCCCTAGTACTCCTACCGTCCATGCAGAGTGGGGAACAACTGCCCCAAGGGGGGACCCGGATCCGCGTGGTGCCGCGGCAGGCTCGCTCTGCGGCTGGCTGGCTGGCTGGCCAGGGGCGGCCATCCAGCTGGATGAAGTCACTCACACAGCTTTTGGCCAGGCCCAAGAGGACCCGATGAAAGCAAAGACAGAGAGGGGGAGCAGAGACAAAACACAGCTGGGCAGAGCTTGCTGATAGAGGAGGGAGGTGGGGACAGAGGGGGCAGAGACGAAGAGCAGATCCCACCGGAGATGTGATTTTATAAGGTGCTCAGCACCCAGTGCTTGGGACAGTACCCCCCAAAACCCTACCAGCCGCAACGAGGCAAGAAAATGCAACCCTCAGACACCTGGAGGGAATAGGGCGGGCAGGGGAGAATGGCAGTTTCCCCTCCGGTGACCCAGTGAGACCCCTGGGAAAATGGAGGCCATGCCAGGCAGTGATGCCACCTGTGAGGACGTGGGGGGTGGGGAAGGCAACCAGGGCCACAGCATTTCTGTGTGATGATGGGGGCAAAGCCCCGAAGAGCCCTGGCCGTGGGAGGAGGTGCGGTGAAGACGGCAATTTGGGAAGCAGACTCCTGCCTCCACAGCCCCTGCCCTGAGCTCTGGGCCCAGCTCCTTGGCCTCTGCTGGGTGCAAGCGTCGGCGGGAGCCCAGCGCATACAGGGGAGCTCGCTGCCCACATCGGCGATATGCTGAACCGCAGGGCACCCACAAGCAGTACACAGCCCCCCCAACACACACCCCTTCCACCAACCATGCTGCCGAGCCCCTGCAGCAAACAGGCCTGGGGCCACCACAGGGCTCAGCTTAACAAGACCAACTCAAACTGGAAGCTCAGATTTTAAATTGCCCTTTGGGGAGAAGCTCTCACATTTACTTCAAGAATCCAAACGTGCCAGAGAAACACAAGCTTGTCATGTATCAGGAATCACTGGGCCTCCCTGGCTGTCCAGGTTCTGGAAGACCAGGCGAAAAACAGGTATAGGGGTCACAAGAGGCGTCTGGCAGGAGACCCTCAGGGATGACCTGGGCCTGGGGGTTATGCTCCGAGTCTACAGGAATACAGACCAGGCCAGAGCCACGGCCCTCCGTGTCTCCCCTTCCCACCAAGGACACCGGTCTCCAGGCTTCCCGCAAGGCGCCCGGGACAAACTGCTGAGGAACCTGCCAAGCGTCCACCGGCGGCAGCAGTCCCGGACTCAGGGCGCACATGTTGCAGCTGGAGAAGGGAACCGGCCTCAGACCCAGGGCCCAGAAATCCCTCTAAGGACAGACTCTGTGCCCAAATGCCACAGAGTCAGGAGCAACCTGAACAGGGCCCAGTCCCACCAGGGTTCCCCCATCACTGGGAGGAGGGGGGGGCACCTGGAAGAAGCACCCTCTTCTTCCCAGACCCACATGCTTCTCCTCAGTCCACAGAAAAACCCCACCAGCACCAACACCCTCCCTCTTGGGGTAGGGAGCCTGGAGGACATCAAAACCTGACAGCCTTCTGGTTAAACTTCCAAATCGCAGAAGCAGGAGCAAAGAAGTAAGTAAATGTGGGGAAGATGGAACGCCTTCCGAGAGGAGGGGGCTTGACGGCAAGTTTCTCCTCAGCGTATCCTCCGCTTTCAAAGATGGCAACACCGCAGTGAAGGGACTTGGGAGGAGGAGATCCTCTGCGAGCGCCCACTGAAGGCTCGCATTGACAAGGATGTCCTCACCCTGGATGTTCTCTCTGGTCTCTTTCTTACTGACAATTGCCAAGCAATCTCAGAAACCCCCACTTCCTGGGGCTCTGCAGTAACAACAGTCATGTTTTAAGACCCATCTTTAAAATGTGCCATTCCCAACTTGTTCTTCCCAGTCTGAGCAGACTTAACGTACTGCTCAGTTACAGAGGCTTAGCCGCAATTCTTATGCACATGTGGGGCCTTTTTTTTTTTCATGAGGCTCATCAACCCTAATGAACACCCAGCCGCTGAGATATGCTCATGACAGGGGCTGACACGTTTCCCCATGAACAGCTCTCCCCCTGGGTCTGTCCAGTGGGCCTGGCAGAGCCTTCAACTGGTCAGAGGCACTGGGAAACTCGGGTGGCTGAGTCCTGGATCAAAAGCAATCCTGTCGTGGGCCCTGTTCGGGCCCTGTGAGGCGTGTGGGTGGGCCGGGGAATGGCAATCTGGGAGACTGATCTCCAGAAGCATTCCTGGAGGAACAGCCCCATCCCAACTCTCTGGACACCACAGGCTTTCTCACAGCAGGCTCTCCGTGTTTCCCACTGCTGTCTGCCACCATCAAGTCCTCCAGCAGAGGCACTTCTGCAAGCTGACCACAAAGGGCCAAGAGGCAGAAATGCCCAGAAACGACCACAGGCTTGCTGGGAAGGACCCACAGAATGGGAATCAAATTTCCTTTCACTCATCAACCATTCAGTGGACTAGTAACTACTGAGTACCTCTGCTGTGTCAGCAGGGTTGAAGAGACACGACAGCCCAGAACAGCACCCCATAGACACTTACCCTGGAGGAGCTCCCCCAACCCATCTGGAGATGCCACACGTCCTGACTCAGGCGCTGGCTCCACAGGTCTGCTTGTTTTGTGAGAACTCATCCAGCTGTACCTTGTGACAGATATGTAGGCTTTTCTGTATGTATGGTTTACTTCAGTAAAAGGTTTATTACAGACCTCCCTTTGGGGGAAAGATGTCTTATGTCATATACTGTCATTTAAAAAATTGCTAGAACTGTCATTTAAAAAATTAAAGTGTAAAAAAACCAAGACCAAAACCAAAAACAGAAAACCTACAGTGTATTAAAAAGGTCCTGCCCGGGTCACAGAGCATGGCCCCTTCTGGAGAGCTGCATGGTTTCCAGAGGAACAAGGCCTGGCTTGAAAGCATCTCCTCCTTACTGGACTTCAGATGGTCCAAAACAGCCTCTTTTGTGCCAGGGCCTCCAACAGAACTGCCACCGCCAAGCAACCGACCCTCCCCTTCTGCCTCACTGGATGTGACTTGGAGGCAAAATCTGCCAATCCGGCCCTAGAGACGTGTGCTTTCCCATCCCGAGGGCCTCACAAGGCCAGAGCAGTTCTGCCCCAGGAAGAGCAGCACGGGGATGGGGGCTTCCCACACAGTTGTAAGAGCGACGTGCCACAAAAATGTGCCACGGGCAGTGTGACTGGCACCCCGGGGACTCGAGGCATGGCTGGCCCCACCATCGAGGGATGGTGGCAGAGGCCACTGCAGAGCTGGCCCGGAGCCTGCAGGTGAAACGGTCTGAGAGCGCCATCCAGCCCTCGCTCTGCTTCCTCCGACCACAAGGGCAGGCAAACCCACACTGTGGGCAGGAGACAGCGCTCCCCGACCCTGGGGGAAAGTGAGGTCCATCTCAGGTTACGCTGAACAAGATTAGTGTCCACTTGAGGATAAACAACAAAAGTCTATTTCTAGGCTTTTGTGTGAGGCTTACATAACCCTAAAGTAGGGAACCCTGATACAAGAGGAAATACAGGAAAAAAACAAGCACACACGGTGGGCATGTGGGACTGTTCCACAGATGGACTTGAAAGTAACAAGGCCCCTCTCGGCTCCAGCATCTGCCAACCACTCCCCAAACCAGTAAGAACCCCAAGAGAGCAAACCTCTACCGAGACAGAAAACCTTACCAAGTTTCCTAGAACAGACTGTCTCAGGGAAATAACAGAACAGCGGCTTAAGAACAGAGCTGGTGGCCCAGGCCGCTGAGCATCAAGTTCTCTTTTGGGGGACAGACGGAAAGCAAGACTGGACGGGTCGGCCCCGGCTCCGAATGGAGGGGGCGGCTGCCTGGGCCAGCAAGGGCCTGCTCACCGAGCCCTAGGGGGTGACCTTTGGGCAGAGGCTCAGAGAAGACACAGCGGAAAGAAAACAACTGGGCCTCTGTCCCTGTGATGCTCTGCCAGCAGCCAGGGGAGGAAGGTGACAGGGACAAAGAAAGGATGGAGAAGTAGTTCTGCTTTGCGGCTTCCCACCCAGACCTAACTGCAGCCTTGGACTGTACAGCAGGAAGGAAGGACGAAAGACACAGTTGCCCAATGGGCAGAGAACTTGTGCCCATTCTTCATGGCATGTCTCCTCTACCGGGGACATGGAAGCAACTATCAGGAAAGGAAAAATAAGTTCTGGTAATTCACCATCAACTAGCTCACACAGCCAGAGGCTCAGTGCCACAAACCCCATGGACGTCTGGCCCCCGCAGGATCAACCAGGCATACCCCAGCACGTGCACCCAGGAAACCACTGCTAGCATGCCAAGAAATGCTGGGCATGGGTGACAACGGTTTTCACACAGCTGCATAGTACTGTGACCTCAGGCAGGTGACTCAAGCTCTCTAGGCCTTAGTTTTCTCGTCTACAACACGGAGGTAAAAACATTCATAATTCATAAAGGCTGTCACGAGGGTTAGACGAGCTAATGCGTACAGAGCACTTAAGAACAACATAGACCACACAGTATGTGCTTATAAGAATATCTAACAAGTAAAATACACAACCTTCATCATAGTCCTACATGTACTCACAAGAAGACACGTGTAGAGAGGTTAAAAAATTGGCTTGACCATCGCGGAAATGCAAATCAAAACCATAAAGAGATACCACTTCCCCCGACTGGGATGGGTATGATGAGAAGACGGACAACGCGTGGGGAAGGAATGGAGAAATCAGACCCTTCCTACGTTGCTGGTCAGGATGCGAAGCGGCGCATCCTGTGGAAAACGGCCTGGCGGTTCCTCAAACTTACACATGGAGTTGCCCTCTGACCCAACAATTCCAGTCCCAGGTACACCAACCAAGAAAACTGTAACCTCAGCTTTTAAAACTGTACGTGGCTGTTGACAGCAGCATGATTCTTAACAGCCACAAAGCAGAAGCCCAGATGTGCGCCAACAGATGAACGGACACACAAAATGTGGTAGATCCACGACAGAATATTATTCAGCCTTCAATGGGAACGGCTGCCTGGCCCCTGTTGCAACACAGGTGAGCCTTGAAAACCTCCTGCTGAGTGAAAGCAGCAGACACCAAGGGGCATATATCGTAGGATTCCATTTATAGGACATGTCCAGAACAGGCAACTCCAGAGAGCAGAAAGTTGTCCAGAGCGAGGGAGCGTGGGAGGCAAGTGGGGAATGATGGCTATGGGTACAGGGTTTCTCTCTGAACGATGACCCGCTGTTCTAGAATCGGCTGTGCTGATGGTTGCACAACTCTGTCAAATACACTGAACACCACCGAACTGGTTGCTTTCAACGCAGGCATCATATGGTACATGAATTCTATCTCAATAAAACAGTTACCCGAAAGAACTGTTTTTACTTGAAGTTACACAATTAGCAGATTGTTGTGCCAGGGCCTGGAGGTGAAAGTTTCTGCTCACCCAGCCCTCTGTGGCCTCTCACAGGCCTCATTCCTGGGTGTCTGGGCATGCTGGCCTCCACTACGCTGGTATCTCCAAGTATCAGAATTTATGAGAATGCACGCAGCTTGGGCCAAAGAGAAAGTAAAAAAATGTTATGTTTGCCACAGGGAGATTTTGTAACAACCAAACCTGCTATCTTGACCTCAATTTGTGTGTCTAACCTCATTCCTGTTCCTGAGGGTTTCAGAAGACCACTCCCCAGGCTTGGGGTTCTGGACAGGGTCCTCTCTGCAGAAGCATAAGCAGGTTCTCTTCCAGAACAAGGTGGTCTGGAGAAGAGGAGGTGTGAGAACCACGTGTCTATGCACACACTCACACACTCCCCAACTGGCTAAACCCATAATGTCTAGGATGTAGACTGCAGGGGCAAAAAGGAGTTTGCACCTTATCCTTCCCTCACACAGACTGTGTGATCCCGAGGCTCTCCCTGGCAGGCCAGTGTGTTTGCTGCTCTCCAAGGATCTGAAAGCTCCTACCTCTTTGAAGGGCCGGTTGTGCTCCCACATACACCTCTCTCCAGGTCCAAGTCACACCCTGCCCCTGGTGGGAACCCCACCAGCTGCCTCCAGCTCTCCTCCCTCCCCACCCCTCACCTGGTGGTACTTGCGTGCAGGCACAGTATTGCCCTCCTTAGGTGTCCATGTGTCCACCCCCCAGCAAGGTCTAGAGCTCCCTTGTCAGAAGGAAGGCCTTGTCCAATTTCCTAGCTCCCCAGCAGAAACATAGTAGATGCTTAGAGATCACCAAATGAATGAACAAGTGAGGAAACAGCAAGGTGCCTCCTTTCTGTCAGAAAAGTTAAAGTCCTGAGTGTCCAGCTCACGGGTCTAATTACAGGGTGCTGGTCAAGGCCATCATGGAAAAATAAGGTACCAAATGGAATGGCTGAGAGGGGCACTTTCTAGTTCTTTCTGTTCAGGGAGCTAGGTCTACTTGCCCATAGGCATCAGCTGACATTTATTTCTGTTTCTTCAACCTTCCAGAAGGTTGGCACAAGAAGTGGCAGGTCCCTGTCTCCACGACGAAGCAGGCACCCCAGCATGCCCCAGCAAGGAAGCTGTGCTTGGGTCACAGAATTCTTTTCAAATTTACTCTTCACAAAAACTATACAAGGTAGGTAGGACCTCAGCATCAGTGTGAAGAGGCGGCGGGTCAGACTCCCTGCAGAGCTGAGAGAGCTGTACAAGTTAGGAAGGAGTCGAAGTAGGCGTGGGGCCCTGGTCTTGCTTCAGAACTCTGCGCCCACACAGCGCCGGCCAGCCAATAAGGCTGTCTGGTGAGCAATCAGGACAGGTCACACATGGCCAGAAGTGTCCAGAGGGCTGCCATCACGCTGCCAGTGAAGTCCTCCTTGCCCTAAACGGTCCTCCCAACCCCACAGGTCCAGTATCCCTCCCCAGCACCGCACAAGCTGGACACACCTCCCCTGTGAAGCTAATTAAATGCCTTGAGTTAATTTTAGTCCCAGGATTTCTAAATTTGGGGTGAGTTGAGATGCCGGGGTCACTGACTAGATGACCTCAATTGTCTCTGAAATGTCGGCCCTCAACTGCAGATGGCGTTGCGGGCAGCAGGATGAGACCCCTCCCTCAGGTTGTGAATGTACTCTACACGTTAGCCCCTTAGCTGCTAAAGTCATAAAATGTTCCCTCTGTTTGGGGAAAAGTTAAATGATGATTGTTACCAAGACAACACCCTACCTCATGTTCTATGAGATGTCCTGTTGCTAAAAAGGAACAAAGAAGCTTTACTCAAAGATTTGATTATTCCAGCTTAAAATAAAACGAGGGCATCAGAAGTCAGGGAAATCATGTGCAAAGGGCCATTGTCTGAGGCAGGATGTACGGACAGCATATTTGAAACCAATCTGTTTTCCTGCAGGGAATTATGCTTCCATCATTTTCAATACTCTTTTTCACTCCCGTGATGTCCTGATACAGCAGATAAGAGTGGGAGACGCTCGTTCACCATGAGGGACCCTATCAGGAAGGAACCAGCATCAATGCTGACAGCCTACTGGAAATTGCTTAAGAGAAAACAGGGGCCATGGGAGGGACAGGGTTTTCACAGTGAGAGCCTCTGTCTCCAGCAAAAACAGATTTGCTCTGGTCGGGGCATGAACTTCAACTTTTTCCATGTAAAGAGAGAAGGCCAGACAGAAGGATCAAAGCACAAGGTGAGCAGGTTAAGTTCCACAAGGCCTCCAATCAGGCAGCTTACTAAAAATAGAAGCTACTGCTTCCAGAACAGCCCAGGCGGCTGGATCCCAGGGAAGCCACTGCTGTCCTGGGGTCAGACAAACGGACACCCCGAGCTTCCCCCTAGCACTGTGGACAGTGAACACAGGGCTCCAGAGCCGGCAGGGCTGAGGACAGGGTAGGTTAGGGACGGTGACCGGTTCCTCTGTACAGGAAGCTGATAGGACAAGCAAGGCCTCCGTAGCTCTATACTTTACCAATACGTCTTTACTCTAGACTTTCACCAGAGCATATCTGACCCAAGGCAGGAAGTAACTTAGTCCGCGGCTGCGTGGAGTCACCAAGCCTTTGATGCCCGGTCCAATATACGCTTTACCACCTCACCCTGCCTAGAGGGAGACAAGACCTCAGGGGGCAGAGGGGACAGAATGCACATCTATGGGTAGGCAGAGGAGAGAAACTCGCAGGAAGGACTCAATAGGACAGACTGCACCTAGAGTCAGGCACACGTGGGTTTTCCAACCCGTGGGCATCTGTGTACACGATACGGACACACGCCGCTTCAAGTGCGTGAGTTCCACACGTACTCTGAACTCCAGGGGCACATGGCAGACAGAGTGGCTACAGAAGGAATAAATAAATGAGGTCAAGCCACAGAACCGCATGGGGTTCGGCTGGATAAAGGCAGGAAGAAGAGGAGCAGCCAATTGTTTTTCCAGAGGTAAACCCACAAACAAAGGGTGTGGGACATCTGCCTTTCTGCTGCCCAGCAGGCTCCAAGGAACCGGAGAGAAGCTCGGGAGGGTGGTGGTGCCGGCAGCGGACGCCGCCTCGCCACAGAGGGTGTGCGCGCTCGGCACAACTGCCACTCGACATTCATCTCGTTGACTCCTCAACGCTCTAGGCTGGGGGCTGTCACCAGGGCACAAGGTAACTCCAAAAAAAATAGGAAATAATATGCATCAAGTCCTCACTGCTGTCACTGCTCTTCTCAAAATGTTTTTGAAGTTTTGGTTCTTTTTCTAAAAGAACATGGAAAAAATATGTATCTAAAAACCTGGGCATAATATTACCAAAGTGTTAAACTCAGCTTTATAAGCAGCTGGCAGGCTCTGCTGGGTCTGAGAGCAGGAAGGGCCTGCGTTCAGGGGGAAGCACGCCTGTGACGACTAGAACAGGACATGGCCGCCGACCTCCCTTCCCTCCCCTTAGCACCGGAGATGAATTCCCTGGGCAGCAGGAGTGGGGCAGGGAAGACAAGGAAATGCAGCTCCCCCGAGTTCTTGTTTAATGTCCACAAGCCCAAGAAGCTGTTATTATTCTCCCCATTGCACAGATGAGAAAATCTTGATTTAGCAAGGCTGCAAAAAGTGTTCGGTCAGCTAGCAGGCGGTAGAGCTGGAACTGAAACCCACACACATCAAACCCTATTATTTTCTGGCAAACTGCTGGAGGACGGATTAACTCAATTTAGTTTTGTTTGAATGGGTTCCACAGGGGGTGAAAAAGCCCTGCTTGAAACAACCAGTGAGCCTAGACCGCGCGGGCTGGCAGTGTTGTCTTCCCCTGTATGTTGTACACGCCAGGCTCCCCCCCAGGCCAGACTTTCCCGGGGCGTTCAGGAGGGCCAGCAACCTGTACCTCCAATCAGAGTCCCTTTGGGATGGAGAGCTCTACGCTTTAGGTTTACTTTTCAGCACCTAAACCTGTGTCCATCTGACCCTCTGCCCAGGATGGCTACGGTGCCGGGGGGCAGAGCCCAGCAGGCATAGCTGAAGGGCTTCTGCACCAGCCCGGAGGGCCGGAATGTCTGCGTCTGCCCCACGCCCCCTCTAAATTCCAAGGCTGAAACCCAACTGCCCAGCAGGATGTTATTAGGAGGTGGAGCCTTTGGGAAGTGATTAGGATTAGATGAGGTCATGAGGGTGGAGCCCTTAGGAATGGGATTAGTGGCTTCTAAGAGTCACAAGAGAGCCCGTGTCCTCTCTCTGCTCTCCGCCATGTGAGGACACGACCAGAAGTCAGCTGTCTGCAGCCTGGCAGAGGCCCTCAGCAGAACCTGCTCACGCTGGCTCCCCGTCTCAGACTTCCAGCCCCGGAACTGCGAGAAATCAAGTGCACTGTTTTCGGAGCCGTCCAGTGTGTAGCACTTGTTACAACAGCCTGAACAGACTACGCCAGGCTCCCAGGGTCAGCCCCCGGCCCTGCACCCCTGAGGAGGGGTGCCCCCCACCACAGAAGGATGGGCCCCGCCCCCCTCTGCTGCCTGCCCTGTGTGACAAGCTGAGGCAGCGAGGTGATGCCTGGAAGGATCTCTCCTCTGGGAATAGCTCTAAGCAAGGAAACCAAAAAGGGCCTCTCGTCATTTAAACCCCGAAATGTTCACAGCGGATGATTTTTCTGGACATTCGGTTTATCTTTTCATCTTTGTGCTTTCCTGTTTTTACAAACTTCGCTCAATCAACATGTTAATTTTATAACTGGGAAAAACAGTTGTAACAGTACACAGTTTTCGTGGCATTTGCTCTCTTGCATCTGACCAACCCCTCCTGTTTCAAGATGCGAATACCGTCTTCGTGTAATCTTTTTATTGTGGACCTTATAGCCATAGATCTGCTTCCCTTTAAGACATCTGAATGGGAAAATTCAATTATTAAAAAAAGTAAATGACATTAGGATATGGCCACCTGTGAGTGTGCCTAGGTGTGAGTCGGTTACACTCTGGAGTTCCGTGATGGAACCAGTGAGGGAGCAGTACTGGGTGGCCCAGTTCTTCCACAACTGGGCAAGAGCTTAGAATGAAGCGGCCTGGCGAGGAAGAGCTGAGGAAGAGGGAGGAGGGCTGAGAAGCAAATGGCTTTCAGCTGGCTCCCCGTTTACAAGGCTTGTGCCTTTGACATGGCTATTTTTGGGTCTGAGTGGGGGGAAAAAGACATTCTTCCCACAACCGCCTCACTTGGCAGCTCCTCTGCCCTGGTTCCCCCTCCCTGCTCCTTCCCCCTCCACAGCCCCTCCAGGATGAAGGAAGCAGACCCTTGAGTATTCCTCTGCCCCTAGCCACCCTCTTACCCCCTGCCCCATGCTCTTAGCGTTTCTGTAGGCCTCACCCACTTGCTTGTCTCTTCATACAGAGCTGGGAAAATGTGGAAATAAATAAAGCCTCAATTAGGCAGGCATCCAAGGTTTGGGGGGTGGGGCGGGGGAGGGGTCTGAGGCTCTGTCCCAATCCAGGAATGCCTGAGAAAGCTCCGGGAGCCTCAGGCAGCCTGTGAGGTTGGAGGCTTCCCACAGACTCCTTTTGGGTCTGTGCTGACCAGGCGGGGCCAGGGGCCTGGGAGCCCGGCTTCATTCCCACACCGAGACTCACTTCTTACTGCCCGCCTACCGCAGGAGGGCCTGGCCTCCTTCTGCCACCCCACACACAGAAGGCAGAGAGGGGTCCTCACTCAGGTCCCCTTCTCTCATCCTCCTTGATTCCCTTCACCGAGCAGAAGGCAAGACCCTCCGAATGTGGACCTGGACCCAAGCACGGTGGCAGCTCTCCAGACCAAACAAAGGCAGTTTTCCCCTTTTAACTGTGGAAACAGCGTTTCTTATTTATTCCATTCTGAGCCTGGAAAGAGCAATGAGAGGGAGATCTTATTTCTTCCCTCAAGTTGAGGGATGGGGAGAGAAAGGAGGAGATTCTGTAGGGCGGAGACTGGGCGGGCAGAGTCTCACAGATATTTTTAGAGACATGGGAATTAAGCAAGCCCTTTCTGGGGCGGGAAACAATTTTGTTCTGATCCCAGTTCTGAAAGGCAAATGGGTAGTGGAGAGGAAGGGGCCTGGAAGAGGCAGAGCGTGGCAGGGGCAACATCTGACTCCAGGGAAAAGGAGAAATCGGCAGGGCTAAGACCCCTGGAAGCCACTTCACACTCTGTGCTACTGCCTAGCCGGTTTCGGCATTTCTAACAGCTGGGCCACTGTGGCCACTTCACACCAGTCCTGGTAGCACCGAGGGAGAGTCGGGGGTGCCGGGCCCCAAGCAGGGCCACCCCTCACCTGCCTGCTCCCAGCCCCCTAGCTCTCAGAAGTACGGGGCAGGGGTAGGGGGACGGGCATGTTGAGAGGTCAGTCCCCAGCTCCCTTTGCTATTAGTTCTGGTTTGACAGTGGAAGAATAAAATGGGATCTAGAATAAGATTTTTCAGTGATCTGCAGGCTTCTAGTGAATCAGGCTAACTCAGAACTAAGACCACAAAATTGGTCTTAACTGTGGGGTGCCTCACTCAGAAAGCATCACCCTGCAACTTCTGGAACAGCCACACAAAATCTGGATGTAAGACACGTTGAAAAGAGAAATGAGAAGGTGAGCAACGAGGACACCCGCCTGGTGCTGAGGAAATCCAGGCTTTCTGGAGTGTGATCCAGCCTATTCCTCTGGGAATGTTTCCTGAAGCATCATATTAAATAAAGAAAAGGAAAAAACTCTGAAAACAACCTAAATGTCCAAAAGTATAGAATGAAGCCAATACAGCCAGCTGATGGGACAGTATGTATTAAAGACCTTGCTTCATATAAAACTACACCAAGAAGATACACAAACCATGATATTAACAGATTTTTATCTCTGGGTAATAAGATTTAATGGGCAATTTGTTTTTTGCATGCCTTTTTGTGTTTCCCACATTTCTCACCATGAACACATTTTGTTTCTGGCAGGGGCAGAGGGTCGGGGGGACGTCATTGGGTTTTTTAAGCCCCATCTCCTACCACTGTCTGTGTGCTTTGACCAATCCTGCCTTCTGTACTGATCACTCCCTCTCCCTAGAGGCACCCTCCCACCTCCACCTCCAGGTTATTCCCAAAGTGTTCTTTTCCAAGGAGTCCCAGAGCTCATTAGACTGGCTCCCGTGCCTGGCCAGGATGTGCCCATCTCTTTTGCCCTGATGCTCCCCATGAGGGCCGATGCTTCTCTTTTCCTGACCAGTGACTATGCGACCCTGGAGGGCAGGCCTTCTTCACCTTTATTTTCACAACTCCCAGCCTGTCCATGGCATGCAACAAAGAAGCAATAAGTCAATGAATGAATTCAACCTCTCTCCTGGTTTCCAAAGGTCCCAGGGAGAGAGTCACTGGGAAAACATTTGGTGTAGGAAAATTCAACAATGCTATGTGATCTTGGGGTAAGGATGGGCCCGAGCCCCAGGTCTCCCTGATGGCATTTCTCAAGGCAGGCAGAGTATCAGTTGCAGAACCTGCCTCCTCTGTGACAAGGGTCTTATTGTTGGTGTAAGTAGGTGACGGTCCTGATCAGTAAAGGGCCTTATTCAGCAGAGGGAGATTAGATAAACGTCTCCCTTCAACTCCTCTGTAATAGCAATCATCATTAACCCTTGGCTTTCCAACCAAAAGAATCTGGAATTTCAACTATTTATGAAAGTATTTCTTCCTTATACAAGGTATTGCGGCAAATCACAGACAGGACATTCAATCCAGGGGGCAAAGGCACATACACTACACCCCCTGGCAGGCATGTGTGCATCTGCTCTCAAACACAAGCACAGAACCCCCCCACCACCCGCCCAGTACACAGAAACAGCCATACAGACCCAGGGCAACGATATGACCCACACAGGACAAAACAAGGACAGAGAACACCAGGGAACAGTAGCACAGAAAGAGAGGGGTGTGGAAGGCAGGAATGACTTGCCAACAGGGGAAACCAGCACACGCCCTCGGTCTTCCTGAAATGCATGAGGGGGGCCTCCAGTTAAACACGGCCAACTGAACACACCAGTGTGTTCAAGGTCCTGCTAAAACCCTAATAAAAATGACCACAAAGGAATCTGTAAAAGGTATAACTCTCAAGGACGAAACACTAGAGAAGAGACAGCAGCAGATGTGGGCTATCATTTAAACACTGGAACATAGGAAGTGGCTGTGTACACGGAGAGTGACTGGGTCCAGCAGAGGAAGCTTCTGGCCCACACTGCCCTTAACACCAGCAAGTTCAGGGCCTGGAGGCCCCAGGCATCTGTGACCAAGGAGCTGAGGCTGAGAAGAGGACTGGTCAGTGCCTGTGCAAGAAGTGGCCAGGCCAGGGGCCAGCTCCCACCAGCAGTAACCAGAGGGTACTCTCTGGAAGGGCTCTGGACCCTGTAGCAGGCACCACTGTGGGGAAGAAAAGGGTGTGAAAGTCCTTCTGCAGCCCACAGGTCTCCCTACACTGGAGATGAGGACTGTACCTGGGGAATCTGACAAGGCCAAGAGAAAGACCTTCTAAAGCTGGCATCGACTGAGATGAGAGAATTTATATGTGGGGACATTTGAGGACCTCCCTGAAGTCGTCAGTTTCCTGCCTGACTGTCCCTATAGGGCGAAGCCAGCCAGTCCCCCCACATACATTCACACAGGCACGTGCTTATTCTTAAATACAAATGTACAGCCAGGGGTGACTACTCATTTGAGAGTGTCCAAGACCAAAACAGGGGCAGAAAGGGAACTAAGAAGAAAGGGAGTCAGACCATATACAGAACGGCACTTCAAAATAAGTTATAAAAGAAAGCACTGCATCCATGCAACATGAATAAGGTGCTATAAAAAGGCACAGAGAACAAAAAACGAGCCCTAAGAAACCAAAAATATGATAGCTGGCACAAGAATCAGAATGAAAATAAGAAAATGGGATAGCTGGACTAAGAAATAAAAGGGTGTAAGGCAAGGTTAATGCAATCTCAGGGCATGATGAACCAACACAAGAAAACAGCAAGACCGGAGACTCTGTCCAAAAGAACCAACAGCCACATGTTAGAAGTTCTAGAGGCAAAGATCAAGGAAAATGAAACAAAGGAATTCGCCAGGAAAAAAAAAATACAAAACAACTTTCTGGACCAGAGAGACAGAACTTTCTGTGTTGAAAGGTACACAGGCTTCTAGCTCAATGAAAGAGAAAAGATCCACACCAAGGTATATCTTCATGAAATTTTAGAACTCAAGAGATAATAAGAAACTCCTCGAGGTTTTCAGGGAGAAAATTCTTCTGTTTACAAAAGATCAGGAATCCGATCCTTTGTACACGAGCTGCTGGAAGTCACAGACGAAGAACAGCGCCTTCAAAATTCCAAGGGAAGATTACTTCCCGCCTAACAGCCTATGGCCAGGCCAGCTACCAATCAACAATGTGGGTCTCCAAACTCAAAAGGCTTCACCAAAACAGAGAATTAAACAAAAGAGATGGAACTAAGAAACTCAGGAGGAGGAGAAGGGAATTCCCAGGATGATGGAAACGAGTCGCTGGTCAAGAGCTACGTAGTAGGCCTGGAGAAGAGCCAGTCCAAATTGGAACAAGAGGACAGCCAGCTCCATGTGGGATGCTACCAGGGAAGAAAGAGAAAAAGAAAAGAACCATTGCATCAGGTACTTGCCCACATCAAGAGGAACTTTACAGTTCTGTCAGAATGTTTAGGGTTCAACCAAGGTTATATAGACAATGAAATGAAGCGGGGAGAAGGCAATTATTAACTGCAAGAGAACCCAAATGTAAGAAAATAATCATAGTTTACCACATGGCTTGAGTGTGCATGCTTTTCACACTCCGTCATATTTTACACACTGCTAACGCAACCCTAATATTTAATTTAATGTAACTCTGCGGTAGGACGGAGGAAGGATGAGAGAAGACAGGAGAGTGTACATGTGCCCGCACACACGTATGTACGTGTGTGTGTGTGTGTGTGTGTGTGTGTGTGTGTGGCAAAGCCATGCAGGTCAGACAACTAAATCCTATCTTATGGCGTACACAGGTAATAGATAATACCTTAAAGAACTCAAGAAATAGCAGTATAAACATGTTACAAACAGAGAGGGAAGCACTAGAATTCTCTAGCTCTAGGAATGAGAAACAGCCTCTTCTTCAAACAGGCTCAAGGGTAAGGAGGAATGGAACAGAGCAGTGCGCTCCTGAATTCTGGTTATGTATTTGACTTTTTAAACTATGTACTTATATTATTTTGAAAAAAAAAATTAAAGGTCCCATGATGCCTTCAAAACTCCCGCCTGGCCCATTTCCAGCTTCCAGGTCTATCAGAGAACACAGTAAGGTCTCAAGGTAAATACCAAACTATAGGAAATGGAGCCTCCGATACACGGCCTTATTCTCATACCCAAGAGAAGACGACTTCCGAGGGTCTGGGAGACTGACCCCCAGGGCCCTCAGCTCACACAGTCAGCTTGGCTGCAGCTTCTCTTTAGGGTGCGTTCATGTATTATTTTGTCATTGGGCAAGGCCATCGGAAAGAAAAGACCACTCCTCCTAAGTTGAAGACCTCAAATAGGGCATCCACTGGCGCGGAGCCCATGTGCTGCCCACAGGAGTTACGGAAAGGTCATTTCTCAGGCTGTTAACAGTTTCAATGCTTGATTTGGGGTTTCATATAAAGTTTAAGCCAAATACCTGGTTATGTTCTAGGCTAATGCTTTTTTCCCAGATGGGAAAAGGCTAACAATATACGGGGGAAAACAGCATGGCCAAAGTCGGTACCAAGCTATCAGAAGTTCACATATGCTGTTATGTTAAAAAACTAAAGTTCAATACAGAAGACCTCTCCCCTCTTCCATCCGTCAAATCACTGCACCGGCCACCCTTACAGCGTCCCTTCCGAACAAACACCTGTGACCTCTGCGGTGGTGAGTGAATGGACGAGTGAGCAAATGGAAGAGATACATGCTTCCACGTCCACTCCTTTCCACAGATGATTGGGCCTTCCTGTCCCTCTGGGCAGTCGTAGCAGCCGCCACCACACCCTCCCCGCGACTGGCCTGGAGGGCACTGCTCCCCTTGCCTCCGCAGAGGCCCACAGCAGTAGGACGAGGGGTTCCATCCGAAGAGGACCTCCTGACGTCCATCAGCACCACCTACGTGAGCTTTTGTCTTTCCCTACAGGGCCTATGTAGAAAGAAAGATAAAAACGGCTGAGTGGCCCTATGAGGAAATGCTCACTCCTCTTTTCCTACCTCGGAAAGGCAGGACTTGAGTTCATTTCAGCCACAGAAAGGCAGTTAGGAAGCTGGGCACAGTGATCTGATCCAGTGGGCCAAGGCAAGCAAACGAAGAAAAAGACAGGAACACGTGGGGAACCTTTGAGAATTCCCACCAGTCACGTTCTGGCCCCTCCATCCCCAAGTCTCTGGCAAGCACAGAGAGAAGACACGGGGTTAGAAACATGCTCCTTTCTAAAGCCAGTACTGGAGGCCAAGCTGCAGTTCGTGTCAAGCAGGTGACAGCTGTTACGTATCTGACGTGGATTCTTAGCACTTACGCTTTTCCTGATCATGTACCATGAGCTTTCCACATGACTGTAACAAGCCTCAGCATATGAAGCAGAGGAAGTCGAGTCTGGCTACACAGACAACACAGGTTTAGCTGGAAACGGTGTCTGTGCACGTGTGCCACACCTTGCACTGTAACACCGCCTACCCTCAGAAGAGGGACAGAGGATGCCTTGGAGGACATTTTGGGAGAAAGCAGTGAGATATTATTATGGGCAACCTGAGAGAGTGTGAGAGAGCGAGGGAGGGAGACCAAGAGAGAGCAAGAGAGGCGTACACCAGGCGGGAGCGGGAGAGATGTTCGTGTTATTCTGGCTAAGGGCTGTGTTTGGAAGGCCAGCCTGGCCGTCGTCTCCCAGCACAGGCTACCTGACGCCCCTGAACGACAATCAAACTTCATTTACAATGATACTCTGATTGTACTTGGCTCTCCCCAGTGTCAGTGTTGATGTAGAAACCAGGCCCAGGCATACTTGGGCTGGGGCTGACTATTTTCCTAACCTTTCCTCACTGGAGCATGGATTGTGTTCTCTCCTCTGTCTTGGAATGGAGGTCTCTGAAATAGAAGAAACCTGGTGTGTTCTCTCACACAAGCTGCCACTCTTCTATGCAAAGCCCAGGTCCATCACACCGCCAGCCTCTCGGTGCCCCAGCCTCATATCCTCAGCTTCCCAAAGGTGGAAGTCTCAGGGGCTGCCGCCTTCCGAGGCCAGGTGGGCAGGGGGAAGGACTGTGAGCACCGTGGCGCAGTGAAGAAGGCCCTGGACGAGGTCGGCTATCCAGCATGCTGCTGTGCCAAACACCTGCCTGACCCTGGAAGAGGCAGTTCAATTCCTGCCACAATCACTGGGCACTTCCACAGACACGAGGCTCTGCTGGTACAGAAAATAAGGAAGCGTGTCTGTTTCTCGGTAGCTCACAGCTCATTAAGGACACGGCCCCGCTCCCACACAATCCCAACTCCAGGCAGTGAGTACCACTGCATGGAGGCAGAGATGTGTCCCTGAAATCTCCTGGTGGGTGACCGCAGAGACCCCTTCTCCCCTCTGGCTTTCATTCTCCTCTGTCAGAGGTGAGCGCTAAACTCCAGGACATCTCCAAGGACCCTCCCAACACCACACTACATCCACATTCCCCTGGTCCCTTCAGATGCAGCCATGGTGGCCCTGTGCCTCTCTGGGACCAGAATATGTGGCCATGCGGTTAGGTCTCCTGAGAACACACTAGAATAGAAGTCAGGGCCAGGCACGCCCTCCACACCCAGGCCTAAGTAAACCTCACCCCACCCCAGTGGATTCTCCAGACATTAGCTGCCTTAGGGGAACGAGGAAAAGAGGTGGCCTAGCCCTTCACAGCCCCTGTGACTTCCCTGCGCCAGCTGGGTACATGGGAGCACTGGGTGCCAACAGGTGTTAGCAATCCAACAGCTTTAGCACCAGTCACACTACAAAGGTGTAAAGCTTCTGCTATCATTTATCCTGCCATACCAGAACTCTGCAAACATTAACCAGACAAAGCTCTGGAATCCCAGAGTCGGTAAGGGTGCCTGGGCCTCAGCTCAGTTATGGGAACTGAGCCAGAGCAGCTCCTCGACCAGGTCTTTGACCCATGACTGGATACAAGCAGCCCAGCTCTGCCGGGGGAAAAGCTGACCCTTGGGCAAGTTACTGCTCTCTCCACGGACCATGTTAAGGATTCAGTGTGAACCCAGTGAGAACAGCTAGCACTGAGGTACGTGACTTTTCACCTCTGCATTTATCACAGAGGCTACCTGGCTCCAAAACAAAACAAAAAAAATGTACATGGCTACCTGAAGGCAGTGAGCCTCAGGCTCCTGCCCCAGTGACAGCCACCACGGCCTTGGATCGGCAGCCTGGTGCCACTGGTAAGCACCTGCACATGCTGATTTCCATCGGGGATCTGGGCACTGCTGAGCATGGTCAGGCCACCATATCCTCACTGACTGAGGAGGAAACAGGTTACAACCCTCACCAGCAGGTTCAAGGGAACAAAAGTGAATCATTCATATTAGACTTTGAAGGGCAGCCCATCCATCTCCCTCCCATCCAAAGGTAGAGAAGTCCAAAAGGAAGGTTACCTGACAAGAGACAAAGAGCGGGTGAAGTAGAAGCTGGGCTGGCATCCCAGCCTTGGAATCATGTTCAAGACCCTTCTCGCCTAAGAGCAAGGGGCTCCCATGTGGCTGGAAGCAGATCACGAGTGGGACTGTACAAAGTCCTTCAAAGCCTCCACGCCTTTGGGGAGTACTGGTCCTCCTCCACCTGCACCTTCCCGCACCGTAGTGTCCCACGAGCCTGGCAAGCAACCCCACACTCACTGGATGTAAACAAAACCAGGCTCGCCCACAGGAAGACAGACTCCTCTAGGACACAGTGGAGATTCGTCCCTCCCTTGCCCCTCCCCGCAGGCTGGCCTGATGAAAAGGACAGCCGGCCGTGCTGTCTGCAGCCCCTTCCACTTTTTTTTTTTAAACGATTTTATTTATTTATTTATTTATTTATTTATTTATTTGACAGATAGAGATCACAAGTATGCAGAGAGGCAAGCAGAGACAGAGAGGAGGAAGCAGGCTCCCTGCTGAGCAGAGAGCCCGATGTGGGGCTCGATCCTAGGACCCTGAGATCATGACCGGAGCCGAAGGCAGAGGCTTAACCCACTGAGCCACTCAGGCGCCCCAACCCCTTCCACTTTGAGGAGCTCATCTCAAGGAGGTGACTTGAGTCAGAGCAACTGTGAGAGCTTGGCAATGCCAGTCTCTATGCTGCCATGACCTGGGCAAAACCACTTCTTTATCAGCCTGCCCTGGATAAGGGCTGGTCCTTTGGGGCCCTTCCCTACACGGCCATTCCATGACTGACTCACTCTGAAAACACAGACATGCGACACTAGGTGGGGTCCGTGCCACCAGCGACAATCTCTACTGGCCCCATCTTTTTGCTTCCCTCCTCCATGTCCCGCCTTTCTCTTCTTCCATTCCCAGTGCCTCTGTGTCAAAACCACTGCTCACACTGCCCCACACCAGAGCTGGGGAGAGAATGCGCAGGAAAACAATGTGAAGGGGGAGGCAGCCACAGCCCTAGTCACTTGGAAGTCCAACTTCTGCCAAGAAGGTGGGCAGCCCTCCCCACCATCTCCCAGACTGGGCTGGGCAATGACACTCAGCCGTGCAGACCTGGCCCAGCTCATTTCTTCTGTGAAACCTTCTAGGTAGACTCAGCTCATCCTCCTCTGTTTCCAGAACACTTTGCCTCAGCTCCCTTTATCATACCCTCTGTGTGGGCTAAATGATGGCCCCCAAAGATATCCATGTCCCAATCTCCGGACCCTGTGCCTGTGACCTCAGAGGGCAAAAGGGACCCTGCAGGTGTGATTAAGGCAAGGGTCTTGAGATGGGAGAGGAATCACTTATCTGGTGACTTATCAAAGTCATCACAAGTGTCGTAGAAGAAAGAGGCAGGAGAGGTGACAACCAAAGCAAGGGTAGCAGTGACGTGAGGAAGGGGTCACAAGCCAAGGAGTGGGGGCAGCCCCCAGAATCTGCACAAGCAAGGACACGGGTTCTCCTCTGGAACCCCCAGAAGGAACCAGCTCTGCCCAAAGTGACAGACTCTGGACTCCAGGCAGACCTCCAGGACAGTCAGAGAACACATCTGTGTCATTTTCAGCCACCAGGTTAGTGGTGATTGGCTGGCAGCCGCAGGCAACCAGTAACGCTGACCATGTCGGGCATTACTATCAGTGCCCTCTCCCCAGAATGAAGCCGCCTCGGAGTTCACTTCTGACTACTCCAGGCAGCCAACAGATGCTTGTGAGCGAGTGACTCTTCGACACGCATGCACATGGCCTGAACCAGACCTTGTAAAGGAACCCCCTGCCTTAACAACCCCCACCTGCCTACCATCGTTCCTGCCATTTTACCACTGGAATCACCCCCTGGCTTCAAAGTTCTCTCACCGTAAAGAACATGCCCTGCCCTTCCCTGCAAAGAAAAGATGCTTCTGAAAAAATGTTTTGTGGAGAGAAGGGAGATTAAGCCACAAACGTATTAAGCTGCCTTCCCACAATAAACACCTTAAGTGGCTTGGCTTATCAGATGGCTAGCGCTGCCCACTTCCCGGGAAGTCCAAAGCAACAGACTCAGGCAGGGAGAGTGCGTGCAGCGGGCACCTGTGCAGTGGGCTCCTGGGGGGGTGCTGGTGTGAGGGCCCAGGAGGTCAGGGTGCAGGGACTGTACCCCTGGAGGATTCCGTGGCCTGGCTGTGTGCTACCCAGCCCCGCCTGCGCATGTGTGATTGCGCATTGCATGTACACATGTAAACATACTAATACCACTTGCTTGGCTTTGTTTTTTCAACCCCAAATGTTTTCTGTTGCTAACTCCCATAAAATGACTCTTTTCCGACAGTTCTTTCTCTGCTGCTACTTAATTAGTTTCCTAACCAATTACTGCAAGCTGTTCACTTTCCTAATACCCAAAGTCATTTCTGTCTCTGCAGGAGGGAGTCGCCCAGCCTACTATCAAAGACTCCCCCGGCAGACCGGCTGCAGCTGCTACAGAGAAGTCCACCCCCAGCCCTGAGGATCTCCAAAACGGGTGCCCATCACAGCCCATCCTAGGCTTCGATCCCAGTGCAGAGCGAGGGCCGCAGAAATCCCTCCACCAACTCAGCAGAACAGCTGCTCCAACCGCCCCCATCACCTCCTCCTGCCACTACAGAGCCGTGTAGTCGCAAAGGGCTGGGCAGATGGCACCCAAGTGGACAAGAGGACATAAAACCGCCCTCAGCCTCCTCTGTTAGCCTCCTCCTCCTCACGGCCTCCACAAGCCTCCCCACTCAGTACCTGCAGGCACACCGGGGGAGGCAGACGTAGAACGTGGGTACCTCACTACGGCTCACGGATGCTGGATACAGGCAGGCAGCTGATGACTACTTTGCCATCCCTGACTCACCGTTTATGTAACTGGGAAGGAAGGTAAGCACACCAGACAGTCCCAGTGAGATGGAAAGGCACTCACTGGGCAACACGAGGTGGCCAATTTCTCAGCTGAGTGAAAGGCAAAGAACTTGGGTTCTCAGTGGGAGGTCTTCTTAAAATGTTTACAGCAAAGAGTCAAGCACCAGAGCTAAGGGGACAATAGACCCACTCACCACCCAGTCAGCGTCGCTCCCACCTGGGTATGTTACTTAATGTCCCGTGTGTGCAGGCAAATAGCAGCCTCGGTCCTGAGCTGCTCGCTGTCCTGCAGAGGGAGACCCACATAGCCTAAGTGTCCTAGGAGAAGGGACAGAGGAAGGGGCGGCGCAGCTGACCTGGGCCCACGTGGGCACAGCACCAGTATCTTTTCTTGGTTCTTGTGAAGGATTCAGGGTTACCTGCAGAAACATCCTACCACACCTGGCAAGTATTTATTTGTTCCCGTCTACCTCACCCCCTCTCCCCACCGATCCCTGCAGGTCCTCTGATTCCTTCCTCTACAGGGCTCAGATTCTAACTCTGGAGGCATGAAACATTCCCACCAACCCCTTCTCAGGCCCCTATACATAAAACAGCCCTTCCTTCCCCACCTATTCCACTCCCTGAAGGGCAGCCCACAGACTGCAGATCAGGACCTGGCAATCGGAGAACCTGGCTGCTTAGCCCACACCTACCGGTTGAGCCCCCCCAGTCAGACTGCTAACCCCCTGCACTGGGTTTCTCCACCCATAAAACGGAGGTCTGGACCAGGTCACCTCTGGAAACCCCTGTGCTGCAACAGAGTCTGCTCTGTTCTCCATCCAAACAGCACCATGGTTCACCACTGCTGGCTTCCATGCCCCAGCTGTTTCATGTGTGAGATGTGTCACTTGGGCCAGCATACAGAGTTGTAAATGACAAGAAATGACAAGGAAAAGCTACCAGAGGCAGAATGCTGCACTTTGTAATAATGCCAGGCTCAAATGTCTGAACCAGCCCATGTCCCCAAGCTCCTCCCTGACTTACTTTAAAAGGAGAGGAGGGGAGGGTCTTAAAGTTTGGTCCCAATTCCAGAGAACAATGTCTATACTGAAAGTCCCAGAGAGACACAAAGAAAATGTCCCAGCATCTACATACTTCTTTTTCTTTCATTTTTATTTTTTTTTTTAAGATTTTATTTGACAGAGAGACAGACACAGCAAGAGAGGGAACACAAGCAGGGGGAGTGGGAGACGGAGAAGAAGGTTTCCCACAAAGCAGGGAGCCCAATGCAGAGCTCGATCCCAGGACCCTGGGATTATGTCCTGAGCCGAAGGCAGATGCTTAATGACTGAGCCACCCAGGTGCCCCACGTGCTTCTTTCTAATGGGTGAAGTCTCATGCATCATAGTGAATCAAACTTAAGGGAAAATGGCATGTGGCACCTGTAAGCTTCGCCACTGACCCTCCAACCTTCTGACAACAGAATTCCACTGTCAGCTGGGAAGAGTTCCCAATGCCACCTGGGTTCATCTATGTCATACCCTGCTCAATCACTTCAACATTTCAAAATAACTTAAGGTTGGCCCAAAGATACTCTAAGGCAAAGTGGCCAGCAGGAAGCCCAGAGGCGAGGCACAAAGGGCCTTTCTATGACCCATCCCCGATTGTGTCATTCACTCTCTGCATCCAAGGAACCACCACACGGACTCACCAGGACAGCCCTAGTGCCTCACCTTCCAGCAGAGGGACTGTTAAAATGGCACTCCCAAAGAGATGAAGACTATTTTCAGTTGCCATGATGAAGTAAAGATGGGATAAGGGACTCATCAAAGGCCCCCATGTCCAGCTGGCTAATGCAGGGGGCAGCAAAGCACCTCAACACCTGGAATCATCTTCCACATATCCCGGAGCCGCCAGTGGCCTGCTTCCTGCCTCCCTTTACTTGCCACTTCTCCCTGCAAACAGCAGCCCCAACATGGGCCTCCAAGTTAACCCAGAGAGGAGTACTGTTCACACTTCAGCCCACATTAGCAAAACAAGACTTTTGCAGATGTTTGAAGACAAAGTCCATTATTTTGGAAAAATAAGTGAATTACGTGGTCGACACAAGAAGAAGTGCCTTGTCTGTGCAGGCACGTGGCCTGGGCCTTCAGACACCTGGATAATTCTGCCACAGAAGGAGGTCCCTCCAGTCAGGGCCCAGTCATCAGTACAGCTGAGGGCTGGGGAAGGAGGGCTTGGGATTATTTCACAACTTGAACTCAAGGGGCACCAGACTGCATCCATTTTATACCTTCCAGGAAGGTTCTGTGAAGAACTCCACTTAAAGTCAGAGGTCTCCCAACTGTGGGTGACAGCACCCACACACCCCTGCACAACATGGTGGGTCCGCGGGGCCTCAGCACTGGCTTCCCCTAAGGGCTCCCCAACTTCCCCCAAGGGGCTGGATAAGGAAACACTTCCAAGTTCAGAGTTCTTTTTTGGACTATCGAAGAGCAGCAGAGCAGAAGAGGGGAAGGAGGGAAAGGGGACAGCGAGGAGGGCCCTGCTCAAGGCCACCCTGCCAGAACAGAGGAAGTGGCTTCAAACCCACATTTACTGCACTCCCAAACCAACATTCTCCCTACACCCTTCAGGCTCTTGGCACCTGACACAGCAGGCCTGCCTGTTTCCTGGAAGCCGAAACCGTGTGGAAAAGAATGAAGGCCAAAGCAAGGCTGAACACATGACAGACTTAAAAATAAATCTAAAAACCTGAGACTAATCCATAAAATATCTTCTCAGGTTCACCATCTCCCCCCTCCCCTTTGCACAGGAAGTTTCCCTTGCATCCGAGGAAGCATCTCGGCCTCTCAGCACAGACAGAGGAAGGCTGTTCGGATTCCACACATCTCCAGCACGCTCGTACACCCGGACTGTAGGCCTGAAGTTAGTTTCGTCTGACTAGCTTCAACACACAAGGGAAACTACTCTTGCTGCCAGTCTGTGGCTACAGACAAACTTGAGGGGTGGGCAGGATGCCGGGAGCCCAGCCTGGCCCCTGGCCAGCACCGTTCCCTGCCCACACGCGGGGAGCAGATGCTGGCTGAGTCGGCCATTGCTAGACACTGTGAAGGACGGGGCCACTGGGGAAAAGACACCATCTTTCTCCCAGAAGGTGTGTCACTTGTTTACAAATCTCAGTGTGTTGCTCAGAAGTGGAGTGACCCCTACTGTATCTCTGGGCCTCAGCGTTTTCATCTATGAAATGGATACAACAATCTCTCTCAGGGCGACATCAGGAGGACCACATTAGAGATAGTGCCTGAAGAGCCAACACAGCACTGGGCCAAGCCTGCTGCTCCTCCCCAATCTCTGTGACAAGCAGGAAGGTGGCCAATGTTCTCTCTTTCCTTTCAGAAGACCTCCCTGACTCCTCAAATGACCCACTGCCTTGAACAGTACGCACATCATGGTTTTGTGCATGTGGATCCCAACAGACTATAAGCTTCACCACGAGAGGGACCACCTCGTGGCCGTGTGGCTGTGTGTTTCTACCCCATGGACACAAGAGCCAGGGACACGATAGCCACAATGGTTACCGATGAATCAGACACATCAGCCTGCCTCTGCCTAGGAAAGCGCCAAGTGAGGCAGAAACAAAGCCAGAGCTTACAGAAAAGGTTCTCAAACATTCGTGCTTCCTGAAAATCCCAGGATTGGTGACTTAAACTGTGGGAAGTTGGGCCCTGCCTTCAGGAGGTTCTTAGGGGAATGTCTGCAAACAAATGAGATGGGGGACATAGCAAAAGTACCTCAGAGACCGTTCCTAAAGAGAGTAGGGCCAAGCTGTGCCAGCCCTTCTAGGGCCTGTCCACCTGGGCACTACTCAGGGCTTTGACAGGGCCCCAGAGGAGCAGAATATGTCAGGAATGAAGTGGGTAAAGGTCCTGAGATCGAAGCAACCTCCAGGACCCTGTCTTATAGGAAGCAAATCCTTACAAAGGAGCCAGAATCCCACTCTGTGAGCACACAGCAAGCATCCCCTGAAGAATGTTCCCGCCAAGCTGACCTCTCAACACAAAGACAGACCCTCCAAGCAGAGACACCCCAGCATAACTGCACCAGCTGGACCTGTGCATTCTGTGGGACGGACAAACACACGGCTGCCCCTGAAAAAGGCCTGTACGCAAGGACTGAAAGTGTTTTCCTGATTATGGCTGGGGAGGTGAACTAAGGGAAGGGTCCTCGGCTGTGCAGTCCCTACAGTGTCACGCAGCTCTGGTCTGTCCCGACTCCCAAGGCAAAGAATGGAGAGAAGCCCCATGTGGTGAAAGGTGACCATTAATACCACGCACTTGCCACAGAAGCAGAGGTACAATCCCTCCATGGTTTCCATGCAGGAGAAACCCAGAACCAGTGTGTTTTAGAGCAGACAGGGTTCAACACCATTAGACCACCGTATCTTAAAAAAAAAAGGAGATCTGACACATACTCCAACCTGATCAGCAGTGGGGACATTACATTAAATGAAATAAGCCAGACACAGAAGGACAAATACTGGGTGAGTCCACTGATATGAGGAACCTAGAGTCGTCAGAATCACGGTGACAGGAAGCAGAAAGGGGCTAGCAACTACTGGGTATTTACCCTAACGATACAGATGTAGTGAAAAGAAAGGCCATCTGTACCCCAATGTTCATAGCAGCAATGGCCACAGTCGCCAAACTGTGGAAAGAACCAAGATGCCCTTCAACAGATGAATGGATAAAGAAGATATGGTCCATATACACTATGGAATATTATGCCTCCATCAGAAAGGATGAATACCCGACTTCTGTATCAACATGAACGGGACTGGAAGAGATTATGCTGAGTGAAATAAGTCAAACAGAGAGAGTCAATTATCATATGGTTTCACTTATTTGTGGAGCGTAACAAATAACATGGAGGACATGGGGAGATGGAGAGAAGTGAGTTGGGGGAAATTGGAGGGGGAGACGAACCATGAGAGACTATGGACTCTGAAAAACAATCTGAGGGTTCTGAAGGGGCAGGGGGTGAGAGGTTGGGGGAGCCTGGTGGTGGGTATCATGGAGGGCAGGTATTGCATGGAGCACTGGGTGTGGTGCATAAACAATGAATTCTGGTACACCGAAAAGAAATTTTAAAAAAAATTAAAAAAGAAAAAAGAAAGGGGCTGGCAGCAAGGGCGGTGGGTAGTGGGGGGAAGAGAGGCTGAGATGAGGAGCTCTGCAGACCACTGAGGGTGGCGGCCGCACAAGTGTCCAGGTGCTTAAGGCCACAGAACCACACTCTTAAAAAAGGCTAGAATGGCAACTTTTGTTATATATAGCTTATAATATAAAAACAAAACACAAAAACCCGAGACGATCTTTTTGTCTGGCTTCCGAGAGGGAAAAGGAAGAGAACATGAAAGCGAGAGAGCAGACCGCTCACCGGGTCCGTCCCAGCGCAGAGCCACAAAAGCCTCACAGCCCAGCGTGCTCCACCTACAACTTAGCCGCGCTTCCCCTCTGGACTGGCTCTTCTCTGAGAAAGCCTTCTAATGACCTTCGGGCTCTCATAAAACCAGTACCTTAGCTGTATATCAGTCCCTGAAAGCTCA